>NC_057862.1:145869677-146170200 GCF_019393635.1 Dromiciops gliroides
TGAACCTAGGTTATATGATTAAAAATCCAGTGGTTCCTCTACTTCACCACATAAGGAGTAACACAAAATTGAGTCAAACATGAAAAAACTGAAGAGTCACAAGGACTTCTGATACCTGTTCACTAGAATACAGCAGGAGCTCAAAGCATTAAGGAAACCAGTTCCCAATCATTATAGTTTAAAGGAATAGGCCCCTAATGTTCTAGTGTTCTAGTATCTTTGCAAAACTAAACTCAGAAATCAATATAATTTGGCTAGAGGACCCATTCAGCTTACTGATTATGATGGAGGTGGCAGGGCTTGGGGGGAAAAGGTAGTAATTGTTGAAGAAATTATATCAAAGTCTCTCAAATCAATCAGAAAAATTGCAGGGGAGATCACTGATTGATACGGAGTCCTACCTATAGAAACTCAACTAATAAAGAAAAGGAAGAGGGGGTTTATCTTATCAAGACAGTTCTGAGTGCTTATTTATAACTACACATCTCTCATTAGGGTTGAAAATCAAGAGCAGGGTGTTGATCTGAGAGAGAAGAAAAAAACATTTCTAAGAGATGTGTGATGTTAAATTGTGACAAATCGATAACACAGAGCCTCAAGGAATGCAGGATAAGATGAAGAAGTCACACCTTACAGAGATATAAACAACTGCAAATGCTTAGAACTTTCTGGCTGTCATATTTCTAGAACATTCTAGCTTATTATAGTTAGTTGGCCCAAAGGCGTTCATTCTTGATTCTCCAGCTTGCGATGTAAATTAGTGGCCTTTAAAGCTTTTGATTCTACTGTGCCTAAAAGTTGGAGACCTCACTCTTCTTAAATCAAGCTAGAATTCAGGGATTATAGGCTATAAAGCAAATAGATAAGGAAGAAGGAAAAGGAAGCCAGAGGCTGTGACTTGGCATTTCAAAACCTTTTGGGAGGCATTTTAGCAATAGGATGATTTGAATGTGCTTGTGCTTTTGTTAATAGGACAGTCTGCTCAGTAGCCTGGGGACCTAGGGGACTGGAGGGGGGAAGAAGGATAGGGGTAAGACCCCAGAATACCAAAAAGAGCTTTAGGAAGAGATGAGAGGAATGCTGTGAAAGGTGATTTGATATTGTTTCATTACCCTGCACCAAACTGACAACACCCATTTTCATCATAACAAAGATTATTTGTTTTGTTTGTTCAGAAGAACTCAGAGGGTAAATTAATTTCTTAAGTTCTCTAAATCTGAAGATTGCCAGTGTGAATATAGTGGGAGAGACCAGAGGAATGAGTGAATTTAGGAGTCATCTGAAAATCAGGAATTAAATAAAGTATAATTAGGACTTAAAACCTTGGGTGGAAAATAGGGTGCAGGGTTCACATTATCTTAATTCTAGTGACTTTCTTGGGGCAGCTAGGTGGGGCAGTGGTTGGAATGTTGGGCCTGGT
Source organism: Dromiciops gliroides (assembly GCF_019393635.1). NCBI lineage: Eukaryota > Metazoa > Chordata > Mammalia > Microbiotheria > Microbiotheriidae > Dromiciops > Dromiciops gliroides. The sequence goes on from NC_057862.1 coordinate 145,871,098, forward strand.
ATCAGGATGACCTGAGTTCAAATCTGGCCTCAGACACTTAATGTCTGTGTGACCCTGGGCAAGTCACTTAACCCTGATTTCCTCAGTTATCTGTAAAACGAGTTGGAGAAGGAAATGCCAAACCACTCCAGTATCTCTGCCAAGAAAACTCTAAATGGGGTCAGGAAGAGTCAGACACGACTGAAATGACTGAACAACAACAGTGACTTTCTCTGAACAACAACAACAGTGACTGGAGAAGAACTCATCTGGGAAAGGTCATCTGACCTGCAATGGACAAAGAGAGAACCAGTCCCTATCTTTAAATCATCTGTTTTAAAAAAAAAAAAAGCCAACCTTGAATAAACATAAAGATGAAAGTAGTCCTCCCTTTTGTCAGTCATCAGAGTTCTGCCCCTTCCTGTTTCACCTCTCACACACACCCCACCCCCAAAATAATTGTACTTGGAAGTCTAGGATTTATCTTGCTTGTACTTTTGATGATTCCTATCACTTGGTATCATATTATTGGATTTCTAGGTACTAACAACCATTAGGTTTAGGTCAGAAATTTGCTTTGTCGTCAAATACTTGTTGGTGCTTTTGTTTCCATTGGTGCTTTCAGTGGTGTGGGTGTTGTGTTCCTTAGAATTTGGATGTGATATGTGAGGAGCTGGGTTGGGGTTCTTTTTGTTTGTTTGTTTGTTTTAAGGTTTAGACCTTTATCTTGTTTGTGAGCTTGGGTAGACATAGGAGTATATTTTCTCTAAGGTTAACATGTAATCACGCCTCTGTTTTCTTTTCATACATAGATCCTTCAGAAACCAACGCCAGAGCTAAAGCACCAGCTGGCCGCTTTCTCTAAGCGAGTGGCAGGTGCAGTGACTGAGCTAATCCAGGCGGCGGAAGCCATGAAAGGTAGGTTTGGTTCTCTCTCGTCCTGCGCTGGATTGACAACACTCATGTTCAGTCACTTAGAGGCTTGACTTGTTTGGGGGGTTGTTTTGGTCATTTTAGACTTAAAGAAAATCCACTTCAAACCTGCCCCGAATGTCCTTTATGAAGGAGAACCTCTCGCGGTTGTAGAAATTAAGATTAGAGAAAGTCAAGAAATAACAAGGTTGGGATAGGCCTTTCTTTAGGAGAAGCCTCCTCTCCCCCTCTCTCAATACTACATGTACCTTTTGGGGGGTTTTTTTGTTTTTTTTTTTTAGTGAGGCAATTGGGGTTAAGTGACTTTCCCAGGGTCACACAGCTAGTAAATGTTAAGTGTCTGAGGCTGGATTTGAACTCAGATACTCCTGACTCCAGGGCTGGTGCTCTATGTACTGTGCCACCTAGCTGCCCACATGTACCTTTTTGTAAAGAAGACACAATTTAAAATGCCTTTCCCTATGATTGATTCTGTCATTTGTATGTTTTCATCCAAAGGCTAGGAATAAGAGTAGGCCGTGCACCTGTGGAAACTACCAGATGAGGAATTTCTACCCTTGCAGGTTGGCCACTTCTCTGCAATTTGTGGTCATACAGAGTTGCCTAAAGGGAGGGAGGGTGGAAATAAGCATTTATTAAATACCTGCTATATGCCAAGCACAGTGTTAAGTGCTTTACAATTATTATCTCATTTGATCCTTACAACAACCCTGGGAGGTAGGTGCTGTTATTCCAGTTTGTCCCCATTGTGCCCATTTTACAGTTGAGGAAGCTGAGGCAAAGAAAGGTTAAGTGATTTGCTTAGGGTCACACAACTGGAAAGATTCTGAAGCCAGATTTGAACTCCTGTCATCTTGACTCCAGGGCTCCACAGCCAGTATGTGTCAGAGGCACAGCTCGATTCCAGGTTTTCCTGACTTCTAGGACAGCTTTCCATCCACTATGCCACACTGTCCACAAAGACCAGAATTACCAAAAATATATAGCAGCCAATTTAATTAATTCCAAGTACTGCTTTTCTAGCAAACTTCTCCACACTTGGTAAATTTCAGTCTAACTTAGTATGCTTATAGATCAAGGCTTCATCCCAGGCACTATTTAGAAAGATGGCAGTAAAGAAACCCTGGGGCTTATCATCCATATTGGCATCATTCCAGGCCAGTTTCATTCCATTGTTGAGGTATCTAGACTTCTAGAACTTTGAGCTGAAGGCAGCATGAGGATTCCACAGAAAGACAGTTTTGCTTTGTGTGAGTTTGTTTGCCAAAGTTCTTACTGATGACTGGCCCTGGAAAACAGCTGTTTTGATATCAAAAGCAAAGGTTTTGGGGCAGCTACGTGGCACAGTGGATAAAGCACTGGGCTTGGATTCAGGAGGCCCTGAGCTCAAATCCAGCCTCAGACACTTGACACTTAACTAGCTGTGTGACCCCGGGCAAGTCACTTAACCCTCATTGCCCTGCCAAAAAAAAAAAAAAAAGCAAAGGTTTACCCAAGGTGTCTATGTGATTAAATGCTCTCTCTTTGAAACTCAGAGGCATTAAAGGAGATGAGAAGAAACTTAATCCAAATCCAGGAGACCATTGGAGTTCTATCACTCTGTAGCCCCTGGGCTTTTCCGCTGTTTGTGTTGAGTCTCAGCAGCAGGCCAAGAATCATGACTACCAAGAATGATGATGTTTTGGACTCGTTTCAGGTACGGAGTGGGTAGATCCGGAAGACCCAACAGTCATTGCCGAAACTGAATTACTGGGGGCTGCAGCATCAATTGAGGCTGCTGCTAAGAAGTTAGAGCAACTGAAACCAAGAGCTAAACCGAAAGTGAGTGTCTATCCATTGTTGCTTTTGTGACATCAACAGGGTGGCTTCATGATTCCAGAAATGGGGAGGTGGGAGAGGAACAGGGAGGGCAGGCGTGCTGCCGTAGAAGTCCAGCTTGTCCACTTCTATGTCATCAAGACTGTGAATCCAACAGTGACCTTTTCATAGTATTGAATTCTTCTCTCACATGCATGAAAATATTTGCAAAATGCTTTCTTGGGAAGTACCTGTTACTGAATGAAAGGTCAGAAGCTGCCAGGTTCATTATGAATTCTGTAAATTTTCATGAGTATTTCACAGAAGGAAAGTTGAACCTTGATAGCATCACCATAGAAGGAAGCTAAGCAGTTCTGGGTCTATCCTTTAGTTTAATCCATAGACCCCCTATAAATGTCTTCTTCCATAAAGGGGAATTAAGAGACTGGAGTTTGAAGTTTTTCCTATTCTGTTTTTGCTCATTGATAGACATTGGAATTTAAGGTCACATATGTCTGGGTGTGAGAGATGGGAAGGGGAGAGAGAAAAGAGATAGAAAACATCATTCACAGAATAAACACTTTTGTTCAAAACAGTCTATAGAGAGAAGGAAGATGCAAAGTAGAAAAGCTATATACAAATATAAATTAGGGGTCTCCAACTGGTAAATTGTCCTCATTTATTCCATCATAAAGTAATAACCACTGCCTCCCCACCCACCATGGACCGGTCCAGCAAAGAACATGTTACTGGTGAAGATCTCCCTTCCATATTCCTTACTAGGGTGCTCGCTCTGAGCACCTGTTAACTTGCTTGATTGTGAGGCCTCCAAAAAATAAGTAGCTTCTCTCCATGGAAAGATTCGGGAGCCAACCCCAAGTAGTTCAAGAACAGGCTCTCCACTCTTTCATGGAAGGTATGAATACAAACTACGACATCTGACTCCTTAAGGAAAAGATTACTGACCAATGTAGTATATAAACATCTATCACGATTTAATGAGTTTATTAAGACTGGGGACATTTCACAGTCCAGTCAGGTTTCTTACAGTTCTCTTCTAAACCAAACAAATGTCTTCCTGGCCTAAGGAAAACCTTCCAAAAATAATAATAAATACTTTATTAAGATGACTTAGTGGTTTAGGATTTTAGTTTCTTCAATTTGTCATGAAATCATATCTCCCCCAAATGGTCTCCATCCCCAAAAGATTGTGAGATATCTGGGGAAAGTTATAATTTTCCTTTCAAATTCAAACAGCAAAAGTATGTAAGAAAAAACTCTTCTTTGTTTTCTGGTTTGTTGAAAATTATCAATTTCTTCATAAATAAAAGGTGAGCCTTAAACTGTGGAAGCAGCCGTTAGACTTGAGTTTGGGGTAAATGGTCCTTAATTGTTCCCTCTTCTCCCTCACCCCCCCCACTTTTTTTTTTCTACAATCCATGAGAGGACCTGCCTAATAACTCTTTGGAAAGATCATCTAAGCCACTTCCATGGGCACTTTGATTTGGGGGGGGAAAGAAATGTACCTGGTTTTAAATTAACATTTCAGTTTAATGTAGTCTAAACCTACCTGCTCTGTTCTTTCTGCTTTTTTTTTTCTTTTAAAGAGTTGTCCGTAGTTCTTTTCTGGTTCTGAATTAGAGTTTCTCTCCATCTAATTGATACTCACCTGACATGTCATTTCACTTGATTTAGGGAGGATGAGACCAATGGATTTGAATACCATGGCATTTGAGACTCTATTATGATCTCCCCATGGTGGCAGTGAGAACAGTTCTAGCCAATTGGAATTCATCTTGACAGGGGTGGGACACCCTCTGCAAAGCAGGCCAGGTAATTGCACATGATACTAGGCCAACAAGAAAGTTTCTAGAGACTCTTACCTCTGCCTGCTTTATCCCATATAGAAAACTGCCACAAATCCACAGTGTCCTGGAGAAAATGCCTGTTTGGTCTCTGGAGAAGTCCGGTTGACCAACAAGTGACTGAAAGAAACAGCAACCCAATATGGATACAGATACAGTTGCATTCTATTATGTATTCTCATATGGCCAGCTGTATTTTTAATTTTTTTGCTGTATTTAGTAGCAGCAATGGATCAAAGGCTGGAGTTCCTAAGAGTCACAATGTTTTGGACTCATTTCAGAAACAAAAGAGGCTGGTGTAGAAGATTTAAGTTATTAAAGATGCCAAATTATGGTAGGAGGGGATATTGCTATTTCCTATCCACTAGAAAACTGTTAAAAGTATAAGTTACAAAAAAAAAAGTATGAGTTACTTCATAGCTCTTCTGGGAAATTCCCATTTAACCTATGAGGGAGTCCAAGTGATCATGGTTTAGAAAATGTAGTACCTTTGGGTCCTAAATTAAGAAAGCTTCTCAAGATTGTAGTTGAGGCCTCTACCCCTTATTTTCTTTGCAGATGTTGCTACAGATGTCACATTTAATATAATGGTTTTCATACCAAAGCAACAAAATGATTTAAGTAGAGTGAAAGTCATAATTTAAGTGGTTGATGTGAGTCTTTACCCTTATGCTACATATTTGAGGTCAGGTCCCACAATCAGAAGAGAATATTGTTACTTGGGGCTAGCTGTATTTTCAGTGATCCAAAGCCAGTCTCTGTTCTTCAAATAGATGGTGGGAAACTTTTGATTTTGAACCTTTCATATGTCTTATGTTACCTGCCTAATCATTTTTGAGAAACAACTTACCCAAACCACAGTATTGTAATCTGTCTTTGCTTTCTTTGCTTTTTCATTAAAGTCTATATAAAATACTTTCACCTAGAGAGATTTCCCAAGTAGAAGAAAATAATTTTAAAACTTTAAAGTTTTTCATTTTTGTACTCATTTTTCTACCTCTTTGTTTCCCCTCTCAATTCCACTTATTATCTCTCTCAACCCCTCCTTTTTTTAGTTTAAACTTTTTTTCAGAAGTATTTTAATAAGCAGTTATTGTAATGTTTCTACCTTAAGGAAAACAAATATTCACACACAGTCTAAGATTAATGTTCATTTTCACTGTTTATGGGAAAATGTGTTTACTATAATGGGCCCTGAACATTTGAGGGGGACTAGTAATTGTAATGCATACAGTTGGGCATTTCCTTTGATTTTATGAACCACCTTTGAGAAGGTGATGTTGCTGGTGAAATTATTCTGCTTGCCATCTGCTCAAAATGCCTATTTTTAGGGTGCAATGGTCCTTGATTTGTGAAGATGTTACCTGGTACACTCCCAGGTCAGATTCTTAAAATTTAAGCATCTCTTTTTGCCTTGGATCTTCAGAAGAAGAATAAAAACATTCCACCTTGCTGAATTAACTTTTTGATTGGAAATGTGTTATAATGATGGAATAAAAATGTTAGAGAGCTTATGCATGTACCATATTGCTAATAGTGCTATTTCCACACTCACAGATAGGCTTATGCCTCCAAAGACAGGTAAAGAAGCTGCGTCTCTAGTAGCTGATGACCATTCCCTGCTGTCATAGTCTTCAATTCTGTGTCCATTTTCAAGCTCAATCAAACCTGGATGCCTTTTCTGCAGGCCTCTGTGTGATATGTTTGATATATTAGGTTGTTATTTAATCCAACTATATATCAAACATATTCCTACAGTGTCCTGCCCTGTCTCCGGGGGTTCATAACATAGTATATAAGGCAAGAGAGAGGAGTATTTTAAGGTCACAAAGATATTTAGAAGACTTCAGATTCTTATTCTTATATCATGTTGTAGAAATATGGAATATTCCATTCATTTGGGTTGTGCTTGGGAACTGTATCAGTGTTGCAAGATTTTTTTTTTATTATAGAAACAAATCACATAATTATTAGAGCTACCTTAGAAATTTAGGATTCAGGGGACTGTAATTTTATAGATCCATACATTAGTAAATTCTCAGGGTTGTATACTCAGTGATAAAAATGATAGTGGAAGTAATCCAACTAGCCACCTTCTTGTTCCAAGTGATAAAGATCAGTATTATAGCCACCAAACACCAGCAATTTCTATCTTTTTTCCATTTTAATTCATTCCTTCTCTGGCCCTCAGATTAATCTCCAGATGTTCCTTTCTCAAAATTTCAACCAGATATAAGGGGACAAAAACTCAACCAAAAACATTTAGTTGTGTTGTTTTGTTTTTAATTTTTTTTTGGTTTGGGCAATGAGGGTTAAATGATTTGTCCAAGGTCACATGGCTAGTGTCAAGTATCTGAGGCTGGATTAGAACTCAAGTCCTTCTGAATCCCGGGCTGGTACTTTATCCACTGTGCCACCTAGCTGTCCCCTATTTAGTTGTTTTTAACAGCAGGTAGCAAAAAGTAAAAACATCAAGTTGCCCTATGATTTATGTTGTCCCTTTACAATGATAGTTTGGTGGGAATCGTCATAGTATCTCAGAAGCTCAGAGTTGGAAGGGTGCACAGAGGTCATCTAGACCAACTGACAAAAGGGTTAAGTTCAAATAAGTTTTAATAAAAATAGTGCAGAGTTAATAATGGTTTGTCCAGTGAGTTTCCTGGACTGGTCCAGCTTGCCATTAGTAATCCTGTTACTAAGCAAAGGCTGACAGACAGCCCAATATATTATAATAGAAAGTTTGGGATTCAGATTTTTTAGAAATGTTCTTTTCCTTATACACAAGAGTCTCCTTGAAATAACTTTGGTCCCCTTCCTTTCAGAGAAGAAAGAAAAGTCTTGGTTGTCGTTCAGAGTTAGCTTCAGAATTTATTACTGCTGTATTATATATATAAAGGGATCCATTTTGCATTTTGTTATCACAAAACAGAATGGAGAAATAATTTTTTAAAAGAAAACTCCTGAAGAATTGTAAATTGTATGTATTTGGATAGTAGAAATGGCATAGTCAGCAGTAGCATACATTTATTTAGGGCAGTGCAAAAGACAGAGATATTCTCTTAAAAATCTTCAACATCCAAAATTATGTGGTCTCAGTGTTATAAAATGTGATCTCGGGGGCAGCCAGGTGGTACAGTGGATAAAGCACCAGCCCTGGAGTCAGGAGTACCTGAGTTCAAATCCGGCCTCAGACACTTCACACTTACTAGCTGTGTGACGCTGGGCAAGTCACTTAACCCCAATTGCCTCACTAAAAATTAAAAATAAAATAAAATAAAATAAAATGTGATCTCTACTTGGCTTCTCAGTAGGGTGGATTCTTAGTTTTCCCTGCATCCTTGCATAGAGGATGGCCTTTCCAAACTCTTTGAGCCCTATTGAGACAATAATAAATACCTTATTTCCTTAATTTAAAAAGAAAAATTTTAAACTTATTTAAGGTGCTGTGTTGCCAAAACTTAAGTCCATCTTCATTTCATCAGTAAACAACTTCCTTGACTTTTTGTCACTTGGCTACAGTCACTTGGCCAAAGTATCTGTCTTGCCATGAAATTGTTTGAGCAGATGGTTATCTAAAATCAAGGCAGTGAATTACACTGGTGAGCTATTTTTTAAAAATTTAAATGAACAAATCAAGTTGAAAGGATCCTGAGGAAAACCTTTTATTTGAAATAAAATGCCATTCTTTTGTATCCTTAATGCTTTTAAGATGAATGGAAATAGCTCTGGGAAGAGGGACTTGTTTTGGGAAAAGCTTTCTGAGTGGTTAAGTTATAAACCATGACCTCATCTGAAACTTTTTTCTCTCTGTCTTGTTCTTATTGGTATTAGTCAAGAAGTAAAATTGGAGAGGGAAAATAAAATGTATTAAAAACTCAAATCAACAACTCATAGCCCAAAGTTTGAGACTCCCACGTAAGTGACTGTCGTATATCTGGTGGCATAATGACTAAAACAGTTTTGTCATCAGATGTATCCAGGATTCATCCTCCATGAACTTATCAATATTTTAACTTTTACTTCTTTTAATGATTCCAGCCCACCTATTTACGGTGTTTGGGCTTTTTTTTTTTTTTAAGTGAGGCAATTGGGCTTAAGTGACTTGCCCAGGGTCACACAGCTAGTAAGTGTTAAGTGTCTGAGGTTGGATTTGAACCCAGGTACTCCTGACTCCAGGGCCGGTGCTCTATCCACTGCGCCACCTAGCTGCCCCTGGGCTTTCTTTTGAAAGCAGAATCGAGTCATTGAAGAATTGTGCTTCAAACAAAAGTTCTACACCTCCAGATCACATTAGTGTTACCAATGATTTTGAAAAATATGAATATAACAGAGAGTGCTTCATATAACACTACCTCCCTAACACTAGTCACACAGACCTCTTTCCCTGAATCTTCCATTCTAAGTGTCCTCTCCAGAGCCAGGTTAGTCTAGGAAAGCAGGAAGACCCTTAGGAGATTCCTTATTCCATAGCTTTTTGACAGGATCCAAATTTCTCCAAGCCTTGAGGGGCAATATAGGAAAAGGTTAAGATTTTCTAAGAGCTAGAAGGAGGGCCTATTCCCTTAGAACCAACCAGTTCTCCATCAGCCTATATCTACATAAGATTACAGAGAATCAATTATATTAAAATACCATTACCGGGGCAGCTAGATGGCGCAGTGGATAGAGCACCGGCCCTGGATTCAGGAGTACCTGAGTTCAAATCCGGCCTCAGACACTTAACACTTACTAGCTGTGTGACCCTGGGCAAGTCACTTAACCCCAATTGCCCCGCAAAAAAAAAAAAAAAAATACCATTACCTAAATATTTTTTAAGTTCATGGATGCCAGGTCCCCATGGCTATATTTAGTTTGGGCTTAGGTGTGCAGGCCATGGGCTTTGCTTCATGGCAGATAACAAACTACTCTGAAAGCCAAAAATGAAGAAGGTTTTGATAGAGGTAGGCCTCTCTTTTTCCTACAGACTTTAAATCATCAGGAAATATGATTCATTTGCCTCCATGTGAGAGTTCTAGAGGTTGTTCTCTTTTTTTAGTACATTTAAATATATGCAAAATATTCACACTTTTTTTTAGACCAAATCTCCTGGTTTGTGTGGTTTTTGTTTTTTTTTAAGGAATTCGTGTGAAGGATGCGGCCTTATTTTTAATAGCAAGTATTCTTTGGTACAGCTAACTGTGCTTATAATACTGAAAATTCATCTGACCCATAAGACAGGAACATTTCAGTATACTGACATAACTTAGTATAATTAGACTTCAGCCTTTATGTCTTGCTGTCAAAATAAAACAAGGATTCCTAACTTGAAAGGTTGTATAATGAGCTATTCTCCTGCCTAGTCTTGTATCAGCCAGCTATGTGGAAAGCAATTATTGTTTCTCTTCAGCTAGCAACAAGGTTATGTTTGGGCACGGGTACAAACCCACTTGGGTAGAGTAAGTGTGTGGGGCAAAGTGCCGTGACCTGGGCAACATCCTCAATTTGTCCTGCCCTAGGGATGCCTCTGGCTGTGAGCAAGAAGAAAGGCAAATTCTTATCTATTTCCTTCTTACCCATCCCAGAAGAACCCTGATCGATTAGAGATATATGGGCGAAAAACAGCAAAGGAAGGGTAACAAAAATATCACAGGTGACAGATAGTTCTTTCTCTACTAGCATCGACATCAACCCGATGAGTAACCTAGAGAAGTAGCTGGATGAAAAGACAGTGAGGAAGTTTATTAACACTCTGAGGGTAAAAGGGATGTAGAATCTCTAAGAAAATTGAGGGGCTTGAGTTAAGTAGAAACAAATCCAAAAAAAAAAAGTACCTTTTAGTTGCTGTTTCATACAGGAAAGTTTAATAAAAATAAAATCACAGAATTTTAGGAAGGGAAAAGACCTTAAAGCTCATCAAGCTCAGTAGTCTCATTTTATGGATGAGAAAATTGAACCTCATGGAGATGAAGAGACTTAAGATCATAAGATGAGGGGCAGCTAGATGGCGCAGTGGATAGAGCACCAGCCCTGGAGTCAGGAGTACCTGAGTTCAAATCCGGCCTCAGACACTTGACACTTACTAGCTGTGTGACCCTGGGCAAGTCACTTAACCCCAATTGCCTCCCTAAAAAAAAAAAAAAGATCATAAGATGAGGTAGCAGTAGAATCAGTACTGAGACCCAACACTTCGTGACTCCTAGGCCAGTGCTCTCTTTACTAAGCTGCACTTGTCAGAGTAGCAAGCCAAGCCCAGGAAGCAGCTGTCAAACATTGCTTTAAGTGCAAAATTTTGTGTTGTTTGAGACCTCATTTATTTTCCATTTTTCCATTTGCCATTTTATTAGGTCATAAACAGAATCTACAATTAGTACCTTGATTAGAATTTGATTTTTTTTTTAAACAGCCCAAGGAAAAAACACATATCTTGAGCCCCAGACCTGAATTACAAGTCAAACTTTAAAACCCCACAATTAAAACAGACCTTTATGACGATGAGCTTTAACTTGTGAAGCCCATCATTAGAGAAGACCTTGAGGCTTTCTACCCATGGAATGGAGAGAGCTCCCCTACATATACCCTCTACTTCTCCAGTCCTATACCTGTTTGAGTAGGTGGAGGACGGCCCCCAAAGAGAAGGGATAGGAACCAAGCTGATGCCAAGGGGACAGGGAACAGAAGGTAAAGTAATAATGCCATCTTTACCCATAATGGCCTATTGGGCATGATAGAGATAGATATTTGCCCTTATTTTTTCAAGAAGAAACTGTTGGAAGTGAGAGTTACTTGATTCCATAGCTCTTTGGATAAGTAGATGACACTGTTGTATCTCTGTGTGCATTTTGTCATTATTAAGGAAGAAATAAAGCAACATTTGTCTTGGTTTTTTTGTGGGAAAGTGAGGAAATTCCATTGTTAGTTTTCTGGTGGTAAATTTGCTAAGGTTGGGTTAAAAAAAAAAAAAACAATTTTAAAGAACATACAGGGGCGGCTAGGTGGCGCAGTGGATAAAGCACCAGCCCTGGATTCAGGAGTACCTGAGTTCAAATCCAGCCTCAGACACTTAACACTTAGTAGCTGTGTGACCCTGGGCAAGTCACTTAACCCCAATTGCCTCACTTAAAAAACAAAAAACAAAAACAAAAGAACATACAGAAATAAAAGATGTGCATGTACATATTTACCAGCTGAAGACCTGATATTTGGGGGGGGGGGGAGGGCAGTGAGGGTTAAGTGACTTGCCCAGGGTCATACAGCTAGTAAGTGTCTAGTGTCTGAGGATGGATTTAAACTCAGGTCTTCCTGAATCCAGGGCCACTGCTTTGTCCACTACGCCACCTAGCTGCCCCCTGAAGACCTGATTCTTAACAGGGAAGAAACATATTCTTGAATTGTGCTTTGGTTTGTCCTTTTTGTCCCCCAGCACTATTTAAGTAAGAGTTTCTTCTTCAATTGTAGCCTTTAGCAAATGGAAGCATGTTTGCATTTATCCACGCATGTTTAAGTCCCAGGTCTTGATTATCATAGCAGGGAGCTTTAGACTCAGTCATACACTTTGGTAATCCCAGAGCCTTCAGCATTTGTGTACGGAGTACTCTACAAAATACTATTGACTATAACTGCAATCATTAGGACCTCTGTGTGACCAATTTTCTTTTCCATACCATGTTCCCATTAAGGCAGCCATCAGTTACCACTTTCAAAGTTTGTTGCCACATGTATAGCTAGTACTCAAGCAGGTCCTATGGTGTTGTGGAGAGACAACAGAAGACATTCCTTCCCCTCTCCCAAAAAAGTGGTTGGAAGGACATTGGGAGAAGGGGTGAGACAACAGTCTGGAGTGAAACCCCTTTTATAATCTCTGATTGCAGGTGAAGGGAGATAGGAAATTTTAGCTTTAGCCACTGCATGTCACCAATTCCTGTGTCTCACAGTCTGTTCAATGCCAGTACTTTCATTACAATTGACAAAAAGCCATCTGAAATCTTTATAGATTTGCAAAAAACCAACCCTGGCAGTTAATAATATTGTGGGGAGGGGGACCCTCTGGGCAAACCTTTTCTTTTTCTCTTATGGATCACTTTATAATTATTCATTCATCTATCTACACAATTTGTTTTATTGTTCCCTTTTTTTTTTTTTAATATACCAGTCATTTCCCCTGAACTCCTCCTCCTTCACTGCCTTTGAGTCCTTGCTTGTAACGAAGGAAGACATTTAAGCAAAACTAACTGACAGCAAGGCAACAAGGCAGCTTATACTGTATCCCACATCTGTAGTCTCCAGCTCTCTAGTTCAAGGGCAAATGTGTATAAGCCAGAGATGTCTCATCACGCTTTGTCAGAATTCAACAGCTTTTTAGTACTATTGTATTTACGGTGTGTGTTGTTCTCTAGGTTCTTCTTTCTTCATTCTGTATCACTTCATACAGGTCTTTCCACTTGTCTCTGACTCCCTCATATTCATTGTTTCTTATGGTTCAAATCAAACAGGCTCTGGTGAGTGAAGAGATTTTAAATCAGTTAGAAATAGAAATAAGGGGTGGATCTGTTGGTGTAGTAATGAGGTCACACCTCATACTCTTGTCATAGCTCCTACTTTGAAGCACTCCCTAGGTTATTGAGAAGCTAAGTGACTTGTCCAGGATCATAGAGCTAATATGTATCAAAGATGAAACTGGAACCTGGATCTTCTGAATGCTTGAGACCACCACTAGCCACTATACCACACTGCCACCTTTAAATGGGTTATCCCATTTAAATGCAGGATTTTTCTCTTTTCTTTTTTTTAAAGTCCTGTTTGCAACCCCAGTGGGTAAAAACAGCTGAAAAGCAGTCTTTGATCAGCTAGCTAGCTTAGTTTTATATGATCTGTCACAATAGATTTTCATTTAAAGCAGATTCATAAAAAATCCCATGGCTTTTTTTTACAGTCAATTCTTCTTGGAAACTAGACCACAGGGTTTTGTTTGTTGGTAGGGTTTTTTTTTTTAAGTCTTTATTTTCCTCTACATATGAGAATAGAGTTCCAGCCAATAGTCATTATTAGGATAAAAAGTCTAAAGTAGAATATTAGCTCTGAAAGGGAGCTTAGAAATAATTTGACCAAATCTCTCTTTATTTAAAAAAAACGAGGAAACTTAAGCCCTGAGAGTTGAAGACTTTTCTCAGTGTCATAGAGTTTGTTAGTTGTAGAGCTTGAACTCAGAACCAGGTCTCCTGACTCATCCCACTGTTTCTTCCATCATATCAAGAAGATTATTCTTACCTTTCCTCCAGCCTCCTGGCACTAAGTCCTGCCCACAGTGGTGAGTTGTTCATTTAGCAAAGCTGCCTGGCCTTTCTTGTGACGCTTTATTCAGACATGCCTTTGGAGGATACACCGATATAGTGTTTCTTCTTCTCTGAGTATGAATAGCTCGGCACTTCTCCTTCATTTCTCTTCTCCTCTCCCACTGGTAGGTTCCATTGGCTATTCTCCTGAGAAGGCAGCCATTCGTGGGGAATAATTACTTTAAGGGTAACCAATATCTCTGTTAAAACCTTCACATCCATAAATACAGAACTGCAAAGTCCATGATAGCTTTGGGAGGCTTGTTCAACACTTAGGTTAGGAGTCACACACACCACATAGGGGACTTAAGTGCTCTTAAGCAATACCATCAGTGACTTTCTATAGAGTATGTGCTGTTGGGGATAAAATAAGTGCTGGTCAAATAACATGATGATAAATGCTTTGGGCAACCAAAATTTCAGTGTATCGAAAATATTTCTAATTCCCCAGGCAGAAGAACGTATATTTCAAGCATTATTTCATGAAATAAAATGCCAGAGCAACAAAAAGAATTAGAAGGTCCCCTTGAGTCTGTTATAATAAGATTTGGCATTCACTTAATTTTCCAAATACATAGACTTGGTAAAATTCCTCTTCTTTGGAATTCCACATAATCAATATCTTCTACTATGAGCTAGTACTATTCCCCATTTGTACTGGGAATAACATTTAAGAATGCCTAAAAATTGTTTGTTAAATTGGGTGGATTTATCCTTTGGTTAAAAAGCTCATAGTTTGGGAAAATGAGAATTCTTCTGAGCAAATGCTCTATTTCTAGCTCTTCTGCTAGGCCAGCATAATAATATAGGAAGAACGATAGACTAGGAGCCCAGATTCTAGCCCTGGCCCTGCCTTAACCTTGCTATCTGACCTTGGACGCATCGTTCTTTCTGGACCTCATTTTTCTCCTATTCCAGATGAGTGAGTGAGACTTAGGGATCACTTAAGATCCCTTCCAGTTCCAACATTCCATAAACTTCCCAGAATCAAGATGTTCTGATAAAGTACAGTTCTTCCCGTAGATGAATTTCCAAAGCACCAAAAAAGAAAACTCCTTAACCTCAGTGATTATTCTGTATACAGTAGAAACTTGACAATATAATATAATCCTTAGGGTCCTGTGTCATAGGACCATATTTTAGGTGAGATTGTTTTATAGTAATTTTCAAAATTCCACTAGTATCTGAGCCACCCTGTGCTTCCACCCATTTATTGGATGGGAGTGCAAGCTGTATCCAGCCTAATATGAATTCCACACCATAGTCAGACATAGGTAGCAGAGTTCTGGGATAGGAAGGAGATAACAAATATCCTCATGCCAAATCCATCTCCTGATTCTTAGAGGTGTCCCCTCTTTCTTTAAGGGTGTTTTTTTTTTCTTTGAAACTCCTCTTTTATTATGTTGTAAAAACACAAGTTGGGCATTTTGCTGGGACCAGAGTACAATTGCTAAGGACACAAATGTACAGAACAGTGCGTTATGTTAATGGTGATATCACTGATTATGCTTTGATTTGAGTCTTTTGCAAGTCTGACCCCAAGGACTGACCGATGAAGTCTCCCAACCTGCCACATTAAGCATTTGTCCTTGGTCAGGTATCTGCCACACCTTCAGCATCCCAGGCTGCTCTGTCGTTTGAACTGGAACAGCTTGTCTCTGTCTTCCTGGGTGATCCAGTGAAGATATGCCTAGGATCAGAGTACAAAGTTAAATGGCCAAAGATGATATTTGCCTCGTGTTCCAAGTGGCATATGCCCAGTCTCAGCTTCTTTCTAGTTGATAGCTTATGCTTTAAAACACATTTGGAAAGGTTTTCAACACTTTGGGTTGTGTCCCTGCCACCACTTGTATTACCACTATATGGTTTTTTTTTAACACTCACCCTTAGAAAGTCAAATATTTTGCTTTCATTTTTCACCATGCAACATGGAAGATAGCCATCCTTCCCTTATTCTAGGCCCTATAGAGAGTAGAGTTATCAGGAACATGACCCTCAAATTTCACCCCAGGATTCATGTAGCATCTTATTGGAAAAGCAAGCACTTAAATAATAATCTTTGGCGTGACTCTGTGCTTTCTGTTGTAGTTTGGCACTAGGAATATGGCTTTTAGAAATATGCATTTTACAATCAGCCCACCTTTGACATCTTTGCAGTACCTACTGGCGGTTAGCTTTTACTTTTTTTGTACAGGTGTGCATGATCCAGAGGGCAGAGAACTTGTGCTCTACGAGTGCGGTTAGTTTTCAAACAATAAAAACCAGTAACGGAAGAGACAGCATGGTCCAGGTTGTCAGGAACAGCCCCCTCATGCGTATGAATTACATATAACAATGTTCTCTTTTAATTATAGCAAGCAGATGAGACTCTGGATTTTGAAGAGCAGATCTTAGAAGCAGCCAAATCCATTGCAGCAGCCACGAGTGCCCTCGTCAAGTCAGCATCCGCAGCCCAGAGAGAGCTAGTGGCCCAGGGAAAGGTGAGTGAGCCCAACGTGGGCAAGTGGTAGAAAAGGGAGGAATTGAAAAGCATCTGGAGAGAGGGCCTGAGTGATCTGGGAGAAGATTCGAAGTAGCTGCACATTACATCTTTACTCATTGAGCTGCCAGCTCCGGATCCCGGTTGGCCGAAAACTGTGTTTATATAAACCTGACAAACCTAATTGAGTATTTAGCTTCCAGGCCTTCCATCTGCTCCTTATTAAGGAAGGCATTCTCCTTTAGAATGGAGAAACAAGTCCTGGACAAAACATGTATATTCCTGTTGTACATTGGACTATTTGAGTCATAAACAATCATTTTTTTTTCTTTCTGAGTGGTTGACTGTATAAGCACCAGAGCTAGGAAGCCAGTACAAGTCAAAAAGCCATTTATCCTATTCTCATTTGTAAGTAGTGCCAGTCATTCTTCAACATTCAAATCCTATGGAACACGTGCCCAACTTTACAATATAGTTCTCTTCTGAGTTTGTTGGTTTTCATTCGTTTTTCTGTAGTTTCTATCTACCTGACTCCATTTGGAGTTTTCTTGGCAAAGATACTGGGTAGTTGGCCATTTTCTTCTCCAGCTCGTTTTACAGATGTGGAAACTAAGGCAAACAAGGTTAAGTGACTTGCTCAGGGCCACACAGCTAGTAAGAAAGTACCAACTATCAGAAGGCCACTTTGTGTTTGAAGTTGAGGGCTTCTTAGATATGATTCACCATTGGACTATCCATTCCATTCTGCCTCACCACAAAATAGTAGTTTTTATTTCGCCTTTGTTTGGCTTAAGGGAATATTAGTCATTTTGTCATCTCTTTCAATTGCATGGCATTGGGGGGGAGGGTGTTGGTTTTGTTTTTTAGAAAACTCAATTTCATCACCTGTTAAATGAGGAGGTTGGATTAAATGACCTTTAATGTGCCAATCTTGTGCTAGGATCCCATGTAGAACAACATAGAAGAGGCAGGGTAGTATAGTGGATAGAGAGCTGGCCTTGGAGTCAAGAAGACCTGGGTCATGGCCTGCTGCTCATATCCTGGCTGTGTCACCCTGTGAAAGTCACTTCCTTCTCAGTCCCACCTGGCAGCCCTCTGAGATTGTCTCTTACAGAGTAACTGCCAGTCATCTTGGGGAGTTTTGTGTACAAATGAAATCACAGGTCCAGTCCAAAAATATAAAAAGCTTAATAATATTATTTAATACTTACATGTAATTTAGATGCCCAGTTCTACCTATTCAAATCCTCCCCACTCTATAAAGCCCAGGCACACCTGCGTGGAGCTTTCCCTGACTTCTCCAGTCCTCTTACCAGAACTTCTCCAGCACTTAGTTTATACCACACAACTTAGCTCTCAGTGATAGGTTATTTCACATTATTGCCTTGCTTCCTATGTGTTGACCTTGCCTTGAAACTCCCTTCAGGGTAGGGATCTGTATCGCCTATGGCACCTAGCACAGTGCAGATACCACGGGTGATTGATAAATATTTGGTGAACAGGTGATAAACAGGAGAAGTTAGGAAATAATAAAAATCGTAGTCTCAAAATATGTGATTTAGATGGACAATTCCACTTACCCAAATCCTACCCGCCCTTCAAAGCTACTGAAGAATAACATCATAATTAAAAAGCAAATAAACAGGGACAGCTAGGTGGCGCAGTGGATCAAGCACTGGCCCTGGATTCAAGAGTACCTGAGTTCTAATCCATCCTCAGACACTTGGCACTTAACTAGCTGTGTGACCCTGGGCAAGTCACTTAACCCTCATTGCCCCGCCAAAAACAAAACAAAACAAAAAAAGCAAATAAACAAAAACATTATCAGCAATGTGTGTATATGGATGCAGCTTCCCTTTTTCTTAATAGCAACTCTGTGCAATGCCCCTGGTGTCTAAGCCATTCATATCTGAAATCACTTTAAAGCTCCCAGGATCGCACTTGCAATTTCTCCTAGAGGTCCCCTTTGACCATGCAGTGAGGTCCAGCCTCTCCATACTTTTAGACATGAGCCAAAAAATCAAAATGTAGCTTTTCCCATTGTCACTGACCTTCAGGCCCCAAACCTTGCTATGGTTCCCATGTTGTTGTGGCTCTCATTACAAAAAACAAACTGTCTTCAGGCTTTTCTTCCCCTGACCCAACAGCCTGAGTTTCTTGAAGACAAGGAATCCTACGAGCTGATGAACAGTAAGATAAACCACTTTTTTTCTGAGACATCTGACAGAAAGTCACATGCCACTTGCAATGCCCAGCAACTAGGGGAGATTTCTATTTCCCTCATCCCTTGAAATACAAGGACTTTGCAGTTCACACATTTCAAGTGGAAAGAGGTTGTCAGAGGAAGCAAATTGTGTTCCTGAGCTTTTCTTGAGAAACTCAGGCTCTGGCAACTAAAATGAGGTCATTCTGAAGTGTTCTCATCTGCTCTGCATGGCCTGAGTGGAGACAAGCTAGGGTCTGCTCAGATAGCCTTTTATGAAGTGTTTGAGGCCCTGTCTGAGAAAAGGCTTTCTCTTCTCACATTAATACTATTTCTGTGTAGTAGTGCCATGTGGGATAATAAGTTAGTTTGTTCATTTTTAGATTTAGAAGGTGGCAGAGGTATATGGTAGGGGAAGGGAAGAGGGACGGCCCCTCATTCTCTCTTGATATCTCTAACTTGTCCCCTTTAGGTTGGCGCAATCCCCGCAAATGCTGCTGATGACGGACAGTGGTCTCAGGGACTAATTTCTGCTGTAAGTCATTGCCTTCTTTATTTTCTTTCTGAACTCTCTGAGGAAAGCTAGAGAGCTTCTGGTCATTTTTTTTTCTTTCTTTCTTTCTTTTTTTTTTTTTTTTTGGTAATTTCTAGGCCAGGATGGTGGCAGCAGCAACCAGTAACCTGTGTGAAGCCGCCAATGCCTCTGTTCAGGGCCATGCCAGTGAGGAAAAGCTGATCTCATCTGCTAAGCAAGTTGCAGCTTCCACGGCCCAGCTGCTTGTAGCTTGTAAAGTGAAGGCTGACCAGGACTCAGAGGCCATGAGGAGACTACAGGTAGGAGCTCCTCATGCCAGGGGGAAGGGAGGGTGAACCTTTCTTTGGCAACTGATGTGTTTGTATGACACTTTGTTCCACAGGATTATGCAAGATCATAAATTAATCAGTTATTCATTCAAAGATAATGATAATGAGGATGAAGGTGATAACAGTGGCTAACATTTACTCTGTGCCAGACACTGTGCTAAGCTCTTTATAAGTATCTCATTTGATCTTCATTTTACAGATGAGGAAACCAAGCAACACAAGTATCTTCCAGTTAATAAGGGTCCAAGGGCTAAATTTGGACTCAGGTCCTCCTGACTTGAGGCCCAGTACTCTGTCAGCTGGGGAATGGCTAAAGAAATTTGTGGTACATGAATGTGGTGGGATGCCACTGTGCAGTAAAAAACAAATATGATAACTTACATGAACTGATCTAGAGGGAAGTAAACAGAGCCAAGTGAAAAATATAGATAGTAATTCTTTTAAAATGTAAATGTAGGGGGCAGCTAGGTGGCGCAGTGGATAGAGCACCGGCCCTGGAGTCAGGAATACCCGAGTTCAAATCCAGCCTCAGACACTTAATACTTAATAGCTGTGTGACCCTGGCCAAGTCACTTAACCCCAATTGCCTCACTAAAAATAAATAAATAAATGTAAATGTAAATGTAGGGGCATCTAAGTGGTGCAGTGGATAAAGCATCGGCCTTGGATTCAGGAGGACCTGAGTTCAAGTCCTGCCTCAGACACTTGACACTTACTGGCTGTGTGACCCCTGGGCAAGTCACTTAACCCTCATTGCCTTGCTAAAATAAAATAAAATGTAAATGTAAAAGATAACCACTAAACAGTTGAAAAGGAACATTGCAGAAATACAAAGAACAAACACAGCCCCAAAGACAGCGTTCCTTTGGAGAGGTGGGAGGTCATATGTTTCAGACTTTTTCTAATGCATTAATCAGTTTTGCTGATTTTTTTCTCTTCTTCCTCTTTCTTTTTAAAAAATATTATTTGTTATAAGGAATGGGTTCTTTGATGAGGGTATAGGGAAGGATACCAAGGAAAATGTAGGCAATTTAAAAAAAAAAAAAAACTTAAATTATTCTTGGGGGGGGGTGAGGCAATTGGGGTTAAGTGACTTGCCCAGGGTCACACAGCTAGTAAGTGTCAAGTGTCTGAGGCCGAATTTGAACTCAGGTCCTCCTGAATCCAGGGCCGGTGTCTATCCACTGCACCACCTAGCTGCCCCAAGTTATTCTTTTTTTAAAGAAAGAAAAAATGCTTTGAAAAACGAATCCCAGCTCTGCTACTTGCTATCTGTGTGACCACAGGCAAAACTCTTGACTTTTCTTGGCCTTAGATACTCATCTTTAAAACGAGGAGTTTGAACTAGATGACCTCTAAAGTTCCCTCCATCTAAGACCCTGTGATATGTGTCA
Source organism: Dromiciops gliroides (assembly GCF_019393635.1). Lineage (NCBI taxonomy): Eukaryota > Metazoa > Chordata > Mammalia > Microbiotheria > Microbiotheriidae > Dromiciops > Dromiciops gliroides. The sequence continues at coordinate 145,891,920 of NC_057862.1, forward strand.
CTTAAGAAATGCTTGTTATTTAGGGTTAGTTGTTTGATTCATCTTTTAAAATTTAATTTCTTGATTTCTTTGTTTTTAAATCACAGTCAGTTCCAAAGATATCCTCCCCATCTACCCAGCAAGCCAACCCTTTAAACAAAGAGTTAAAAAGAAAGGGGCAGAGAGATCAGAGAGGTGGGTGGGATTGTAGGTCAGCAAAAGAAACATGGTGACATTGATTGACATTATATGCAATGTTGCACACCCATATCCTTCCACCTTTGTAATGTTTTTTTGCTTGTTTTTGTTGTTGTTGTTGTTGTTTTGGCTGGGCAATGAGGGTTAAGTGACTTGCCCAGGGTCACACAGTAAGTATCAAGTGTCTAAGGCCGGATTTGAACTCAGGTTATCCTGAGTCCAGGGCTGGTACTTTATCCACTGTGCCACCTAGCTGCCCCCTCCACCTTTGTAATGAAGGGAGCAACATAACATTTTTTTTTTCTCAACCTTTCTCTGAAACCAGTTGGTCATTATGTTTAATTATTTTCACTAATCCATATCCACTTATCCATACTGTTTTCTTAGTTCTGTTTACTTCACTCTGGCTCTTCCCAGCGGTCTGAATTCTTCATCTTTGTTTGACCCTATCTGAAAGTCCGTTTTGTCTCATCCAAATGGCTTTGCCTCTAATGATATGATTTGTATTTCACTCTCACTCTAGGCTGCAGGAAATGCTGTGAAAAGAGCATCTGACAATCTTGTTCGTGCAGCACAGAAAGCAGCCTTTGGCAAAGCTGATGATGACGACGTGGTGGTGAAGACAAAGTTTGTGGGCGGCATTGCTCAGGTATGTGAACATTCAGGAACTAAGATTTGCTGTACCTTCTAACCTTGGCCCCCACAACGGCTGCTAAAGGTCAATCAATCAATCAACATTTATTAAGGGCCTTCTAGGTGCTGGGGATACAAGTACAAAGAAAGAAACCATCCTTGCAATCATCAGGTTATATTCAATTGGTAAAGACAATGGAGGGGCAGCCAGGTGGTACAGTGGATAAAACACCAGCCCTGTATTCAGGAGGGCTTGAGTTCAAATCTGGCCTCAGACACTTGACACGTGCTTGCTGTGTGACCCTGGGAAAGTCACCTAACACTTCATTGCCCTGCCAAAAAAAAAAAAAAAAAAGGACAATAGGCACATACCCAGAGTGTCTTTAAACCTTTAGTAATTTAATACTGCACTAAGGCTTTTGAGACACTGAATAAATATAAAGAGAATAAATACAAAGTAGTTAAATAGAAGGTAGTTTGGTATAAAGGGTGCAAGGTAGTTGGAGGGATAGGAAAAAATTTCAAGTAGAAAATTATACTTGAGATAGGGTGCTCAATTAGGAGGCCATTGAATAATTTAGACAAGAGGTGATATGTACCTGAACTACAATGCAATTACGAAAGACAGAAAGGAGTGAGATGGAAGAAATATTGTAAGAGCAAGATTTAACAGCAACTGATTGGACATGTATGATGAAGGGAGAGTGAAAAGTCTAAGATAACGCTGAGATAATGAGCCTCAGATGCTAGAAGGATGATGGTGCCTTCAAGAGGTACAGGGAAATCTGAAAGAGGGGAGGTTTTAGGAAGAGAGAGACTTCATTTCAGTTTTACATATGTTGAGTTTAAGATGTCGCCAGGGCCATATGAAATGTCTAATCAGCAATCAGTAAGGAAGCTCAGAGGACAAAGTGGGTCTGAATATAGATCTGTGAGTCATCCATAGGGATGATAGCCAACCCATGGCCATGGATGAGTTTGCCAAGTAAGAGAAGAGGATAGGATAGGACCCTGGACAATATCCATATACATTTAAGGGGCACAGTATTGATAAGAAACTAAGAAAGAAGACTGAGTAGGAACAGACAGATAGGTAAGAAGAGAACCAGGAGAGAGTCAGGTCATGAAAATCCAGGGCGAGAAGAGAACATTCAGTGTCAAACATAGCAGATGGGTGTGGAGGGATGAGGACTGAGAAAATGCCATCCAGTTAGTAAATTTGGAAAGGAGTTTCAGTGGAATAATGAGGTTGGAAGGCAGGTTGCAGAGGGATGAGGGGAAAAGTGAAAGGAGAGCAAGCAGAGGCAATGAGCGTATGTGGCTTTTTCAAGTTTACCTAAGAAAGAGAGGACAGGTAAAGGATGAAAGCTTGCTTGAAGGATGTCCAGGTCCAGTAAAGGCTATTTATTTATTTGTTTGTTTGTTTGTTTATTTTGGTGAGGCAAATGGGGTTAAGTGACTTGCCTAGGGTCACACAACTAGGAAGTGTCAAGTGTCTGAGACTGGATTTGAACTCAGGTCCTCCTGACTCCAGGGCCGGTGCTCTATCCACTGTGCCACCTAGCTGCCCCAAGGTTATTTTTTAAGGGGAATCTTAAATATGTTTAAAGGCTGAGCAGAAAAATAGCAATTTGGGTTTTTTTGATCGTCAGAGATAGAAGGTAGAAAACTAAGCAACCTTAAGAGAAATCCTTATATTTATTTAATATTGAGATGGCCTTTTCAGTCACTGGATCTCTGAGGTATGACTACTGAGGTTACAGGAGAGGGTTTGTAGTATCACAAAGTCTTAGAACTAAGAAGTCATCTAACCCAACCCCTTCATTTTTCAGGTAAGGAAATTAAAAACAGAGGCATTTGAATGAGTTAGGATAATAGATTGAGAGCTGGAAGAGACTTTAGAGGTTAAGGGTCTTGCCTAGAGTGATAGAGCTAACCAGTGTCAGAGATGGGATTTGAACTCAGGTCTTTCTGAATATAGGTCCAGCATTTTTTCCACTACCAGAGGGGTCAGACTCCAAATCTGCAGGGGCCAAGCTGCCAACAAAACTGTCTAGTACAACCTAAACCAGATTAAAATATAATTTGGAAATGTTTAACAAAATTAATAAAAATATAATATAACATGAATAATGTTGATTTATAGTTTTCTAAGCCAATATGTGACACCACAGTACTGCATCATCATCTGGGAGTAAGTGGGTGGAGCTATAATTTTTTCTTTTTTTTGCTTGCAGAGCTATAATTTAGTTGAAGTCTTCTGATTCCAAATCCATTGCTCTTTCCCACTAGGCTATGTTCACTGTTGAGAACAAATAGCCTTCATTTCCCATGTTGTTGTTGTTGTTGTTCATTAGTTTTTTCCAGTCGTATTCAACTCTTTGTGACCCCATTTAGGGTTTTTTTGGCAAAGATACTAGAATAGTTTGCTATTTCCTTCTCCAGCTCAATATACGGATCAGGAAAGTGAGACAAACAGGGTGAAGTGATATGCCAAGGGTCACATAGCTAATAATTGTCTACGGCCGGATTTGAACTCAGGTCTTCTTGACTACAGGCCCATCACTCTATCCAGCGCACTTAGCTGCCCATGCTTTCCTATTTTCATTACCTCCTTCTTTCCCTCCTTCCTTCCTTCCCTCCCTCCTTCCTTCCTTCCCTCCCTCCTTCCTTCTTTCCTTCCTTTCTTCCTTGTTTCCTTCCCTTCCTTTCCTACTTCCTTCCTTCCTTCCTTCTTTCCTTCCCTCCTTTCCTCCTTCCTTCCTTCCTTCCTTCCTTCCTTCCTTCCTTCCTTCCTTCCTTCCTTCCTTCCTTCCTTCCTTCCTTCCTTCCTTCCTTCCTTCCTTCCTTCCTTCCTTCCTTCCTTCCTTCCTTCCTTCCTCCCAGAAGACACCAGATTTATCAGGGATGGCTGTAGAATATTTAAATAACTGATAAAGGAGCAGAATCAAATCTTTTCTCTGATAATTCAGGTCCTTGGTACCAAGCCCCTCCATCTGAGTTGAGCTTTCTTGGGGAAATGAAGAAGTTACCAGGGAAGATGATGAGTAGTAGCCAAAATTAAATAGCATTGTGAAGGACTGCTGTGCCCCCCGGCTTGGCAAGAAAGAGAGAGGAAGACAATGGGTAAAGAAAAAGTAGCAGGGATATGTCCATGTCTCCCTCAAGCCCATGAAACCTTATTGTTCTTCTTCTAGATCATCGCTGCCCAAGAGGAGATGCTGAAGAAAGAGCGGGAGCTAGAAGAAGCGAGGAAAAAGCTGGCTCAGATCCGCCAGCAGCAGTACAAGTTCCTCCCCACAGAGTTGAGAGAGGATGAGGGCTAAGCTCCTGCGCTGAGGCTTGAGAGCCCAAGGGGACACTAGAGAGAGAACCTAAGTGATGTCATCCTGATGGGCCATGGGCTTACTGGAAACTGCCTGCGGGTGCTAAGAATGAGCCCCAGACAAACGTGTGTGCGCGTGCTCTCATTCATCTGTACAGCCGAAGCTGCATGATCGTGTCGTCCCCACCCACCATTCTTCTCCCTGCTCTTCCCCTTCCTCGTTCACTGTATCTCAGGAGAGGACGCACGTTTTATGAACTGTTACCCTCCCCTACCCGCTCCCCCCCCCCAAAATCAGTATTATGTCACTCTCTGACGCTCGGATTTTGTCCATCCTTCCTCCTGGCCTGTTGTCGGGGTCTTTGGGGGAATCTGAATAGGAAAAGTTGCTCATGTCATAGGTATCTACCACTATGGAGCAAATGATTCTTCTCTTCTACAGAGAAGATGGCAGACGTGGTTTGGACACAGTGTGGACTCCAGGAGGGGGATACGTGTCCCCTGCTTTTGTGTTTGGGTAATTAACTCACCTCAGATTTTTGGAGAATCGTTGCTCCCAATTGCACTAATCTGTGGGTCTGTTCTCGCCCCTTCTCTATCATCTACTTGTATGATATGTACCGACTATATATTCTGTGGCCCAGGAAGTGAAATATTGGTTTTTGTTTTTGTTTTTTGTTTTTTCTCTCCAGAACTCCAGTGGGCTAAGGAAAAGGAGGCCTGTCAGACCTTGGGAAGCAAGTTTCTGTAATAAAACATGCATGCTTAGTTACTCTTCTGAAACTACTTAGGTTGGCACAAATTCATACACACAAATACACCCATCCATTCTCTAGTTAAGGTCCAGTAATTAGGAAGTCATCTCTTACTTAAAGATGACTTTGAGGCATTCATCCAGAATGGATGAATTGCTCAGTGCCTCCTCATTCATCTTCTCCTACCCCCTGGGCTTTCCTTTATATCAAAAATACTGTATTCTCAGGAGAAGTGAGTCTCCAGATTCAGAAATCCAATTGTTTAGATAAGTTGAGGTGAAAAAATAACTCACAAGCTCCAACTCCTTGACTGAGCATCAGTAAAAAACAGTTTGTCATATTGGAACTTTCTAGATCTTTCTCCTTGTTATTTTAATGTCCTCTGGTACTCCCCCTCACCTACTACTTTTTGGAATTTTTTTTAGTGCAGTGCTTCATAAGGTACTTCACCTTTTCCCTAAATTCCCAAGAATATTCTGATGCTACTATTAAATAAGGTACAAGTAAGATGAGCCAGTTATCCCAAGCAGAGTCCTTTGTAAATTTTACGGAGGGAGATGGTTTCCAGAAGCTGCTAGTCGGACAAAGCTCTCACCCTCTGCCTCTTTCCTGGAGAGTGTTAGCTCTATTTCCTTCTCCTTCCTTGCTATCATTGGCTCTGTGTGGTATGGATTGGAAAGTCCACTTAGGATGGGAAAAGATGGTCTTTCCAGCCTTCAAAAGGCTTCACTTATAGATTGCAATATCTTTCCAGATGAATCAGTTAGAGGGCAGACCCCAGTCCTAGCCCATTCATCTTGCCATCCTTGCTCCTGAAACCTTGCTAATTGGACTTAGGAGCAATCTCATAGTATTCAAGTACCATTTAGCTATTGAAGACTTCCCCTATTTAAGAGACTTGCATGCACTATACATATCAGGGAAGTTTTTTTTAGATACTAGTAGAAACTTAAAGATAATAGTGTCCAGGTTGTTTTTGGTTTTGTTTTAACTTGAGAATGTGTCCAGGGAATTGGGTTAAGAAGGCAGTGGACTTGGGGCAGCTAGGTGGTGCAGTGGATAGAACACTGGCCCTGGATTCAGGAGGACCTGAGTTCAAATCCAGCCTCAGACACTTGACACTTACTAGCTGTGTGACCCTGGGCAAGTCACTTAACCCCAACTGCCTCACAAAAAAAAAAAAGAAGAAGGCAGTGGACTTACCAATTCCCCAGATTCAAGGAATAGATAGAACTGTGGCATCTCAGGAAAAAGGTGGAGAGCTCATGGAGTGTAGCAGCTGGTCTTTGTGGAAGCTGCCTGGAACTTGCCCCCATCCCTGAACCCCTCCAGGGCTCCCCTTGAGGGACACACCCCTTGCTGTGTTCCTGCCTCCCACATGTGATGATGACAAAGGAGAAGACTCTTCTTCAGGTCATGCAGCTTAGTGAGAGGAGCCTAGGACATCAATGGATGTTTCCTGATGTATTGACATTAGGGGATGAGCAGAAAAGAATAGATAGAAAGCCAAAACCCTTTGCAGCTGTGAGGAACGGGAAAGAAAGACAAAGTTTATTTTTGTAGAGCCAAAATATCCCCTCTGTCAGGGTTGGCTGCTGCTGTTACCCTTCTGGATGCTGTTTTCAGTATATACTTACTATGCCATGTAGTGAAGCCTTAGCTGCTCTTTTCCTCATTTAGCATGTGCTCACACACAACACACACACACACATATGCACGCACACACGTGTAACCTCATTTTGGGCAATCAGATGTGGACTTTGTTTTATCCATAAAATGGTATGTGGCTTGGTAGTAGCTTTGGACATTTTTTAATAGTTGTTCCCGCTAGTTCTCAGCTCTTAGATTTTTAAGAGAGCATCTTCCTTTAGCTAAAATTCAGTTTTCTGAAGGGTGATATCCCCAAACACAAATGTGTTTCAGGAAATCAATTTCTTTTCATAGGATCAGAGATATATGGGGGTGTCCATCTTTTGTGTGTGTGTCCTGAACCCCTTTGTCATTTTGAAACCTATAGACCCCTTCTCAGATTAATGTTTATTAAATGCATAAAATAAAATATATAGGATTCCACAGGAAACCTATTATATTGAAATATAATTATAAAAGTATTTTTTTAAGTTCACAACCCAAGTTAAAACCCCCCATTTAGTCTAATCTCTTGCCCCTTGTTTTACATAAAAAATTAAGGCCTAAAGAGGGAGAGATGAAATTATTTGATAAAAATCACATAGCCAGTAAGTGATAGTAGGTGCTCATATCCAGGTTTGCTGATTTCAAATCCAGTGCTGACTGATTTATCATCAAGGGGATGATAAATCAAGGGTGTCCAAATTCAATAAAGAGATATAAATAAGGTTAAATTGCCTATTAAATGTGGGATATGGTAGTCATTGCCTTTTTTTCTTATGCTAGGAACTAGAATCTTTACTTGGATCCCCAGGGCCTAAAGGCCTGCTAAGAAGAACTGTTGCTAAGTTTTAGGGGAGTCACTTTGCAGTGAACACAGGGAAACTAGCAACCTAGTCTTTCTCTTTGTAAAATGATCTCCCAGTGCTCCAAAACTGATATGTGTGCAGAGATTAAACTGGCCAGTAGAATACCCAAGGCATCTGATTTCCTTAAAAGCCGTTTGAGCAAAGGGCTAAAGCATCCAGGAGTCATAGGTGCTAAGTGTTTTATCTTTAGTCATAGACCATTATTACCAACTCATCTCCTAATCAGCAGTGACACCAGGCGTGACTGCAGAAAATGGGGGAAAACTGGAAGCTCATTGAGTGTAGCTTTTTGAAATTTCAACTGTGACAAGGTGAAAGGATTCTAGATGAGCCAACAGTGGCATGTCCTGGATCTCTGTTCTGCTTAGGGTACAGCCTAAGAAGTACACATCCCTTAACTTCTTTCCATGCTCATTTCATAGAAATCATGAGACTTGCAGAATTGAAATCTTATGGCTTCTTGTATTTGCAAGTATTGGTTTTCTGGGAGTGTTTTTCTGTGAATACTCACATGGTGAGTTTATGGACAAAACAAATTTACAATCTCTGCCACCACCAACAAATGGGGAAAAAAAAACACAAAAAATCTATGAAAACTTTTAAAATTTGGGTTCTGTTGTATGTAATACTTTGATCTATCAGATTTACAATTACATTTTTTAAATGTCCCTCCTGTGTGTGTGTGTGAGAGAGAGAGAGAAAGAGAGAGAGAGAGAGAGAGAGGGGGGGGGGCATATGCAGAATTGCCAGCTGGTACCATGGACTAAGGTGCTTCATTAGGAAGTCATCAGACTGCAGCCCCCAGGCACAGCCTTTAGAAATGCTTCACATCCACTAACTCAAAATGTCCCAGAGCAAATAACCAACCTCCCTCTTCTAATCCGAGAGGTGGTTTTTCCTCCCGTGGCTCTAGAAGCCTTGTGCCTTCCTCATAACAACAATCTCCCTGTTCTATAGTGTCGCAATGGCCCATTTTTAAACTTAACAGAAAGGGAAAGGTGCAAAATCATTCTCCCAAAGGAGATGCATGTAGTTAGTTTATAGAACTGAAAGGTGGGGTTAAAAATCTTCCACCTCTTTCTTAGTCATGACTTCTTGTCTTTCTTTAAACCAAATTCCTAGATTAAAATAGAGATATAATTTAGGTAATATTCACAGAATGAGGACTCTTTTAGAACCCAAACAAGAAGACAACACTGGAAACTAACACACAAACCAAAAAAACCCACTCTGGCAAAAGATATGAACAGCTCGAATTTGTACTGCTGAGCTAGCCGTTCCTTATAAGGGCTCACTCTCTGTGGTGCAGTATTTGCATGTGTAAAGACAGAACTAGGTACTAAGGACTTCACTGAACTATGCTTTGTGAATTATGGATTACAGCCTGGGTAATCTTTCCCACTTAATTTTAGTTTTGTTTTTCAGTTAACAAGCATTTGGTTTTCTGGTTTTTCCCCCCTCTCTCCTACCATGCTATTGAATGCACGCGAAGAGGTGGGGAAAGGAGGAACAAAGTACTACAAGATATGAAGAAATTTAAAAACAAAATAAAACCTTATAACATAAGAAGCATAGTCACGTAAAACCAATCCCCACATTGACCCGGACTAAAAATGTCTCCTTCTGTCCATTACTTCTCCATAAGAAGGTGGGCAACACACTGCTAGTTTTGGAATTTTGGAAAATGAAAATGAACACATGGTATATAGATTTCCCTGCTTTTAAGTTCATAAACAAAAGTCTCAACAGCCCCATTTCTCACTGGTATCCAAGTCCCTCTACTTTAGAAACATACTGCAAGTAAATTAAATGTCTTCTCCCTGGGGTTGGGCCAAAGCTCCACAGACTGAGTTTTGGGTTAATGGACTAAGATGTTCTTGATGTCCAATAATATTCCCACTTTTCACTGGCTCCATCTTTCTCCCTCTATAAAAGATAATATGTTATAAGTCATTAGGAATGGACTTTATTAATGTTGATTCTTTTAAAAAAAACACTATGAAGAGGTTTTTCTTTTTTTCTAAATGAAATTTGATTTTTTTTCTTGTTGTAAGTGTGCTTCTTACTCCTTTTACAAGCATCCATGTTTTAAATGCTCAACCTTGAACTTGGAATTGTTCCAGGGTGTATGATAAGACAGGCTTTTGCTTGGCAGCTTGCCCTCATCAAGCTGCAAATCCAGAAGGAATCAGGAATGGCCCATCCCTGATGTCATAGTGTCTGTATGCTATTTATCTGGCCACAGAAATTATTTTTTTGTATTCACCAGAAATAAACTTTTAAAGAAATAAACCTTTCTGAGGGTCTGAGAGAGAATGTGTATGAACATATGGAGTCCCAAGGGGATGCTACACAGCTCTGTAATCACCCAAACTTCATAAGAATGGGATAAAGGAGACAGTGATAAACACAAAAATGTGTGATTTTCATCTAGGACCATAGAAAACCATCTATCTCTGCCATCATCCAGTAGACATCCAAAGGCAAAAATAAATGCTCAGAGAAGATATAATTTCTTTCCTCTTGAAGCAGGAAATTGAAAGCTCTTATGGTGTTAATTTTTGCCTTTCCATCCAGATCTTTGATTTTATCATGAGTTCACCATTAGAAACATCCCTCCATCAATAAGAACAGATCATGGCTCTGCAACTCTTAGAGAATGCCTTGGGTACTGAGCAATTAAGTGACTTGCCCCGGGGTTATACAGACACATGTCAGAAGCAGGTTGTGCCCGGGTATTCCTCTCATAGTGTTGTTTGTATTTTAACCTGGCTGAAAAGTTCTGCGGATAACCAAATCCCAAATTTATTTGTTTCCATAAATGAAAGAGGACCTGAAATTGAAAGAGGTTTAAGATTAAGTGATTCTCTCAAGAGAGGTAATAGTAATTACATCTTGATCGACTGAAACTGCCCCTTTCCCCGGGGAGCTGAGGCAAAGTAGGTTCTTTCCAGTTACATTTAGTGTCCTTATTTCCTTCAGCCTTGGTGACAGTGTCATAGACCTCTGGGATTGCCTGCACATATCTTTCTGTCACTTGCATTGCAGCAACTAAACACCTGGCTGCAGAAGACTCACCATGATAACCAGGAGAGTATCATTGGTCAGTGGTAGTAGCATCTGGATTGCTTTTCCCTCAACATTTTTAGGCTATCCAGCAAATGTTAAGTCAATGCCTCTAAGCCTTTGATTTAGAAAATGGGGGGGGGGGGGCAGCTAGGTGGTGCAGTGAATAGAGCAGTGGCCCGGGATTCAGGAGTACCTGAGTTCAAATCCAGCCTCAGATGCTTGACACTCACTAGCTGTGTGACCCTGGGCAAGTCACTTAACCCCAATTGCCTCACCAAAAAAAAAAAAAAAAAGAGGGGATGTTTGAGGATTGCTTAGAATTCACTCACTTGGAAATGGGTAGGTAATGCCTGGCACCCAGAGAGATAATTGGCAGGGCACTGACCCCTTGAGTTCATTGAGGTAGTTTATCAAACATTATTGGATCATGGGATTTTAGAGCTGGAAGAAACCTTGGAGATCATCCAGTTGAGTGGTTCTCAAATTTTTTGGTCTCAGGACCTCCTTACACTTAAAAATTATTTAAGACCCCTTTTTTTTTTCTCAAAAATTATTGAGAACTTTTATTTATGTGGATATACATGTATGTATGTAAATATAGAGCATTAAGAATTTAAACTGATAAAATTTTAACGTTTATAAACCCATTTTAAAATGCTATTGCATGTTAACTTTTTATGAAAAATAACTTGCAAAACAAAAAATTTAGTGAGAATGAAGTTGTTTTGCATACTTTTGCAAGTAACTTTAATATCTAGCTTAATAGAAGACAACTCGATTTTTATATCTGCTTCTGCATTCAATCTGTTGCAATACATTATTTTGGTTGAAGTATATAAAGAAAATCCAACCTTACACAGATGTGTAGATTGAAAGGGGCGAATTATTTTAATGGGCAAAAGACAGTGTTACTATGAACATGGTTTTGACCTCAAAAACACCCTGAAAGGGTCTCAAGGACCCAGGAGGCAACTGACTACTTTATGAACGATCCATTCCAGCTCCCTCATTTGTCAAGGAAGGGGAGTTACTTGTCTAAGGTCACACAAGTAGTAAATAGTAGTTTCAGAATATGAATCCAGGTCTTCTGATTCCAAATCCTGAGCTTCATTATTTTTTTTTAACTATACCAAGCCTTACCCAACACTTAGCACCATGAAGGCTGTATAAAAGAAATATGTAACATGGTCCCTGCCCTCAAGGATCTTACTACCTGGTTGAGGAAATAAAACTGACCAAAGTGAAACAATCGAAGCATAATCAAGTGCTCAACTCTGTGGTTTTTATTATAAATGAAAAGTCAAAAAAAAACAAAAAAGATGAAAGAAACTCTGCCACAGGCTCCAGGCCACCTGGGATTAGAGGCCTTCATCACCACAACACCTTCCTGGTCTTCATTAACATTTATAGAAATTCTGTTCCTATTCAGCCATCCACCAGAGGAACAGGGAATTAAGGAATTCCTACACTTAGAAAAGGGCATGTGGTGATGGGGAGGACGTCAAAATACGTTGTTTCAAACTGACTTCATCATATTCATCCCAGTCTTCATTATCATAAATCTTCACCATTTCACCAGCATTGCTGTGGTAAGTGCTACATCTACCAAGGTTTCTGCCATGAGAACTAGCCTAGGCTAGTTTTTCCTCAAGAAGCAATAAAACCATCCCAGAGACCAAATTGGATTTTTTTTACATTTAATTTTTTTCTCAATTAAATGTAGAAAATTTTTAATTTTAGTTTAAAATTCTTTCCCCCCATTCCATCCCTCCATACTCCTTGAGAAGGCAGCAATTTGACAGACTGTACATGTGCAGTCATGCAAAACATTTCCATATTCGCCATGTTGCAAAAAAACCCAGACAGCCTTCCCCCCGCTCCAAAAAAAACCAACCCAAGAATAATAAAGAGGTTTTAAAAAGAGATACTCCAATCTGCATTCAAGCTCCATCAGTTCTTTCTCTGAAGGTGGAAAGCATTTCTCTCATAAATTCCTCAGAATTGTCTTGGATCATTGTATTGCTGAGAATAGCTAAGTTATTCACAGTTGATCCTAATACAATATTGCTATTACTGTGCACACTGTTCTGGTTCTGCTCACTTCACTTTGCATCAGTTCATGTAAGTCTTTCCAGGTTTTTTCTGAAAACATTCTGCTTGTCATTTCTTATAGAACAAAAGTATTCCATCACAGCCATATACCACAAATTGTTCAGGCATTCTCTAGTTGATGGGTATACCTATTGTATTTTGAAGGAAATGAATTATATTGAAATACAGTTATTAAAAATATTCAAAAAATAAGTAGTCCTTTCTCAGGTTAAGACCTGTTCTTTTAACATTTCTTACTTCTATTCCCTTCTCTTCACTCAAAAGGTTATTATCATCCTAGTTCAAGCCTGCATTATCCTTTACTTGGTGTACTGTAAGAGCCCCCCTCCCCCAACTGGTCTTTTCTCTGCAATCCATCATTCACACAGCTGCCTTTCTAAAGTAAACTTCCTCAGACACACATCTGACCATGTCATTCCCCTTCCCAGAAACCTGCAGTGTTTCCCTACTGCCTATAAATGTTTTTTAAAATAATGATAAAAATAAATAAAAACTCATTAGCCTGGTCTTCAAGGTTTTCTATCATCTGTCTCCAACCTTTCTAGCCTTATTTCAGTTTTCCCCCTAACGTACTCTACATTGTAGTCAAATGGACTGGACTGCAACTATTGCTCTCTGAACTCAACATTTGGGTTCCTACCTTTTTACATTCATACAAGGCAACCTCCATGCTTGCAATGTACTCTTTTCTCCAGAGTTTTATCTTCCTTCTAGGATTAGCTTAGATACCCCTTCTGTGAAAAGGTTTCTCTATCCTGTTTTCATTAATTTGGGGGATTGTTTCATCCTTTGTCTTTGTATCTCCAGTGCCTGGCACATAGTAGGTGCTTAAAAAAAATACTTGTTGAGGGGCAGCTAGGTGGTGCAGTGGATAGAGCACTGGCCTTGGAGTCAGGAGGACCTGAGTTCAAACCCATCCTCAGACACTTGACACTTACTAGTTGTGTGACCCTGGGCAAGTCACTTAACCCCAATTGCCTCACCCCCCCCCCAAAAAAAATACTTGTTTATTAGTTGCTATCAGCTATCATTTGCATGCTTGTACATGAGTAATAGGATGGTTGGTCTGTCTTGGGATGTGAATGTGAACTATTGTGGTCTTAATTCTTGTTTTATATCCAGTCCCAACATGACTATTGTTTCAGTCCATTTATTTTATATCTAAGTCCTCTCAAACAAGCATCACTAGAAAGGGTAATGATGGGTGTAGAGAGGTAGTATATATACTACAGTGGATAGAACACTGGATTTGGAGTAAAAAATGGAAACAACAACAACAACAAAAAAACCCTATGTTTAAATCTTGCCTCTGACCATTATTAGGTATTAGACCAAGTACAAGTCACTTAATCTCTACAAGCTTTGGGCAACACCCTAGAATTTATTATAGCTTCTGGCACATAAATGCTTATTTCTGTCTGACTGACACCACCTTGATCCTAGACTTTCCAGTCTGCTTTGGTAGAAAGAGTTGGTACATCAAGAACTCCCAAAGCTAATGAAATCACAGATTCTTTGTGCAGTGCACATTTATATAGTGCTTTCAGGTTTGCAAGGTAGCTCTTCTACCTTGTCATTTGATTCTTACAATCTGTGAGGTGTGTGCTGTTATTTACACATGAGGAAACTGAGGCTTAGAGAGGCTAGGACTTGCCAAGGGCTTGATAAGTAGCAGATGCTGAGATCCTGAGTATCTGAGATGGCATAGGGCCTCCAGTCTTCTTTACTCCATATCCACTGTGCCTTGTAAAGGTGGGTAACCATAGTCCTCAGACAAATCACTTAGCAATTTGTTTTTAATTGCCCACTCCACTGAGAACCACAGTTGATGTTCAATTGCCAAAAATCCTAGCTACCCTAAACTCTGAAGAGTGAAACATTTTCAGCCACAGTCTAGGCAATAAGGTTGACCTGCAAATTTCTCTTCATTTTTTCCTGGCTCTGGGAGTTGGATGTAAATACCAGGGTAATGCCATTTCCAGGATGTGATAGCAACCACTTCTGTCCATGTACCCATATTAGGATTCATTTGGCTGTGGGTCAGAGTTCGGGGCTTATTTTTAGAAAATGAAGTTTAGATTCCCTTTGAGCCCAGGAACAAAGGTTGAAGAAACGTTTTCCGTAATCAAGACACTGTTTATTCCAATGTCTGCCTGTGAACCAGAATCCTCAGAGATGGCCCAAGGAAGAAGAGCTGTGGTGAGGTTCTCTATCAATCTCTGCTGCTCCTCCACACTGTTTCCTGATGCTTCAAATCTCCAGAGATGACAAAAGAGAATCCAGGGGAAATGAGAGAGATTAAAGAGTTCCTGGTACTAGCATGAAAGGAAAGCCAGTAAGACTAGGCTGCTGGGATGGAAAAGGAAAATCTGCGATCAATAGAACTCAGTGATGTTCAATTATCTCTTCTATTCCTCTGGAAGGATCTGACCCTTCACTTCTGATAACCTTGAACTGTCCCTCATAGCACTGCTGGAACAAAAGCGCTTTGGGAAAAGAACAGGAAAATCATGAATTCACAGGAATTCACAGTTATATACTTAGAGGTGTCCATTTAGCTTTGGGATAGTTTTCTCTGTCTGTGTGTATGTATGTATGTGTGTGAGTGTGTGTCTATTTCTGTCTTTCTCCCCTCTCTGTCTCCTTTCTATCCCTATCTCTCTTTCTCCCTCTCCCTCTCTTATCTCTCCCCCTTTTCCCTGTCTCCCTCACTCCATCTCTCCTTTCTCTCTCCCCTCCCCTTTCCTCTCTCTCCTTCTCTCTCTCCCTCTCCCTCACCCTTTCTTCCCTTTCCCTCTCCCTCTATTTTCCCCCCTCTGCAAACCCACAGCTGATCACTAACCCCATGGATGACAAAGCCAGGAGAACAAGTGTGTGTTCCTTGTTATATCTGATCATAGGCAGTGAAACCAGAAGAGAGGGGCAGCTAGGTGGCGCAGTGGATAAAGCATCGGCCCTAGATTCAGGAGGACCTGAGTTCAAATCCGACCTCAAACATTTGGCACTTACTAGCTGTGTGACCCTGGGCAAGTCACAACCCCCATTTCCCCCCCCCCAAACAAAAACAAACAAACAAACAGAAGAGAGAGGTCATCTAGGTCAACCCCATTGTGTGAAAGATGAGGAAACAGGCCAATCCAGTGTTCTTTCCATGAGACAACTAGACCATGTTGCATGGCTCTATGCCTTTGTGGTTAGGCTGTTCTAGAGTCCAGATACAAACTTCATCTTTGGGGAATATGGGTAATGATGACCTATGTGCCACGTTTACCTTATAACTAACTGCAAAGCAGATCTGAGTACACCCGCTCACCCAACACCCTGTCCCTGCATGTTCTACTGGTTTCTTCAGGTCAGGGAAAGTTTCATTTTTGTCTTTGTATGCCAGAACTTACAATAGTGCCTGGTATGTAGTAGGAGCTCAATTAATGCTTGATTGATTGATTGATTGATTGATTGATTGATTGGAGCAAGTACCAGGCAGTAACTAGCATCTATAAGTACTGAAGTACAGGGTGTGCCCATTCCTTTCCTTCTCTTAGGATTCTAAACTCAAGAAGACTACAGTCAAATAGACAAGAAATAGTAACCATAGAGGGTTGGAATTTTCAGTTCCTGGGATGGTCTACTTAGCTTTCTATAGATTATATGGCTTTAAAATCTCTCTATTTTTACCAGTGCTTCCAATGTCCTGAGAATTTATCTTCTTTCTTTCTTTCCTTCTTTCCTTCTTTCCTTCTTTCCTTCTTTCTTTCTTTCTTTCTTTCTTTTTCTTTCATCCTTGTTCATTTTCAAGTCAAATCTTAAGCCCAACAAACACTGTGTTGATGACCTGGGGAGTGGTATAGTGCTTTCCAGTCCTCAAAGAGGTTAGGCTCTAATTGGAGAGGGGCATCTCTCATCTGTAAACAATTCAGGAAGAGTGCAAGAGAATTTTATCAAGTCAGGAAGTCAATTATAGACTATAAGCTACAGGTGATAAAGATGTTTGGCAAAGAGAGCAAACAGTCAAAGAAGAGTCTTAGAGAATGTGAGAACTGAACTGTCTTGGAAGGATTATTTGCATCAGGACTAGAATGAAGAATAGTACTTCATAAAAGGAACCACATCATCAGCAAAGGAGCAGAGGTAGGAATGAGAATGGAACTGGGTGAGACACATTTTGATCAATACAGTTCCCATTTCCCTCTTTTGTACAAGAGGGGATTTGGGGCTGGGGGCCATTGTGAAGAGGCCAGCCTGTTGACCAGGAAACCCTTTAAAATTTTTAAATTATTTTTTATTTATTTCATTAAATATTTCCCAATTACATGTAAAAAAATTAGCAATGATTTAAAAAAATTTCTGCTCCAAATTCTCTCCCTCCCTCCCATTCTTCACCCCTCCTTGAGAAGACAAGCAATTTGATTTTAATTATACACATGAAGTCATGCAAAACATATTTCCATATTAGCCATGTTGCAAAAGAAAACACAAAAAAACACCCCAGAAAAATAAAGTTTAAACAGTATGCTACAATCTGCATTCAGAGTTTTAATTCTTTGCCACCACAGAAAGAACTGCTATAAATAGTTTTTATAAAAAGGTCCCTTTCCCTTTTTGATCTCTTTGGAATACAGACCTAGTGTGGTATTGCTGGGTCATGGGGTATGCACAGTTTTATAAACCTTCGGACCCAGTTCCAAATTATTCTCCAAAATGGTTGGACTAATTCACAACTCTATGAAAAATGGATTAGTGCCCCAATTTTTCCACATCCGCTCCAGCATTTGTCATTTTCCTTTTCTGTCATGTTTTGCAAATCTGATAAGTATAAGACTGTACCTTAGAGTTGTTTTAATTTGCATTTCTCTAATCAGTAGTGACTTCGGCCTTTTGAGGAAATGGTGGAATCAAATTTTCAAGAAAGCTTTGAAAGTCGAACAGAAGAAATTAGGCTTTATTTGCTAGGAAATAAAAAGGCATAGTAGTTGGTTTGGGTTTTTTTGTTTCTTTTGAGAAAGACAAGAATAGGAATTTTTTAAATTTGAGGCCATACTAAATCAGGCTGGGATCTAGTAGTACCTAATTGAAACACTGTTTTTTATGGAATGAGAAGAATATAGTATAGTATAGCCTGTTAGAGCTTGAAAGGGAACTTCAAGGTGATGCAGTTAGTTGAATGCTCTGTCTTGTGATGATCAGTGTTCACATCTGTTCTTTCACTTTGACATATTCAGAGATAGGGTTGCCAATTATACTTGAGAATAAAAAGGCAGCTTTGTCAGAGTATCTCAAAATAGCAAGGAACATTAGGGGGTCTGTTCTGATCTGGACCTAAACAGGAATCCCCTCTATGACATCCCCAAGAAAATTGCTAACCAGTTTCTTCTGGAAGTCTTCTGAGGATGGTGAACTCACTATCTCTTAAGTCAGACCATTTCATCTTTAGAGAGCTCTAATTTTCTTTATGTTAGGACTATCCATTGATCCTAATTCTATTTTCTGGGTCCAATCAGAATAATTGTAATTAATGTAATTAATCTTCTTCCACATACTATAAGAGCCAGTTATATATTTGAAGATAATTCTCTCCAGGATAAATATCCCCATTTTTATTTCAACCAGATGTTTGTATGATATGGCTCTTGGTCACCTCACCACCATAATCCTTGTCTCCTACATCATGGACATAAAGCTGGAAGGATCTCAAGGGTCATTTAGTCCAGCTGCCACATTTTACAGAAAAGGGAACTGAAGTCCAGAGTCACATGGGTAATAAACAGAATTTAAAATCTAGTCCAGCCCAGAAGTCAGGAGGAACTGAGTTCAAATCCAGTCTCCGACACTTACTAGCTATGTGACCCTGGGCAAGTCACTTAATCCTGTTTGCCTCAGTTTCTTCATTCATAAAATGAACTGGAGAAGGAAAATGGCAAAGCACTCCAATTTCTTTGCCAGGAAAAACCCAAATGGAGTCATGAAGAGTCGGACATGACTGAAACAACTTGATAACAACAAATTCTAGCACTTTGATTCTAGTACCAGTCAGTGCCTTCTTCATTGTCCCTCAGTGCCTCTGTATGTTGTTTGCTCCAGTTTATCAAAATCCTTATTAAATGTGGTGCCTAGAATTGAACACAGTACCACAGACATGTCTGCCTGGACAAACCCAAGGGGTCCTATCAAAGCCCTTCTTCTAGGAACTACACTTTTATTAATGTAATCTATGATGAGAGTGGATATTTTGACATCCATCTTCATTACCATTGATATTTCTATAGCACTTTAAAATTCATAAAGCACTCTGCACACATTTTAGCCTCACCATGACACTATGAGGTATTATTACCATAGATTTTAATATTATTCCCATTTTCCAGATAAGAACATTGGAGTTTAGAGAAGTTAGTTACATTGTTGGTATATTGAGTTGGGAATCCACTAAAACCCCCAGGTGTTGTTTTTTTTTTTTTTTGAAGTGAACTTTTGCCTGGTCACAGATTTTAATTGTGTAATCACTTGTTGAACTCTCTGCCATTCAATACGGTAACTAACCCTCCCAACTTTATGATCCCTAAAATGTGCTAAGTATGCTATTTATGCCTATGTCATATATATTTAATTTAATAATTTAATTACATATGTATATGTGTGTGCATGTGTATATATACATATATATGTATATATATTTAAAGTTTAATATATCATGGCTGAGGATAGATCTTTGTGCTACTCTACCAGAGACCTTCCTTCCAGTGGTCATTAATCTCTACCCTTATGGATGAGGTCATTCAGACATCCAAATTAAATATTCCCAGATTCAACAAACATTTCTCCATATTGTTCACAATAAATTGTGTCAAGGAACCAGTTGAGATCAATCTACACTTATCTATGGCATTTCCTTGACCCAGTAAACCATTTTTTGTGTGTGTTGTTTTGGTTTTGGCAAGGCAATTAGGGTTAAGTTACTTGCCTAGGGTCACACAGCTAGTAAGTGTTAAGTGTCTGAGACCGAATTTGAACTCAGGTCCTCCTGACTCCAGGGCCAGTGCTCCATCCATTGTGCCATCTAGCTGCCCGCCCCCCCATTTTGTTTTGTTTTTCAGTTGTGATGACCTATTCTTTTTTTGTTTGTGGGTTGTTTTTTTTTTTTTTTTTTGCAGGGCAATGAGGGTTAAGTGACTTGCCCAGGGTCACACAGCCAGTAAGTGTCAAGCATCTGAGGTCACATTTGAACTCAGGTCTTCCTGAATCCAGGGCTGGTGCTTTATCCACAGCTCCACCTAGCTGCCCCTCTGATGACCTTCATGAAACTGTGTTAGTTCTGAGTGATCTTGTATTTAACTTTTCACATGAATCTGGCTTGTCTTTCCAGATGTATTGTAAGCTCCTCCTTGTTATTAAAAATTACCTTCTCCACCACAACACCTACTACAGGGACTTGTATATAATAGATGCTCCATGAGTATTTGTAGGTCAATCTGGGGTTAAACTGTTCCCAGTACAGCTCTCTGTTATGTTATTGGGTTTTTTTACTTCTGTTTGTTGACAAGGTATTTTGGGTATGAATCGATTTGGACCCATGTAAGGAGAGAGGATAGCGGCTGGACCTGTGATATCATTGGTATCAACCAATAAATCAATAAACATGTATTAAGCGCCTACTATGTGCCAGACGCTGTGCTAAGTGCTGGAGAATTCCTTGGTGAGGAAACTCCCTGTCAATTCAGGCAGGCACCTTCTTTACAACTTGAAGTCTTAGAAAGTTGTCCAGAGCACTGAGAGGTTAAGTTACTGGCCCAGGGTCACATAGTCAGTATGTGTCAGAGGCTGAATTGGAACTCAGTTCTTCCTGGCCCCAAGACCATCTCTTTCTCCACTATGCTGCACTGCCTTGGGTCCAAATAATTACACAAAAGAAGTTGCTCTTTATTAGGGATAGTCCACATCAACCCGACCTCCAACTAGCTATGGGAGTTTTCTTAAAGTTACTTCTTTAAATGGAAATTTTGAAAAGCTATTCGTTTTAAAACAGATCCAGTGAAGAGCAACTTACTCCCACAACACCCTGGGGTTTCACTAGGCTATTTTTTGAAGCCCTGTCTTCTGTCCCCCTCCAAGGAGGGAGGGGAAGGGGAGGGGAGTATGGTGACAGCAGAGAGGGGACGTGGATTATTGAAGAGCTGAAAAAAACTTGTCATGACACATCACTGTTGTAAAGTGGCCCTACAGCCTGAAGCCCGTGCCCTGATGTGTCTGAGTCCCTAGGGTAGTTACAGCCTAAAACCATGATCCTAGTATATGCTAACTGCAGAGATAAAAGCTTCCTCCCTGGTCCTTTAAGAACCTACAAATAGGTCAGCAAACATGGCTGGATTTATTATGAAGGAAAAAATGGAGTAAGGGATGGGAGGGAGTCAAATTCCTTTTCTTTTATCCTGATTCTACATATAAATAAATAGTAGCCTGAAGAGCTCTACCCAAGCTCATCCTTGTTCTCCTACATATTAAAGAGAGCACATATGGCTCCTGGAATCTTTACCAGTAATAATCAGCGATATCTCTCCTAAGCAGTTCAAGAAATGGAATCTGTTTCTCATTAGGGTCCTTGGAAATGTATTTTGTGCACCATCTGGGAAAGAAGGCAGTAGAGTAAGGTTTCTCTAACAAGTCCAATATTTCCCATTGTGATTCCATCACCATCCTCCCCAGTAAAGGTAGGAGTTCTTAACAGGCATCTATAGGTAGATTTCAGGGGGGGTCCATGAATTTGGATGAGAAACAAAATATCTTTTACTAACCTCTAACTGAAATTTAGTATTTCCTCCAAGTATTTAAAAAATCTTACTTTTTTTGCCTTGACTTTTGTCTTGCCACTGGACTCTGATAACTCTGGAGGAATGAGTAAGGTTGATGACTTTGTGCAGCTCCGCCTCACTTAAATCCAGTCCATACCCATGTCAACACATCACCCATCCTCTTTGAGAATGAAGGAACAACAGCAACAATTTTGAGAAGACATCCATAAGCTTCACCAGACTGACACTGAAAAGGGTCAAGAATTCCTGCTTTAAACTTGTTTGGGGGGCAGTTAGGTAGCACAGTGGATAGAGCACTAGCCCTGGAATCAGGAGTACCTGAGTTCAAATCCGCCCTCAGACACTTAACACTTACTAGCTGTGTGACCCTGGGCAAGTCACTTAACCCCAATTGCCTCCCTAAAAAAACCAAAAAACAAAAAACTTGTTTGGGAGAGAGTCCCCAGTCCATCTCTCCTCCCCTAAGGGTATGATAGCTCACATTTTGTTTTTGCAGGGCAATGAGGGTTAAGTGACTTGCATACGGTCACACAGCTAGTAAGTGTCAAGTGTCTGAGGCCAGATTTGAACTCAGGTCTTCCTGAATCCAGGACCGGTGCTTTATTCACTGTGCCACCTAGCTGCCCCCTCACATTTTAATTGAGCATTCTAAACCATTTTTCTTCCTGGTGTCCCTAGTAAGGAGGTTGTGTAAATATCACTTCCATTTCACAGGCTCAAGAGGTTGAATGTCTTGTCCGTGGTCAAATGGTTAGGAAGTGACAGTCTCCAGTGCTTTGTCCCACTATAACGTGAAACCTCATTCTTGGATTGGACCTTATGATTTAATTGGCATCATGAATTCCCAATATGGAGACTCCTTCCGTTGACGCAAGTCAGCACCTCTCTGTAACCTTAGTCTGAGAAGCCTTAGGTACTGAGGGGTTAAGTGGCTTGCCTAGGTCATATAGCCAATAAAATGGTAGTGCTAGGATTTGAACATAGGTCTCCCTGATTCTGTGGCCAGTCCTTTATTCATTATGCCACACTGCATTTCATGGTCTCTCTTAGAAAATAGAAAATATGAGTACTGAAAAATCCCATTTCAGGCACTCTGGAGAAGAAATCAAAACATCAGTTTGGAGAGTATATCCTGGCCAAGACACAAATCCAGCAAATTACAAGGAGAGGGAATCAAGTTAAATCAAAGACAGATGGGGGAAAGGCAGCTCAGCAAAGGTCTAGTCTAGTGATGGGGTCTGGACAGAGTCCTGCTTCCTTATTTCCTTAGTGATGTTTTGCTATATGGAAAGACACCTCTGGAAATGAAAGTTCCTATGGATTAAGACATTTCTTAACCATTGGAAGAACAGAACTAAAATCAACCCTTTATCTCATGGTTAGGAGGAAATCCTAGTTATGGATGGATGGATGGATAGATGGATGGATGAATGAACAAAAACATTTCTTATGTACCTCTCACTGTGCTAAGTTCTGGGGATACAGAAGAGAGAACAGCTGGTACAGTGTTTGCTCTCAAGGAGCTTTCATTCTTTTTTTTTCTTTTTTTTTGGGGGGGGGGGCGAGGCAATGAGGGTTAAATGACTTGCCCAAGGTCACATAGCTAGTAAGTATCAAGTGTCTGAGGTCAAATTTGAACTCAGGTCCTCCTGAATCCAGGGCTAGTGCTTTATCCACTGTACCACCTAGCTGCCCCTCAAGGTGCTTTCATTCTAATGGGAATAGACAACACAGAAGATCTCAGCTACAAGTCAGATGGAAAGGCCCCATGGTCCTCAAGGAGCAGGCAGCAACATAGATAGTAATGTGTCTTATTTAACATCATTTCCACTGATAAAATTCTATCGGTTTCAGATGTTGAACCATTTGACAGTGCCAAGGACTTTGAGAACTTTATTTTCTGTGTCTTCAATATATCCACAGAGTGATTTATCAAAGCAGAGAGAGGATTATTTATTGATCCATTTCAGCTTGGAGCTAGTTTGTGTGTGTGTGTGTTCACTTATTGTTCAATTGTTTAGTAGTGCCCAAATCTTTGTGACCCTGTGGACCATGACTCATTAATACTGTCCACAGGGTTTTCTTAACAAGCATACTAGAGTGGTTTGCCATTTCCTTCTCCAGTGGATTGGGGCAAATGGAAGTTAAGTGACTTGCCCAGGATCACACAATTAGTAAGTGTCTGAAGCTATATTTGAATTCAGATCTTCCTGACTCCAAGTCTAGAGCTCAGTCCACTGTGTCATCTAGCTTCATTTCTATTCCCTTCTGTTAGGTAAATTTTTTCTTAACAATGACTGGGAAAAAAAATTTTTTTAATTCAATTAAAAACAAACAAACAATGACTGGCTTCTTTTTGCTGTTACACAGATCCTGACTTTGTTTTCTAAGAATGTGGGTGCTATCACCTCTAAAAAGATTCATAAGTTTGTAGATTTAGAGCTAGAAGGGAACTTAGAAGCTATCAAGTCCAGCCCCTTCATTTTACAAAGGAGGAAACTGAATCACCCAGGGTCACACTGCTAGTAAGTCTCTACAAGGAGATTTGAACTCCTGACTTCGTGGTTCCTCTTTGGTATGCTCTCCACAATTCTGTCTTTGGTTTTCCAAAAGTGGAACTTTGTATCTAAGTAAAGCTACCAGATGCACCCCACTCCCCTCACCCCCATTTCCTAGTATCTCTAACTGGCTGTAGCTGATCGGCTAAATAAACAGAAGAAAAGTTATCCACAAGAAAAATTATTTGAGAATGTCTATTCTAGGGTATGGGGACCATGGGGGTGTTTTGTGTGTGTTTTCTAGTTCATCCTGTGCTTCGTTGCTCTTTGATTATTGAGTCTAGAGATGTTGGCACCAATTGCTTAAATTGCTGATGGCTCAAGACAAGCAGAGAGTCGGGTGTCCTTTCTTTGCTGTTTGAACACTGGGTGGCAGTCCTGGATGCCTTTTCCTGGAAACAGTCTCCAATGAGAGTGTCCACTCAGTCAGAGAAGGAGCAGCATGGTGTAGTGGAAAGTGAATTGAATTTGGACTGGGAAGACCTGGGTTCAAACCTTGACTCTGCTACTTGATAGCTTTGTGATGTTAGACCTGTTTTCTCATCTGTGAGGGCTGGATTAGCTTCCGGTTCTAAATCTGTGATCCTGAGAATCTAACTGTTCCAAAGTCACAGAGATCAGCCCTTCTGGGAGTAGAAGACATTTCTATTTCCTTCAGGCAGCAGCAACAGCATAAAGGCACCAGGGCCCTAGGGAGGTGAGTCAATGGGAAATGCAGGGGAGTATGTGGGTAGAATAAGATAGCTCACATGTAGATGCTCCTTTAAAAAGTGCTTTCCTCACAACAACCTTGTGGGGGAACAAAGTTCAGGGAGAGTCAAAGAATCTCAAAGCTGGAAAGACCCTCATAGGTCATCTAATCCAAACCATGAATCATGAATCCCTTCTACAGTATGCCTGCCTGGCACATAATACAGTCTTCATAAATGTTTGGAGGTAGCTAGGTGACACAGTAGATAGAGTGCCAGGTCTGCAGTTAGGAAGACTCATCTCCCTGAGTTCAAATCCAGGGCACTTACTAGTCGTGTGACCCTGGGCAGGTCACTTAACCAGATTGGCCTCAGTTTCCTCATCTGTAAAATGAGCTAGGAAAGGAAATGGCAAACCACTCCAGTATATTTGCCAATAAATCCCCAAATAGAGTCACAGAGTCTGATAAGACTGAAACAAGTGAACACAACAAAAATATTTTTTGACTGGTTGACTGACTGACTAACCTTTATTTGAAGATCTCAAGTGAGGGAAAACCCATTTTTCCCTTTTTGTTTGTTTGTTTGTTTGTTTTTTTGGTGAGGCAATGGGGGTTAAGTGACTTGCCCAGGGTCACACAGCTAGTCAGTGTCAAGCGTCTGAGGCCAGATTTGAACTCAGGTCCTCCTGAATCTAGGGCTGGTGCTTCATCCATTGTGCCACCTAGCTGCCCCCCCCATTTCCTCTTAAAGTAGCCCTTCTTACTTTGTCATGATTCTAAGATTAGGCTGGACAAAAAGAAGACCTATTGGTCATTTTTGTTCTGACTATCCAGTCCAAAGATGATTCTCCCTTGATGGAGAAGAGAACCAGAATGAAAGTCGAACCTTCTCTCTCCAGTCAGTTACCATCAGTTGTCATCTCTAAGTTCTACTCTAAGAAGGGATCCTGTTCTTTCTTTGAGTTTCCTCCTCTTCTCAATATGTCTTCAAAGGGGAAAAAACAAAACAAAACAAAACAATAACTTGCCTGGGTGGCACAGTGGATAGAGCACTGGGCTTGAAGTTAGGAAGACTCATCTTCCTGAGTTTAAATCCCGCCCGGGCAAGTCACTTAATCCTGTTTGCTTCAGTTTCTTCATTTGTAAAATGAACTGGATAAGGAAATGGCAAAACCATTCCAGTATCTTTGCCAAGAAAACTGTAAATGGGGTCGAAAAGAGGCAGACAGGACCCCAAACAGAAACACATATAACTTGCCTACAGTCCTATAGTAGCCAGAGGAAAACTAAAATCAAGTTATTGATTTCAAGTCTTCTGCTCTTCTCCACTGTCAGTAGGCCCAATTAATTGTATACTTGCTTAAGTTTCTATCTTTCTTGGTAGAAGTAAATGGTTCCTATTGAGAGGTGGTCTTTTGATGTGTGAAACCTCTACTAATTAAATGCACTCAATGAGAAAAGGATCCTCTGGCTTGAGGGAATCCCTGCTAATTTGGTGGCTTTCCAGTTAGAAGTTTCCAGCGGTGATGTATAAAAGGTTTGGGAGATATAGTTTCGGGGGCAGCTAGGTGGCACAGTGGATAGAGCACTGACCCTGGATTCAGGAGGACCTGAGTTCAAATTTGACCTCAGACATGTAACACTTACTAGCTGTATGACCCTGGGCAAGTCACTTAACCCCAATTGCCCTGCAAAAAAAAAAAAGGAAAGAAAGAAAGACATAGTTTCTGGATAATTAATCATTTTATTAATAAGGCTAGCATATTATTAATAAAAGGATGGTCATTTGGTCATCTCTCAGACAAAAAAAAAATATTACAGAACCTACTCAAGGCATAAATGCCCTTGGAAGAGTAGGTGTTCCTATGGGTGGAAATCAACTCTGATTGATTTAACAAGAAATGAGAATGAATATGAGAGGTGGGCCTATTCTAACGAGGGTCTGGGGGAACGTGACTTTGATCATCCCCAGTCTTGGGCAATCTAAAGACTTTTTTTCCCCACCCAGACCTGAGTAGAACACAGTGAGCCTCCCCACCTCGGCAGGGTCTGGACAAGATTGAGGAGAAAGCCAATCCAATCTCATTATCAACAATGTCCTTCAGATGCTGGCTTGGCCTGGTAGAGAATAAAGTTTCAGAGAGGAATAAATCTTGTTTCTCCTCAACATTAACAATTAATCCTTTCTCTCATAGTTGTAGTTATGGTGATGGGCTACGGTGAGTTTGTTTGCTTTTTCCCTGTCTCCTAAGATCTTTGATTTATAGCATCTGGTATGAGCAGAGATGCTTTCTTCTATGCACAGAAGAAATAGTTATCCTGGAACTTCTTCATGATAAGAGACCCTTTAATGTAAGTTTCTTTAAAGGCAAGTGAGCATTTGTAGAATGCTATCACCCACTGGCACCTCCAAATAATCATGTCCCCCTGATGATCAGCCAGTGAAACAATGTTCACATAATTTCCCCTAAGACAGACATAAATAACTTGGAAATCTGTATAACGTTAAGGATCGATCCCAAAATGCTGTGGTGAAGATTCCTTTCCCCCCTAAAATGAAGCTGATTAAAAGCTTATGCTAAACAAACATGACCAAGTCATCTCCCAAACATTACTGTAATTGGCCCAGGCAGTGCTTGGCAGTCTTGAAAGACATTATCAAAACATTTGTGAGGCACAAAGCTTCCTTGTTCTCAATAGGGGGGAGTTCAATATAGGTGGGATAAAATGGGGCATAGTCCATTCACAAATGATTGTCCAGATCCTCTGCAGTAGTTGAGATGACCCGGAGGGCAGCTAGATGGTACAGTGGATAAAGTAAGTACAGGCCCTGGATTCAGGAGGACCTGAGTTCAAATCGGGTCTTAGACACTTGACACTTACTAGCTGTGTGACCCTGGGCAAGTCACTTAACCCTCATTGCCCCACAAAAAAAAAAGAAAGAAAGAAAGAAAGAATAAAAGGGACTTCTAAGTGACTATAGTCATAGCCCAGAAATGAAGACAAATCATTAAAACTCTGAAAATATTGTCATTTTTAAAAGAGCTATCTGTTCAAAGATTTCCACAGGAAATATGTTTTGCATGATTTCACAGGAATAATTGATATCATATTGCTTGCCTTCTCGTTGGGAGGGAGGGAGTGTGGAACTCAAAATTTAAAAAGAAAGGAATGTTACAAAATAAATACTAAAGTAATAATAATAATAATAAAGATTTCCATAGCAGTAGTATGTTGTTCAGCAGATGTTGCTATAAAGGACAGGTTGGGTGAGAAGCACGTGCCCCCTACCCCAGTCCCTCCCTTCTAAGAGGTGGGTGGAAGTGATTCTCCTTGACTCCACCTACCTCCCCTAACAGAGTGCCAGCTCAGGGCTCTCCTCTGGCTCTCCTCTTCCCCTGTTTGGAGTGGAGAAAACTCAAAGGTCCCCAGCTTCAAAGCAGGCCATTGGCCAGGAGGTAAAGATGAGCTCAGCCCAGGGCAAAGGTCCAAGTTCCACATGGCTATTCTTCTCTGCAACATTAGAAAGCTTCAAAACACAAATTATTAGTAAAAATCCATAAAGCTTGGTGCCCCCAGGCAATTCTTTTGATTACCAGGCCAAAAAAGGAGATTTCCTAGCCAGCTGAATATGAAATAGTCAATTACTCACAGTTCTCTTCCCTCCCCACCAAACTTTTGTCCCTCTATAGAAAAACACCAAACACAGGATGCAATTAAAATTCTTATCTTTATCTAGAAAACCATCATTTAAAAAATACAAATAACCAGCAAGCAAAATTTAAAATGCAAAAAACAGCAATGAACCGTGTTACTCATTCCATGTGACAATAAAACAGAGAGTAACCAGAGAGTGGAGTAAATTTGTCTTTGTTCCAGCAGTTTCTCCAAGTGGGCATAATTCAGTCACTTCCTGCTAGGTTCTCTCTCAACTGAGTCGTGAACAAGGCAAAGGGAAAAGGCTTCAAAGTCAGTCTCCTGGAAAGAATCCTCCATCTGTTGTTGCTAGTGCTGCTGTCTGCAGACAAAATATTAAATTGTCATCAGAGTGGAAAAGTCCACTCTCCAGTTCTGATCCCATGGCAACCATTATGTCTTTTGAAGCACAGAAGAAATACAAATGTGTAAGCGTCTTTAGCAGTCAAGAAGCATTTGTTGAGTGCCTACTATGTGCCAGGCACTATGCTAAGCTCTAGAGATACAGAGGAAAACAAAAGACAATCCCTGCTCTTGTGGGACTTATAAACAATTCAGCCTCCTCCAGAGACAGCTAGTTCAAATCTTGCTTATTACAATTATTTGTAATTGAAAAAACAAAAATCTAGGACACAGCCTAAATGCCCAACCAAAAGGGGAAGATCAAATGAATGGTGGCATGCTAATATAATAGAATATTCAAAATATTCTATTAAAATGGTCTTGTGGCCCCCTCAATTTGGAAGTTCCTCCAGTCACACAGATCATAGCCAATCTATGCCTCCCCATCTTGTGCAGATTTTCCACAGGGTATTCACCTAAGGTGCTGGAAGCCTTCCTTGATTCCTCCTGACCTTTGCAAAAGTGTGAGTGGAGCACTCTGGTTATCTATCTATCATTTCCCCATTCTTGCCACATAGCTAACCCATCTTCTCTTCCTATCATACTATTGCTGAATATAATTAAGATTCCTTAAAAGGAACACAGAGAAAGTTTTATGAAATAATATAAAGTTAAAAAAAAAAGGGAAATTGGTCTAACACTGACCGCCCTGGTCTCCATTACCTGAAGGCCAGGTATGTTGTTTTATTCTTTCCCCAGGGTTCTCTGGTGCCCTGAAAAGAACTGGAGGGTTTCTAGGTTCTCTGCAAATGGCTCCAGCCCTCATTGATGGTATTCCACCCAGTATTGGAGAGTTAGTCCCTTGCACCCCAGTTCCATGTAGCCATTAACAGTCCGATCAACTTTTATATAGAAATATTTATTTCAGAAAGCATAATGAAAAATAGATAAACTTACTCCCCCAACACATGGAAAGCACAATCCCCCTTCCTCCTTGTACTCTGACAGCCTCCGGAGAAGGGAAGGGGATTAGGTTCATAGCTTAGCTCAGGTCCTGTAGAGCAAAGTCACAGTTCCAAGTCCAAAACCTCCCTTGGACTCAAGTCCCAGGCACCCTGGCTTCTCAGGGCTTCTGTGATGGGCTGGCTGGTTATATAACATCACATCAGCAATCCTGGCTTCAAGGTCACCATGGCTCAAATCCCTGGGTCCCATGAAGTTCACCTGAATCTGAGCACAAACAACACAGGCCCATTTCTTGGAGCTGGGGTAAAGGAGGAAGAGCAGGAGAAGGAAGTCCTTTCCCTTTCACAGGTTCAGCTCATGGTGCCAATGCTGTGGATGAACCGTGATGTTCATCCTCTGAACACAGCAAAAAAGTGTCAGAAAGAGAGTAACCATTGGTCCAGTAACACTGGTTTTAAAAACACAGTCAGCTAGTCAAGGAAGGCTACTGCCGCCCGCATGATAGGGGATGCAGAGACCCTCATGTCAGGCAATCTGGACGTGCTCCAAATGCCCCTTAAGAGTGACTCCAATGTCAACTCGTTCTGTTGAACCAAGCCCTAGTTACATCAGAAGAATAGACTATCCACTATAACAAAATGAGGAAACGTTAATGAGAATGATAGGTGCTTTACAGGGAGTGACTCAAAGTGATATGTTACTTTTTTGCCTTGAAATAGATGGATTTGAGGCAGCTGGGTGGTGCAGTGGATAGAGCACGGGCCCTAGAATCAGGAGGACCTGAGTTCAAATCCGGCCTCAGACACTTAACACTTACTAGCTGTGTGACCCTGGGCAAGTTACTTAACCCCAAATGCCTCACCAAAAGAAAAAGAAATAGATGGATTTGTGGAGGTAAACATTTAACAATAGTAACTGTGAGAAAGAGAAAAGGAAAAAAATTGTACAAAAAATAATATTTATAGCAACTCTTTGTGGTGGCTAAGAATTGGAAATCGAAGGGATGCCCATCAATTGGGGAATGACTAAACAAGCTGTGGCATATGATGGTAATGGAAGATTATTGTGCTATAAGAAATGACAAGCAGGATGAGTTCAGAAAGGCCTGGAAAGACTTGTATGAACTGATGTATAGTGAAGTGAGCAGAACCAGGAGAACATTGTGCACAGTGACAGCATTATTGTTCTATGAGCAATTGTGAATGACTTAACTACTCTCAGCAATACAATGATCCAAGACAATCCCAAAGGACTAATGATGAAGCATACTATCCACCTCCAGAGAAAGAACTGATAGTGATTGAACACAGACTGAAGCTTGCTATTTTGTGCTTTTTTTTTACTTGTCTTTTTATATAAAATGACTAATGTGGTAGTTTTACATAATTGCACATGTATAACCTATATACATATATACCTACATTGCTTACCACCTCAGGGAGGGGGGGATGGGGAGTAGGGAGGGAGGGAATGATAGAGGGATAGAATATGGAATGCAAAACTATAAATGAATAAATGAATAAATAAATGAGTATTCAAATAAATAAATAAATAAAATAATTAGATGGATGCAAGTCGTTACTAAAGTTTTATTGTATTGATGTTCAATGTTAGGTTTCAAAACTCAAATCTTCAAAAGGGTCTATGATCTCATCAGTGTGAAGGCTTCCTTTTCAAGGATGCAAATGACAGAACACTGTTTACAAGTCTGCCATTTTGTTCTTTCTTGACATCATGAGCATTATCAAGGGAGCACAAGGGCTATCCATTGACTCTCTTTTCTCAACAGATGACTGGCCAAACTTTTTAATTTGTGCATTTCTTTGATGTCACTTATTCTACTATTTTATAATTCCCTTTTTGTGATAGATTCCCACCCATCATACCCCTTTCGATCGCCCTTTGGATGATCAAATTTAATTATTTGGAGACTATCGTGTTAATGTCAAACCTTACCTTTTATAGGAGGTACTAGTGTCTTCTCCCTCTCAGTTTACTTATACTCTTTTTTTTGGGGGGGGGGGAGTGAGGCAATTGGGGTTAAGTGACTTCCCTGGGGCAGCTAGGTAGCACAGTGGATAGAGCACTGGTCCTGGATTCAGGAGGACCTGAGTTCAAATCTGGCCTCAGACACTTGACACTTACTAGCTGTGTGACCCTGGGCAAATCACTTAACCCCAGTTGCCTCCCCTCCCCTTCCCCCCCCAAATATATATATATCTTGATTATTTACATAATCTCTTCCAATTGAATCTGAGCTCCTTGAGGATAGGGACTGTTCTGTACCTAACTTTGTATCCCTAGCCCTTTGGCG
Source organism: Dromiciops gliroides (assembly GCF_019393635.1). Lineage (NCBI taxonomy): Eukaryota > Metazoa > Chordata > Mammalia > Microbiotheria > Microbiotheriidae > Dromiciops > Dromiciops gliroides. The sequence goes on from NC_057862.1 coordinate 145,923,860, forward strand.
TAGCACTTAGCACAATGCCTGACCATATAATAAACACTTCATAAATACTTGTTCACTGACTGATTATTCCAAGTCTTGCAGCCACTAGGAGAATATTGGCTTACAAAAAAGACCAGCCTTTGTTTGAGAGAGAAGTTTGAGGTCATTGAGAAAACTTTACCATTTCCCAAAGGTATCCATCATACTACCATCATAGAATAGACTAAAAGATGGAGAAGAATGGCCCTGGGGGCAAGAGGATTTGGGGGATCCTAGCTCTGTTCTAGGAAAGGTCATTATCTCCTGTGAGCCTCCTGAAGCTGTCACAGGCCTTCGTGCTTGATCCAAGGACACAGAGAAGTAAAGAACAGGAAAAACCATCTGTGTTTATGAGAAGTAAGATTAGATCAGTCAGATGGAGTCCTTAGTAGAATAAAAGAATATACATAGAAATGGGTTCCAGTCTCACTCAGTTAAAGTAAGACTAGGAAAGGAGATAAGGACCATCAATTCTTCTGCAACCTCTCTCCTCTCCTTTTTTTTCATGTACACTCCTTTTGATCCTGTTCCAGTCTCAAACCATGTGATATTTCCTTGCCTCAGAAGATGAGCAAAAAATTTAAAAATCCCAAAAGATTTTGTGGGTCCAGGCCATTGCTAACCCCTCTAAAAATAATCTGCTTGCATTTATATAACCAATGCATAGGAAAGTTCTTGGAATATAGTAAAAACTTAATAAATCTTTTTTAATCATCAAGACTAATTTTTTTCACATAGCTTTCCTATTCCCCTTTAAGGGAAAGCTGACTTGTACCAGATTTATAGCAGGCAAACTGAGATATATAAGGTCTCCATTAGAACCCCCAAATTCTTTATTATTAAGACCAGGGAAAAGTTTGAAACTAGAAGTCTTATTACAAAGTCCTCTGTCCCCCAGATAAGCTAAGAATAACCTCTCTGAAGGATAAAGGAATTTATTCACTTCCTACTCTGGGCTGGCTGCATAAAGTCATTTTTATCAAGGTCTACTTACCTGAAATTTACCCGAACCTCTGGGTTGCAGCCAGACTAAGTCTGGGTTAGATAGAATCAAGAAGCTATTACCAAAATAAGCACGAGTTAATGAATTCAATGTTTCTTTGGCTCTGTCAAGCCATTCCTGAGATACTGGAGTTTTCTATTCAAAAGTCTTCTTATAATTGTGGAATGTTTGAGCAAAAATGTTTGAGCATGTTTGAGCTTAGAGATCACCTAGTTACCTCTCTCTATCCCAACTCCTGTCTTTGAAAAACAACAGTAAGGCAATGATGCCCAGAGACAAGCGATTTGAGGGAACTAGGTGCCTCAGTAGATAAAGCTTTGGACCTCGAATCAAGAAGTCCTGAGTTCGAATCCAGCCTCAAATACTAGCTGTGTGACCCTGGCCAAGTCACTTTACCTCTGTGTGCCTCTTATCTGCAAAGTGGGAATAGTAGTCTCTATCTCTCAGAGTTGTGAAAATAAAATGAGATAATATTTGTAAAGCAATTTGTAAACCTTCAAGTGCCATATAAATGTTAGCTATTATTAATCTTCTTAATAATAATACATTCCCATTATTCATTATGAAAAGTCAGTTCTAGAACTCAAATTTTTTTCTAAACATATTTTCATAGTCATATTGTGAAATAAAAATCATCACAAAAGGGAAAAACCATGAGAAATTTTTTAAAAAATGAAAATAGTATTCCTCAATCTGCATTCAGACTCCATAGTTCTTTCTCTGGATGTAAACAGCATTTTTCATCATGAGTCCTTTGAAATTGTCTTGGATCATTGTATTGCTGAGAAGAGCTAAGTCTATCATAGGTGATCATTGCACAAGGTTACTGTTACAATGGATAATGTTCTCCTGCTTATGTTCACTTCACTCAGCATCAGTTCGGGTAAGTATTTCCAGGTTTTTCTGAAATCCACTTACTCATCATTTCTTATAACACATTACATTCATATACTACAACTTGTTCAGCCATTCCCCAACTGATTGGCATCTCCTCAACTTCCAACTCTTTGCCACCACAAAAAGAACTAAAATAAATATTTTTGTACATGCTAGTCCTTTTCCCTTTTTTATGATCTCTTTGGGATACAGACCAAGTAGTGGTATTGCTGGATCCAAGGGTATATATACTTATATAGCCCTTCGGGCATAGTTTCAAATTGTTCTCCAGAATGGTTAGATCAGTTCGCAGCAACACCAACAATGCATTAATGTTCCAATTTTCCCACATCTTTTCCAATATTTATCATTTTTTTTGTCGTAATTGCCATTCTGTTAGATGTGAGGTGGTACCTCAGAGCAGAATTCAAATTTTCTTGACAAGAACCCTTTTCCATGATAGGAAAGATTTTGCTCCCAAGGGAGTGGGACTGATTAAGAGTAAAGAACCGGGGGCAGCTAGATGGCGCAGTGATTAAAACGCTGGCCCTGGATTCAGGAGTACCTGAGTTCAAATCTGGCCTCAGACACTTGACACTTACTAGCTGTGTGACCCTGGGCAAGTCACTTCACCCCCATTGCCCCGCAAAAAAAAAAAAAAGAGTAAAGAACCACTGAAGCAGTAAGAGGGGGAAGTGAATCTCATGTCAAAAAGGGATTGCTCCAAGTCAATCAATATACATTTAATAAATACTTTACAATGTGCCATGCACTGTGCTAAGCTCTGGGAATAAAGAGAACTGTTCAGGAATTTACATTATAGTGGAATAGACAGGGGTAAACAATTTTGTTGTTGTTCAGTCATTCAGTTGAAATCCTTTGTGGATCATATGCCAACAGGATCTATGGTGTCTTGGCAAAGATACTGAAGTGGTTTGCCATTTCCTTCTCCCATGGAATATAAAAAATGTATCCAGAGGAGAGGGAAGGTGATCTAAAAAAGGAAGACATTCAAAGCTGGAAGGTAGCTGGAATGCTGAAGTACTGAAGTCAGTAGAATTTGAGCCAGGTCATGAAGAAAGAGAAAGAAACTAAAGGGTGAATGTGAGTGGGTAGAGATAGCCAGTAGAGATAGGCATAGAAACCAGAGGTAGAATATTGCATGTGAGGAATTACAAGTAGACCAGTGTCTTTACACTTAATATGTATGGAGAAGGGGAAAGTGTAAGAAGGCTAGAAATGTAGGAATGAGCCAGGTTACAAAGAGCTCTAATGCCAAACCTGAGTTTATATTGAATCCCAAAGGTAACAAGGATCCCACTGGAGCCTCCTAAACAAGTTGTTGACTGGATCCTATGGTTTAGGAAAATCTCTTTGGAAGCTGAATGATAAAATGGAATAGGGAGAGATAAGAGGCAGGGAATACTGTTAGAAGGTTTTTGCAATAGTCCAGGTGAGAGGTGATGAGGGCCTAAATTAAAGTAGTGGCTGTCGTAAGTGGAGAGAAGGAGCCATATTATAGTGATGATGTGTGATTCATGTGATGATGACTTAGTCTACGAATTATCCACAGCTGCATGTCTCATCCCCGACTGGTTTTTCCTATACAAACCAGCATATTTCTGACCTGTGTCATTCTTCTTTCAGTTACTGTGTACTGAAGTGTGCACTTTTATTTCATTGTCAGCCTAAAACAAATCCTCATTGACTAATTTGGGGCCTTGGGAGAAGGGTTCGATTCATTTCAAAGCCAAAACATAAATGATTTGGAGATATTCCATTTCTTTGGGATTACCTTTATCACAATGGCACTTCAAATTAGAGCAATAGCAATAGGTTATTAGGCCTGAAGAATAGTAGAGGGAACAACGTTTGACTTCTTATATACCCTGGATGGGCCTTCTCGTAAAGGAATCAAGAGAAATTTCTTTATCAGGGAGAGCTCATTAGAAGAATGATTTTTTGGTGTGTGTATACTGGAGATCTGTGAGTGAAAACAGAAGTCTACCTTTGCTTTATAGGTATATGCTAGAAGAGAGACCCTAGATTTGGGATTCAGCATTGAAGGTAACTCTGAGTGGCAGAAGAGAGGAAAAATGTAGAGCAGAAGCTTAATGATGGGGGGTCTGAAACGTGCAGACCCCATCAGTTTTCCTGGCTGCTGGAACTATTCAATGTGGAGGATGCTGGGGTGAAGGTTTCCTAAGATGTTATATAAGGGAAGTGTCTCGGAGATGTCAGATGGATTCGAGTGGGCATTTTGTGACTGATTCTGGTTGGTTAATTATATGGTGGTTGGAAGTAACTTTTTTTTGATTGACTACATAAAAGCCTGGCAGCTTTAGCTAAAGCCTCTTTGCTTCATTCACATCTGGGGATTGTTCAGTAACGTTCAACCATGTTAACCTTGGTCAGGAGAATGAATCACAATAATCTGGGATTTGGAATCCAGTCTGGGTCAAGGAGTAATTTCAGGATTCCACCTCAGAGGAAGGATTCAGCCAGTAGTCATTCTGCATCAGGCCATGAGCTTGGTGGGACCAAGTCTATGTAGGAATTGAGCTAAGTTTGGGGACCTACTCCACTTGAAACTGAGGTGGTCTAGGGAAAAGTATGCCCCAGGGGCATTGGTGAAAATGCCTTCTATTTGTTCTTGCTATGCCTTTGAAGTAAATATTCTTTTGTAAAAGCCAATCAATGTTAAGTAGTTGGATGGAACTGGGATGTTTGTCACTGGCCGTTAACAAAGAAGAACACAGCCAGTGGAAGTTCAAGCCAAATGTAGTAGAGAAAAGACACCCTCAACCACACAAGGTAACCTCATCATTATCAACAAACACGTATCATGAACTCATTGTATATACCAAGCACTGTGTTAAACTCTGGGAATACAGCAATGGCAAAAGCAACCCCTGCCCTAAAGGAGTTCCCAATCTAATGGTAAAGAGAACAAGGAAATGACTATGTACTAATAAGATACTGTCAATCCTCAACTTTTTGAGGGGTAACATTTCTAGAAAATGGTGCTCCAAAGTAAAAAACATAAATGATAATACATTGAACCTGTGGAAAGTATGGGGTTTGGTTCCCATGACCACAAAAACTATAATCTTTCATGAGAGATTGCTGAATATACACTTTGCTGCTAAAGATTCTTTATGACAAAACATTAATTCTGTTAATACATACTTTTCCTATAACACAGTAACCATGAAATAATCCGTAAAATGCAGGGGAGAAGACAGACAATGCAGGATGACGCAGGGAGGGGCAGGGGCTTCGATGTCAGAAGGACCCCAAGGTAAAAAGAGGGAAGGGTAACCTGCCATCTTTAATCTCCCTTTCGGTTCCCTGGTTGAACTGTTCCTGGATGAAAAACACATGACCAGGATGTGTCCTTGGCCCCCTCCCTCCCCCCTGTCTGAGCTCAGAGCTCCTACCCACTCAGCAGTAGAGGTGGGCAGCACTGCTTAGCACTATGCCCCTGCCAGGGGAGAGGAGGACGTTGACTGCTCAAGCACTGGTGAGAGGGTGGAGTTGACCACTTGAAAAACTTAACTGTTTTTCCATTTCTCCCCCCCCCCATTCCCTCATCTCACTTGAAAGGTTACTTTAGTACTTTCTGGAGAGGATTCACAAACACTTTCCTCCTTTTTGAAGATATAAACTTGGCACTTTGTACCTTTCATTTTCCCCCCTACTTTACATAGCCCTGAATATGCACAAATTACCAATGAGAAAGTGAAAAGAAGGTTACTAATAAAATCATGCCAGTGCTTATAGTGACAAAAAGTTTAAACATGTGAATGTTGAGTGTCATGGGGAGGAGGGGAAGGGGGAGGGTCCTTAGGTATTCCTCAGTAAAGAATTTCACTCTCAAATGCACTCTGATTAGAATTAAAATGGTCTTTTATTTGTTGCTAGAGAAAGTGGGGGGGGCAGCTAGGTGGCACAGTGGATAGAGCACCGGCCCTGTAGTCAGGAGGACGTGAGTTCAAATCTGACCTCAGAAACTTTACACTAGCTGTGTGACCCTGGGCAAGTCACTTAACCCCCATTGCCCCACAAAAAAAAAAAGAAAAGAAAAAAGAAAAGTGAGGGGTAAGTCAAAGACTTCACCCTTGGGGAGAAGGGCTCAGAAACATTCTCCTCCCAGAACAGGGGGAAGGCAAAAGCTTTTATAGAGGATAGATGGGGTGTCCACCTGAAAATGGAAAGTTCCTTTTAAGGGGGGGTGGGGAAAGTCTGGATGCTTGTCATATTCCTCAGAGTCAAGGGGGATTTTTTTGAAATGATGGTCCTGACCTTTGGGGTTATCTGTCTCCCAGCTCCAGTCAGGTAGTAGTGCCTAACTGACTTTCCTGCTATAGGATTTTATCTCCCCTTACTTCTTAGGTATGACTGTTCTGATATCTAGTTGGTCAATCTAAACCTTACTAGTCCCTTGATATCTGTCCTGTTATCTGGTCATCTTTGGTTTGCTTCTCACAGGAGAAACTCCTAAGCCCCATGTCATTGAGGATTGACTGTAGAGTTATCCTATGCACATCAAGACTTTCCCCATCAGGGTTTTAATATATCTCCAGTTGGCATAAGAAATTAAATGGGAATTTTTGGGGGAGTTTGTGGGAGTCACAGACAACACATGAAGGCCAGCAGATGACACAGAACCAATGACTAAATACTTAGCCCAAATTTTACAATAAGATACTGTAAACATCCCATAAAAGAAAAAGGAAAAATTCAGACTTCTCTTATACAGAGGGAGGGTCAAAAAGTTTTACCAGATTTTCCAGATTGTGGCTAGCTGGGTGGGTGCCATACACCTAACCCCCAAAATGTGGAAGGGTTAACTATCTATACAGAATAAACTGGAAGCAGTCTCAGAAGGAAGGTACAAGCACTAAGGGAAATAAAGAAAAGGTTCTTCCACCATTAGGATTTTAGCCAAGGCTTGAAGGAAGCCAGGAGGTAGAAATGAGGAAGTATGGGGGACAGCCAGTGAAAACAATGGAGTGTCTTGTGCAAGAGACAACGCGGAGTCCGATGTTATTGGATCATGGAATATGTTGATGGGAATAAATTAGAAGAAGGTTGGAAAGGTAGGAAGGAGCCAGGAAGATAGGAAAGGTTTCATGTAGAAGGTGGTAGTGGTTCTCAATCCAAAAGGAAACCAGCTATACCAAAAGGTGGAAGAGAGGAAGGAGGAGGGCACTGTAGAAGACAAGTCTGTTTTGCTTATGCAATACATGCTTCATGAGATGGTTTATGAGTTGAATCATATCTTAAAATGCTCAGGGAAACTAGCTATTTAAAGAAAATCTGTGTTGAATTATTTTTTTTTGGAGAGTGAATCTTCCTGTAAAGGGAATAATTGATAAGCCCCTCTCCCCCAATATATCTGGTTTGTAAATGTGTTGGTTATATTTTCTCAGTGATTGTTTAATTTTTATTAAGCACCTACTCTGTGCAAAGCATCATGGTAAGCCCAAGGGCAGAGACTGTCTTTGCATCTTAAGGATCTAGCACACATGGTGGGGGGAAAGGAGGGGAAAGGGCAGCTAGGTGGTACAGTGGCTAAAGCACTGGCTGTGGATTCAGGAGGGCCTGAGTTCAAATCCAACCTCAGACACTTGACACTTACTTGCAGTGTGATCCTAGGCAAGTCACTTAACCCTCATTGCCCTGCCCCCCCCCCGACAAAATCAAGGACCTAGCACATAGTAGGGGTTCAAAAGTACCTAAGAGTTGTTTTAATTTGCATTTCTCTAATCAATAAAATAGTAGAGAAAATCCAGCCCTCTGCTACAAGTCTTGGGGGGGGGGCGGGAATCCTTGTGCTGAGCACTCTGAATTCCAGAGGATAAGATTGGAAGACAACACACAAAAAATGATGAGGAAAAAATATGAGAACTTACTTCCTGCAGAAGAAAAAGAGGTATTTTCCCTGTCCTTTGAAAAAACGTGTTAGAAGTCCCCTGAACTGCCTGTGTTGCCCAACCTTACCTAAGAATTAAAACATTAAAAAAAAATTTCTGGCACGATTTATCTGTATCTCTAATCTAGAAAGGTATTTTGTTCCCAGAAGGACAATGTGAGCCAATTAATTAGATTTTTGCCTTTCAGGGTTTTATAAAACGTTTTTGCACTTTTGGCAATATTGTCATAGCAGTATCATGTTGTCACTCCATTATGCAGAAATGTTAATGGAATTTTTAGTTTTTAGGGTTCTTTTTTCCCTTTTGGAGTCCATGATAAAACTGCCACAAGTCTTTTGAAGCCTTACCTCAAGCTCCATTGTTGCTGTTTTTCTGAGAAAATAATTTTTATTGTTTGGACACAGGATCATGGGAAAACCAAAGCAAGTGGCTTAGCTGTTGCTAGCATTTCAAAAAAGTGTTGAGGCTGTGTTCTGCCTGGGCATTGTTGTTTGAAGTTTGGGATATAGCCTAAGGGATATTATTTCCTAGTGTAATATAGACCAAAAGCTTCTTAAATCCCATGCGAGGTCACATAACTGAATGTGGGGGTCGTGAAAACTTTGACAACAGTAAAAGATTATGTATACCTATTTTTCATACCTATATAACCAGTGTTGTGTAAAATTTTCTTGGGTAAAAAGGGGTCAAGAGTGGAAAAAAATTTAAGCCCTAATATGAACTACCCTGTGCCCCACTGTCTGAAGGACAGGTATTTCTCATCCCCCAGGGTTCATAGGTACCCTTAAGGGGATTAGAAGGTGTCAAAGTTCTCTGCCAATGTTCTCAGCCCCAGTAAAGATGTTCCCTCAAATGTGTATGTATAGGGGTGGGTGATCCCCTGCACCCTAGTTCCTTTTAGCCACGTAACAGATAAACTTTTGAAAAAAAATTACTTCAAAAAGTATAATCAAAAATATCTAAATATTCTCCAGCCTGAGGTTTAATTCTCTCTTCTTCCCCCCTCTCTCCCTTCCTCCTAATATCACCTTAGTCTCTGGGGAGAGGAATTAAGTTCCTGGATAGCAGTTTATTTATTTATTTTCTTTTTTTAATCATAAAAATATTTTATTATTTTCTAGTTACATGTCAAAATAGTTTTCAACATTTGTTTTTATAAGACTTTGAGTTCCAAATTTTTCTCCCTCCCCCCTCCCCAAGACAGAACACAATCTAATATTGGTTATATATGTACAATCACATTAAACATATTTCTGCATTAGTCATGTTGTGAAAGAAGAATCAGAGCAAAAGGGGAAAACCTCAAAAAAGAATAAAGAAAAAAAGTAGAAACAGTATGGTTCAATCTGTATCCAGATTCCACAGTTCTTTTTTCTGGATGTGGAGAGCATTTTCCATCATGAGTCCTTTGGAATTATCTTGGATCGTTGTATTGATGAGAAGAGTTAAGTCTTTTACAGTTGATCATCACACAATGCTGTTGATACTGTGTACAATTTCTCCTGGTTCTGTTCATCTCATTCAGCATCAGTTCATGTAAGGCAAGCCTTACTACACTACTCCCCAGGACCAATGTATATTTCAGAAAGCTGTTTAAATCATTGCCTAGATGATTTAGATATGTTTCCACCCAAAAAAGGGTGTAAAAAATGTAGCGAATTGTTGATGGAGCATTTATTAAATGCTTACTATGTACTATTGGGGCCAAAGTACCTAATTATGTGTTGGGTGTCCTTGTTGTTTTGTCCTTCGTTCTTGAAGAGGGCCATGACATTGGGATGAGGTCATGACTTGCAGCCAATTGGATTTAAGTGAGGGAGGGCTAGGCACTCTCTTCTCCAGAATCATCTGGGTCCAGTGGCAAGATATAGATCAGGATGACTGGAGATGGCCTCTGGTATTTAAGGCAACTGAGATTAAGTGATTTGCCCAGGGTCACACAGCTAGTAAGTGTTTGAGGTGAGATTTGAACTCAGGTCCTCCCAACTTCAGGGTCAATGCTCTATGCACTGTATCACCCTAGCTTCCCACTATGTGTTGAGTACATTTGTGAGGTATGGTGTAGATAGCCAGGGACTTGTGTTTTTTAGCCTAGGAAGGATGGAGGTAATCAGGTCTTATGTAGTCAGTCTATAGCATATGGTTCAGTCAAACCATATATTCCCTTAACAAAGATGTATTTCCTCCACAGTGCCAGCACCGTGCTAAACTGGGAGATACAAATAGTTCTCATCCTCTAGGAGCTTATATTCTAATATTAGGATATTAGTTAAATACTTTGGTGCTTGCTTATTCCCAAGACATTGTGTTAAATACTTTAGGAAATATAAAAAAGTATGAGATGTGATCCCTGCCCTCATGGAACTTATAGTCAACTTAGAGGATAGAATGTATAGGATACATCTAACTACAGCCCCCAAATAACAGGTTAGGAGTAATTAAAAGGTGTGTGCGGACTAGGGAGAAAAAAGGCATGACTAAGTTGGTGAAGTCAGGGATCAGGGCAGACTTTCCATAGGTGATCATTGTTGTTGTTGTTGTTTGTTCTGAGGTGATATTTGAGTTGTCCTTTCAAAGGTGTGGGGTTTTTTTTCAACAGGTTAAGTAGAGGAAGGAAGGTATTCTTAGCACAAAGTAATATATAAGCAAAACCACAGAGGTGGGGGGATGTGGGATGAATACTGGAGACAATAAACAGTCCAGGTTATCTGGGGCATAGGTTACATAGAGAGGAGTAACAGTATGAAGTAAGGCTGGCCAAGTGGGGTGGTGCCACCCTACCCAATATGTGTGGATGGTCATTAAAGCCAGGGAGAACATTTCAAATTTTATTCAGTAGGCATTGAGTATCTACTGAAGTCTTGGGAGAATAGTTATATGACCATATTTCTGCATAAAGAAGGTTAGTTTGGCAGTGGCATGAAAGATGGTGTGGAGGAAGGTAAGAAAGTACATTTGAGAAGACGTATCAAGAAGCTATTGCAATAATCCACTACGGAGGTAATGACACCCTCCATTAATGATCAGCATTCATATAGTACCTGGAGGTTTGCAAAGTACTTTGCATAATGTTATCTCATTTGAACTTCACAACAAGTCTGTGAGGAAGATACTAAAGATATTATCTCCACTTTGCAGGTGAGGAAAAGGAGTTTCAGAGACCCTAAGACACTTGCCCAGGGTCACACAAATAGTGTCAGATGGGATCTGAATACCTTCAAATACCTGTAGCCAGGTCTTCCTGACTACAAGACAAACATTCTATCCATTAGTTCAGGCTGTCGCTCTATGTGGCCTGACATTAAAACAACCCTGGAATAATTGTGTTCCCTCTTGAAAATTCAGGATTTTTGTTCTTTCCCAAGGTTCCAAACAGCTGAGGCAAGATAGAGTGTTGTGGAAGCCAGTATAGGGAAGAAATGAAGGAAGAAATACTTATTGTTGTCAGGTAGCAGCTGCATGCAAACTGATAAATGATAATGGAATTTCATGATGAATGTCATTGGTGACTTTTGAGAAGGTAGTTGTACCATCATGGTGCAGGTAGAAGATCTATCACAAGGAATTAAGGAGTGAGTTGATTATGAAGAAGTAAAGTCAATTACTTGTAGCTGTTCTTACCAGAAATGTGGTGATGTCCAGGAAGAGAACTGATAGGCTCAGAGTGCAGATTAAAGCATATTTTCTTCTAAAAAAGACTTTGGAAGTGGACTTTTAAAGATGTATCCAATGGTGGATTAAAGTAGCTATATAAGCACATGAAGATGATAAAATGATAAGAAATTCCAGAATCCAGATGCATTCCAGCCTGAGAGATCATTAAAAGGAATTGGAGATTAATGGAAGTAAAACTCATGAAGGCTGAGCCTGGGTTATCTGCTGTCAATGGCACTTATTTTAGTAACGAATCAAAATGGCTTTATCACTTGACATGGATAAAGAGCTATACTTAAGTCTTTAAAGGGATACAATTAAGTGATTTAACTTTACATAATGGCATTCCTTTATAAAAAAAAGACTATCCATATTTATATGGACATGTTTATAGTATACATTTATTTTTTCCAAACCAACAACCTGGGGAAGTATTCTAAAATATGTTGTTGTTCAGTTATGACTAACTCTTTGTTGACCCAATTTGGGGTTTTCTTTGGCAGAGATACTGGAGTGGTTTGCCATTTCCTTCTCCAGCTCATTTTACAGATGAGGAAACTGAGGCAAACAGGGTTAAATTACTTGCCCAGGGTGACAAAGCTAATAAGTGTCAGAGGTCAGATTTGAACTCAGGTCTTCCTGATTCCAGACCTGGTGCTCCATTCACGGCACCACCTAGCTTCCCAAAAGTAAAATATGTCAGCTCTCTAAAAGAAAGAAAGAGAGAAATGTGGTAGTGAGGAAAGAGAGGACAGTAACTTTAATGGGTAGGAGGGTTCAGGAAAAGTATATTTTTAGATAGAAAAGACCCAGGTATATTTGTAGGCAGAAAAGACAGTAAACAGGGAAACACTGAATGCAAGATAGAATTTAACATTCAATAAAGGAGTTCTTTTAAGAGAGGAAATAGACTTCTTCCTCTGTGAAAGAAGAGATGGAGGAAGGATACTTGAGTAATACCATGAAACAGAAGAGGGAAGTTGGGAACTTGAGGAACTGGATGGTCTTGCTCTTCTAAACAAAGTAGGAAGTAAGGTCATTTGCACTGACAAGAAAAAGGAAAAGTTCAGAATACCTAGTGATGGGTGATTTACAACTCACCTAGCCATATATATATATATACATATACATACATACACATATATACATATACATACATACATATATGTGTATATGTGTATGTGTATATATGTATATATATGTATGTGTGTATATATGTATGTATATATATGTATGTGTATATATATATGTATGTGTGTGTATATATATATATATATATATATAAAATAGAGACTGGTACATAGACCAGAAAGGGAAAAAACAATGAATGACCTTGCATCTTTCACTTAATTTTGTTCTTGTTTAGTTATTTGTATGTCAATCCAGAGAAAAGTTTTGGATTGAAGACTAATAGCTAGCTAGCATTTATATAGCACTTTAAGCTTGCAAAAATGCTTTTGAATTATGTTATCTTATTTGATCTTTACAACAGCCCTATGATATAGGTGCAATTATCAGCCTCATTTTACAGATGAGGAAATTATCATCATTTACACATGTGAGAAGATCCAGCTAAGCTGGATTTGAACTGAGGTCTTCCTGACTCCAAATCTACCATTCTATCCACTCACTACACCACCTAGCTACCTACCTATGAAGAAACCTTCAAATCCTGATTTCTACATAACTCTTGTGGGACTCTTTGGTAGAATGTCCTGAACCTGGGACAGAGGTTCCCTATAAGAGGCTAATTGGGAATTACAAGGAATATCTAACCTTATATCAAATAATTGTCTGGACTAATGGTCTGAAATTTTACGTAAGGTAGAAGCATTTAAAAGAAAAGAAATAATCTTAGCCTGGAGGTTCACTGTTTGGCTTTTATTCCTTTGTCCAAGTAGGCATAATGGCTCATAGCCTTAGTTATCAGCCCAGCTTTATCAGGACCTTTCTAGTCGCTATACTTGAGCAATCTGGAGTCAAGATGGCCAGCAGGTGATCCTGAAGAAATTAAATCAGAGAGAGAGAGAGAGCAGCAGCAGAGATGGAGACAAGATGCTTAATTGGGAACAGTTGAGATATGACTCTCAAGAGGAAACAGTTCATGCTGGATTCTCAGCAGAGAGCAGTCTCTAGCAGGGAACAAGTCTAGTGGAGATCATTCTCCAGTGGGGAGCAGGCTTGACGAAGACAGTGTAATGAAATCACCTCACCTTCAGAAGCATTCTTTGTCTGTCTGTAAGTTTACACATGTCCTCTATGCCTGTCATTCTTCCCACTAACAAAGTGTATATTTAGGAGAGAGGGTACTCCAGAGTTAATGATGGGTTGTTTTCTTTTCTCCTATTTCATTAATTACTTTTGCTTTGAGCTAATTGCATCCTTTGGCTTACTAGTAAAAGTAAATACTTCCATTGGAGTCTCATAAACTACTTTTTTTAGTGGATACAGACTCACAGAGTAGCTAAACCTGGAGTTGCTTTTCTGGGGAACCCATATAAGGGGCATTTGACAAGGAGTTAATGGACAATGAATAAAAAGATTCCCAAGGACCATCAAGGGCCCAGCTGAGATTAAACAGCATGCATTTGTAATGCATCCAAGTGGCATGGTTTTGATCCCATTTTTCCAGCAATGGTCTATAGCAGGAGCAGAAAAGTTAGCAAAAGGGTTTACCTTTCCATCCCTGGGTCTGGGACTTAGTAGGATAGAAAAACAAGGGAGCAAGGGATTCCAGAATATATAAAGCTGAGGGGAAAGAGCATTATGGAGCAAAACTTTCTGCCAAATGGAGAAGGCGGGAGAGGGGCAGAAGAAATGGTATTACTTCCCCATCTCTGCTATCACCAGGAACCAGAGGCTATCAACTATTCCCTCCTATTTTTACATCCTTCATGCCTCCACCTCCAAATTGAATCTCTCTGAAACTTTCCCAAATACAATTAGAGTTGTCAGCTATTTTTGTTTTTGTTTCTCTGTCTGTTTCTTTGTATCTGTCTGTCCCTCTGCTTCTGCAAATTGTGTTCTTCAATTGAAACAGTATCCAACGACCTCATTCCCTCTGTGCTGAGAGATTCAGTGCTTTTGTTTGCTTTGTCTCAGCTTTCTCAAGAAGAACATGATTCAACCCTTCCCTGAAGAGGGTAAGAGGAAACCTCTTCACAGCAGCTTCTTGAGTCTTTCCTTACATCTTAGCAACTTCCGGGGCGGAGCCAAGATGGCGGAGGAAAGGCAGTGAGTTCCTGAACTCATGACATGATTGCTCCAAAAAACATCCAAATAACACCATAGGAAAATGCCCGGAGCAGCAAAACTCACAGAAGAATGTGCTGAAATCATCTTCTAACCAAGAACAGCTTAGAAGGTTAGAAGGTCAGAAGGAGGGAGCTGCTGTGCTGATACAGGAATTGAACCCAACTCCACAGTCACCCTGACACAGATCCAGTCCCAGGAAGGCCTCACCAGAGAAGCAGACCCCCAGAGCCTCTGAATCAGCTGAAGTACCAGTGTCGTCTGGAACTAAGCTCAGTCTGGTGAGTGGGCTGAGCCCTGGGCAGGGGGGAGACTACAGGGGTCTATGCTGGTGCTAAGGCAGAACTTGAATTTTACACCCCTGCTGAGAACCAGGAGGTAGGCTCGAGTAGCAGTGGCCCAGGTCGGGGAGGGGCACAGGCTCGTCAGAGCTAACAACCACAACACACAAAGCTGGTTGATTGGCAAGTTGGTCTGGGGTCATCTAAGGACCAGGAAACAGGCCAGTTGAGGGAAGAACCTGATTCTCCTTAAATCATACCACCTGGGACTTCTTAAGCTTGGGATACTGCAGCCTGGAAACAGTGCCCCACTTTAAGGAGCTAAAAGTCAAGTAAAAGAAAGGCAAGATGAGCTGACAGAGAAAGGTGAGGACCATAGAAAGTTTCTTCAGTAACAAGGAAGAACAAGGGGCACCCTCAGAGAAAGATGTCAACATCAGGGCCCCTACATCTAAAGCTTCCAAGTAAAATACGAATTGGTCTCAGGCCATAGAGGTGCTCAAAAAGGACTTTGAAGATAAAATTAGAGAGGTAGAGGAAAAAATGGAAAGTGAAATGATGCAGGAAAGACATGACAAAAAAGTCAACAGCTTGAAAAGTCAAATTGACCAAATGGAAAAGGAGGTACAAAAGCTCTCTGATGAAAATAATTGCCTAAGAATTAGGATTGAACAAATGGAAGCCAGTGACTTTATGAGAAACCAAGACACAATAAAGCAAATCCAAATGAATAAAAAAAATAGAGGGCAATGTGAAATATCTTCTGGGAAGAACTGCTGGCCTGGAAAATAGGTCCAGGAGAGATAACTTGAAAATTATTGGTCTACCTGAAAACCATGATCAAGGAACGAGCTTAGACACCATCTTCCAAGATATTCTCAAGGAAAATTGCCCTGAAATTCTAGAAGAAGAAGCTAAAATAGAAATTGAAAGAATCCACCAATCACCTCCAGAAAGAGATCCCAAAAAGAAAACTCCTAGGAATATTATAGCCAAATTCCAGAGTTCTCAGGTCAAGGAGAAAATATTGCAAGCTGCCAAAAAGAAAGAATTCAAGTACTGTGGAGCCCCAGTCAGGATAGCACAAAATCTAGCAGCTTCTACATTAAAGGACCAGAGGGCATGGAATATGATATTCCAAAGGGCAAAGGAAGTGGGATTACAACCAAGAATCACCTACCCAGCAAAACTCAGCATAATCTTTCAGCGGAAAAAATGGAACTTTAATGAAAAAGAAGACTTTCAGATATTTGTGATGAAAAGACCTGAACTGAATGGCAAATTTGACTTTCAAATACAAGACCCTAGAGAACCATAAAAAATTGGAGCTGGGGGACATACCTGGGGTCGTACAGTGGGTGACTGTCTTGTGTCTGAGGCCAGGTTTTGGCTGGGATCCCCCTGGGTCCAGTGTTGATGCTTTGTCCACTGTGTCACTTAGCTAGGTGATGACATCTTTAGGCTTAAATTGAGGGGTGAAGGGAATTCACTGGGGGAGGGGGAAGGGCAGAGGTAAAGTCCTACATGAAAGAAACAGGAAAAGGCTTATGGAGTGGGGGAAGAGATGGGAGGGGAGCAGGGCAGCAAATGAATTTTACACTCATCAGAAAAGGCTCAAAGACCTTAAATCAGAGCTACCTCAAGGAGGGACTAACACACACACACACCCAACTGGGTGTAGTAATCTATTTAATCTGGGCAGTAAATGAGCCTAACACTCATCAGAATTGGCTCAAAGACCTCAATCTCATTAGAATTGGCTCAAGGAGGGAATAATGGACACACTCAATTGGGTGGAGTAATCTCTCTAACCCTGTAGGAAAATAGGAGGGGAAGGGGATAAAGAGAGAGGGGCAAAAGAAGGAAGGGCAGAGTGGGGGAGGGGACAGACAGAAGCAAATCCCTTTTGAAGAGTGATAGGATGGGGCAGCTAGGTGTCGCAGTGGATAGAGCACCAGCCCTGGAGTCAGGAGGACCTGAGTTCAAATCCAGCCTCAGACACTTAACACTTACTAGCTGTGTGACCTTGGGCAAGTCACTTAACCCCAATTGCCTCACTAAAAGAAAAAAAAAGAGTGATAGGATGAAAGAAGATGGATAATAGAATAAATATCATGGGGAAGGGAATGGGATGGAAGGGAAACAGTTAACAATAGTAATCATGAAAAAGAGAAAAGGGGGAAAAATTGTACAAAAAATATTTATAGCAACTCTTGGTGGAGGCTAAGAATTGAGAATCAAGGGAACGTCCATCAATTGAGGAATGATGGAAAAAGCTGTGTTATATGATTGTAGTGGAATGGCCTTGTGCTACAGGAAATGACAAACAGGAAAGACTAATGAACATGGATGTATAGTGAAGTGAGCAGAGCTGGGAGGACATTGTGCATAGTGACAGCAGTATTGTTCAATGAGAAATTGTGAATGACTTAATTACTCTCAGCACGGCAATAATCCAAGACAATCCCAAGGAATGAATGAGGAAGCTTACTATGCACCCCTATAGAAAGAAATGATAAAAAGAACACTTGAAGAAACATCTTAGCAATAATAGTGAGGAACATGAATATTCATTCCTCCTCTGAATTGACATTGTTTGATAACATAGGAAGCTCAGGGGGCCCTCACCAGCATCAGTCTCCAATTCAAAGGAGAAATGGGTGGATGTCGAGTGGGAGCAAAATTCCAGGCAGAGGCAACATGAGGGATGAGGGGTGGGAAAGTACCAGGAATTTTAAGAATATGACAAGTGATCCAGTTTGGTTGAAGTGTGATTGGTGAGAAAACTGGCCCAGAGGGTTTTTTTATTTGCCTGTGGTCACATGGGCAAATCAATTATTGACAAAGTCAGGACTTGATCCTAGGTATCCTGGTTCCAGTACCCATTTCCCTAAGCTTAAGATCCCTTTATTTATCTGAGAAATAAAGGAGATATGGAAAAGCTTAATTTCACACATAAGGAAATAGTCACAGACGATAAACTCACTTAGTCAGTGGCAGGGTGGTGTCTCTGTCTGACCAGACAGGCAGAGAAAATGAAAGAGAAGAGTTATAACCAGTTATTTCCCAAAATGTGCTTTCTTCCTAAGAAGAAAGGGAAAAGAAAAAAAAAGAAAAATGGGAGTAAGGACAGCAAGGGAAACAGTGTTCTAAAATGATAGCTGGATCATGTATTTATTTCACTGTTTCTACTTCCTGCCAATTTTCTTGGTCTGCTGTTTGCTGAAAATATGTTGTATCAGTCAGTCCATTTACTTTTGTAATGATCACAAATTGGAATCTTTTGCACATAAAACACTGTACAAGGTAGAAACCTATAAAAGTGAAGTGACTTTCTGAAAATTATTAATTCCCATTGTCCACTTAGGTTCTAGAAGTCAATTAGTTGCTTTTAATTTCTGGATTTGTTATCCTCAAATGTTTATCGAGCACCTACTATTCCACAATGATATTTCTTATTAACTGTCTGCTGATGCAAAGCATTATGTCAGTCATGGGAAAGATATAAGGATAAATTACAGGTTTCCTGCCCACACAGAGTTTGTGGTCTAGTCAGAAGTTGGGTCCTTCACTCATTTGCTGCCTTTCTCCATGCTAAGCAGAGGACCTTTGGGGCCAGGGAGTGAAGGTGACATAATAGGAAATTACTTAACAAAGTTCTGGCTGAGGAGTACCACAGGTAATGATGGAGAAAGGGACACTGGGACTGAAAATGGTTGCCTTGCTCCTTACCAGGCCTGGATGCTGAGTTTACTCAACCTGTTCTGTGAAGGGCTAGCCAAGACCAGAAGTGGTCTGAGGTACAAACAGTTGATACTATCTCTCCTGAGTTAAATTCTTACTAGATTCACATTCCATGACTTCCCATGCTCTTTGGTGTGAATTCTAAGTCCAGAGTTCCTTCAGCTTCTGCATCAACACCCAAAGACAGACTCCACTGGAGGCTAAGGTCAAATGCACACTCATTTTCTTGCTTACAAATAGTATATAGCTAAATAGAGTCAAACTGTGCATTTCTTTTTTTTTCTTTTTTCTTTTTTTGTGCATTTCTTAAAACTCCTTAGGTGTAAGTACATCTGAAGGGTCTAGGAGAATTTTTCAGTAATTTTTCAATTGTATCTGACACTTTGTGACCCTATTTGGGGTTTTCTTGGCAAAGATACTGAAGTAGTTTGCCATTTTCTTCACCAGCTTATTTTACAGATGAGGAAACTAAGGCAAACAGGGTTAAGTGACTTGCACAAGGTCCCACTGCTAGTAAGTATCTGAAGCCAGATTTGAACTCAGGAAGATGTCTTCCTGACCCAGACTCTGTCTACTTTGCCACCTAGGAGAATAGCAGGGTCCCAATTACTTGGTAGGTTTTTATTTCCTAATTAGGTATTATTCTCTTGTTAATTTTTATGGTTTATTTGCTTATCATTTCTATGCTACAGTCCTGTAGCACAGGGGCTGATCCCCAGATCAAATTTTGGAAGGATCAAAACTCTGAATTTTGAAGAGAAATCCAGAATTTAGGAACCACATTTTTTCCTCTTACTACTTGTATAACTTTGGCTGAGTGACAACGTTTCTGAACCTCTGTTTCCCCTATTATAAAATGAGAGGGTTGGATTACCTCACCTGAACAGTCCCATCTAAATAAATCTGAGTCAGGCAAAGACAAGGCAGGCTCCATCTTTGTATAACCAGGATAAGCTTTCAGAAAAGTGTGACTTCTGTTGGCATCCACAGCACATGGTATGAACTGGGCCTCAGGAAACTTTCAAGTAAAAGGATCATGACCAGAGTATCCTACATTATTTTTTTTTGCAGGGCAATGAGGGTTAAGTGACTTGCCCACTTGCAGGGTCACACAGCTAGTAAGTGTCAAGTGTCTGAGACTGGATTTGAATTCAGGTCTCCTTCTGAATCCAGGGCCAGTGTTTTATCCACTGTGCCACCTAGCTTCCCCCTACATTACTCTTTACTGAAAAGGATTTTAATTAGGCTTGGGGCAGCAGCATTCAAATGATGTTTCCTGTAAAAACCTTGTGGGACTGAACATCCATGGGAAGGAATGGGCAATGCTCATCTTCATTTTTCCTGGACCACTGGAACACTTAAAGCAATGAAACAAACCTAAATCAGTTTGTTTGCCCAGGTGTGGCTGTTGTTCATCCTTTGTTCTCAAAGAAGACCAATGACAGCATCAGGGTGATGTCTTGACTTGCAAGTGAATTGGATTTAAATGAGGCAGAGCTGTGCAAAGTCATCAGCCTGATTCTCTCCTGCAGAATCATCAGAGTCCAGAGGCAAGGCATAGGTCAAGACAATTGTCAATGGTCCCCATGCATCCAGGCATAGTCCTTATGGCCTCCAGCTCAGGATTTGAATGGCAGACAAGAAGGAAGCAGCAGAATGACAGTCTGTGGGAAGGCTAATGTGTCTACAAGTTAAGGGAATAATGAAAACTGGGAGGAAAGAGGTAGAGAATGGAGAGAAAATAAGAGGGATGACCCAGGTCCACCAGTATGTAAATGATTTAGGAATAATAAAGTCAGCTTTCTCAGCATGCATTACTGTCATTCCTGGGTAGTCAGGAAGTTGACACTTAAAAAGTCATTGCTTACCTTGAAGTGAAAAAATGCTGAAATAGACAACTGTAAGTGTGCCCAGTTGATTTGATCAACCCATAGCATGGCAGTCATCCCATTTGTGTCATTGACTTCCAAAGAAATTTCATGGAAGGCATCTTGCTTTATCCTCATTTGTCTAATATGTGTGTAGTATCCTTTCTTCAGTCCTCATTAGCACAAAAATCATTCCTGATTGAGCCTCAAGAAACCTGGAAGCCAGAACCAAAATGTAGAGGAAAGGAGACAGGAAATGAGAACAGAGGAAACTCTTAAACTGGATAGGAATTTCAAGACTTCCCCAGATATGGTGTAGAGATATATGCTTCTTCATCCATTTTCTTGTAATACAGTGTTGCCAAGTTGTAGGAACCAGAATCCTGGAAAATCCTGCATCCTCTATCATTTAGTCCTTTAGCTAAAATGATTCTTCCAAACTGTTTTACGGGAAATTAAAAACAGGGGCAGCTAGGTGGCGCAGTGGATAAAGCACCGGCCCTGGAGTCAGGAGTACCTGAGTTCAAATCCGGCCTCAGACAGTTAACACTTACTAGCTGTGTGACCCTGGGCAAGTCACTTAACCCCCATTGCCCCACACCCCCCAAAAATGAAATTAAAAACAACAACAATAACAACAGAGTAGATTTGTAGTAAGCATATCAACCAACAAACATTCATCTAAGCACTGGAGGACCATAGATCTAGAACTGGAAGGGACCTCAGAGGTCCATTTTACAGATGAAGAAACTGAGGCACAGGGAGGTTAAGTAATTTGTGGAAGGCCATAGAAATAGTGAATATTAGAGGTAGAATTTGAATACAGGTCCCCTAACTTCAGAGACAATGCTCTTTCTACTGTACTACATTGTCTACATGTTTGTTATAGTAGAGATAAATATCAATTCTAATTTCTGTTCTCAATGAGCTTATTGTCAAGTGTTACACATATATAGTATATGTGTACATCTGTCAAGGTTTGGACTGACTGCTTTCAGAGGCGAAGACTCTGGGAATCTTATTTCTTCCCAGCTCAAGAAGAGAGAGGAAAGTATAGTGGAATCAGAATAGGAGAGCAGTTATTGTTTATTTTTTTTCTTATGGAGCAGGAATTTTATTTTATTTTATTTTTTGAGGGGCAATGAGGGTTAAATGACTTGCCCAGGGTCACACAGCTAGTATATGTCAAGTGTTTGAGGCCGGATTTGAACTCAGGTCCTTCTGAATCCAGGGCCAGTGCTCTATCCACTACACCACCTAGCTGCCCCAGGAGCAGGAATTTTAAACAGCTTTGGAGAAGGATTCAGAAAAGAATCTTGAATACAAAGAGCTGGAGAGCAAGAGACAAACTAAAGGAAAGGAGCTCATAAGCTGAGTTGGAAAAAAAATTGAAGTCACTGGAGCAAAAGGAAAGAAATTTATGACTGAACCATAGCCAAGATGCTTATCCTATGCCTAAAGGGAACTTCTTGAGCACTCTACTAATGGGAAAAAAGCATAGTAACCAGGAACTGCAAGCTATCACTTTGTCACATTACACTCAAAGCTTAAGCCCATTTTCCCTTGGACTCTATGTGTACTTGTGGAAAAGTATCACAGACTTTGCTGGGCGAGGGGGCAGGGGGGAGCAGGAGATATTTTGTAAAAGGTGAAAGATTTATATGATCTGCAGAGAAACCAGAGTATGGCAGGAGATATTTTGTACCAACTGCTTTGATTGTATCACATTAGTAAACACCCCTTGCTGAAAGTTTAAAGATGACTGACTAAATGGAACCTCAACTGATAATTTTAAGCGGATCATGCCAGTGGGGGCTCGCACCAATGACATCTAACAATTGCCAACAATCCCTCAAAAATACCCTCTAGAATCCTAAGGGTGAGATGCAGCCAAGTTCTGGGGACCCCAGCTGTCAGTGGGAGTGGGAATTAGGATAAGAGTCCTCAGAGCTTATAGGAGCTACACATATAAGATAAATGCAAGTTATTTTTGGTGGAGAGACATACTAATAGATGGGGGGGGGTTGGAAACAGTCCTCATGAAGGCTATGTCTGAGCTGAGCTTTGATAGAAACTAAGGATTCTAGGGACGTAAGTAAGGAGAATGTCCATTCCAGGCATGGGTGACAGCCAATGCAAAGACAGAGATGGTAGACAAAGTCTCCCAAAGTTTACTGAATGGGGAAGTAACATCAGACCTATGCTTTAAGACAATGACTTGGGGAGCTGCATCAAAGATATATTGGTGAGGGGAGGGAATCAAGGCAGAGAAATTGAGCCAGTATCTTTTGAAAGGTGCATGAGTACTTGCTGGGACAGTGGCATCCCTGGCTAGAGGACTGAATTTCACCACTTGAATCTGTATAAACCAGGTGCTCCTCTTCCCACAGGGAAAGCCTGGTTTCTGTGCTTCTGTGTGGCATCTTTCAGGAAGGTACTTGGGACAATGTCCACAATGCCCTAGGTTCTGCCCTAAGCCTAGAATTAAACTTGGCTCCCTCTCAGGGAACAGAAAGAACTTACAAACAGGCCAAGAATTGAGAAAAGTAGAGTTTCTAAGTTGAGGAAACTGAGGCAAACAGAGGTTAAATGACTTGCCTAAGGTCACACAACTAATAGGTGCTGAGGGCAGATTTAAACTCAGTTCTAAAACCTGGTTAGTTGATCGTACTGATATTTACACTGAAGTATACCACCAGAAACAAGAGCTGTGTCTGTAATTGGACTTGCTGGCTGCCTCTGCTTGTTCTTGAGTGTTTTAGGTATTCTTCATCCTTAAGTAGGAGCAGCTAGATGGTGCAATCTATAGAGCACCAGGCCTTGGAGGCAGGAAGACCTAAATTCAAATCTGGCCTCAGACACTTACTAGCTGTGTGCCCCATGGCAAGTCACTTAGCCCTGTTTGCCTCAGTTTCCTCAACTGTAAAATGAGCTGGGGAAGGAAATGGTAAGCCACTCCAGTATCTTTTTTTTTTTTGGGCAGGGCAATGGAGGTTAAGTGACTTCCCCAGGGTCACACAGCTAGTATGTGTCAAGCGTCTGAGGTCGGATTTGAACTCGGGTCCTCCTGAATCCAGGGCTGGTGCTTTATCCACTGTGCCACCTAGCCGCCCCCTCCAGTATCTTTTTTTTAAGAAAACCCCGGGGGCAGCTAGGTGGTACAGTGAATAAAGCACCGGCCTTGGATTCAGGAGGACCTGAGTTCAAATCCAACCTCAGACGCTTGACACTTAACTAGCTATGTGACCCTGGGCAAGTCACTTAATCCTCATTGCCCTGCCAAAAAAGAAAGAAAGAAAACCCCAAGTAGGGTCAAGAAGAGTTGGGCATCCTTAAATAGTTTTAAGCACTTCTCTGGATGACACTCAGGTTTTCTTGACTCTTAAGGCTAAAGTACTTCTGTGATGAAATGAGATGCCTTTCCCACTTCCCACAAGCATCAGGCAATACCACTTGGATTCTACTCATCCAGGTATTCTCTCATCTCCCTTTGACAGAGAGCTAACACCAAAGAAGCCTTTTTGGAGCTCTTTTCGGGATGGTTTGGAACTAGGCGAGATTGATTTACTGCCCTATGATTTACTTTACCTCTCTAGGGAAAAAAAGAAAGAATTATGCCAACTCCTAGAGAAGGGGACAGAGAGGGATGGGCACTGTGAGATTTAAAATTGGATATTAGATCATAAATCTCCCCTACTTAACCCTTCCCTTAATTTATCTCCCAGACTAGTAAATGGAAGAAGCTTCTGGTTTTCTAGATAGAGCCTTTATTGTATATAAGGTGTTGTTGATTAGAAGAATAGGAAAATAGAAATACAGTACAAATCGTCTTAAATCTAGGCTTAGTCTATATTCCTTATAAAAACTCACCAAACCGATTTAGGCCACCTTTGGAGTGAGTCAGACCGTCAGTCCCGCGCCGCCAGGAGTCCTGCCAAGCCGGCAAAAAAGGCTACTCCCCTTCTCTCCACCCCGGAAGTCAAAAAAAACCCCGGCAGGCCGTCTGACATGCGCAGCAGGCGGACTGTACCCAGCAGGCAGTCTGACATGCGCAGCAGGCGGACTGTACCCGGCAGGCAGTCTGACATGCGCAGCAGGCGGACTGTACCCGGCAGGCAGTCTGACATGCGCAGCAGGCGGACTGTTCATCTCCTCCCCAAAAGGGTGGTCCTTGAAAAACTGGCGTCTTTCAGTTATCCTAACCGACTGTTAAAAACTTTCATATTTTACCACATTTCCCCCCTTTGCTTCCTCAAGAAATGGAATGTTTCCTTGATGGAACAGTAAAAAGAATATAATAACTTCTGCTGACTAATAATATGCGAACAACAATACAGAAAAGGAAGAGAGGAAAGTTTTGTCCAGAGGGGCGATTTTTTTTCTTTCCTCATGAACCAACGCTTTGACATTAGTCTTGCAAAGGGAGAGCCTCTGCAGAGAGTACATGTTACAGATAGTATATAACAGAAAGGAGATAGTAAAAGCTAATAAAGCAAAACAGTTCATATAAAGTCTCTGAGTTCTCTTGTCTTCTTGAAGTGGTAAGATGTCATCAGGAGGAAACTGGATTCTGGTCTGGAAAACTGGATTCTGGACTCTGGACTCTGGTCTGGAAAGCTGGATTTCTTCTTTAACTGTTTGAATTGCTGTATTTTTTTTTTTTTACTAAACCTTAGCATAGCATTTTGCAATCAGTAACACTTTTTACCACCATGTGTCTGGATCAAAGTCAAATTTAGTATGTGTTCATGACACCTGAAAATGTTATGGAAAGGTTATCATACCATATCTCATGGTTCCGAGACAGCCAGTGATTGTGCTAGGCCACAGGTGAATTCAACTGAGTGAGATAAAAAGATAAGTAAGTTCAGTTAAATTAGGTTAAATTAGGAGGGAGAGAGGATGAATACTGGACTGTGCCTAGTAATTGTGCTCTACATGGTCACCATCATAAGCAAACCATGGACTTATGTATACCTGTCTCTCCTTTTGTTGCACATATATTCTCTCCAGGGCCTGCATCAGAGTTCACAGCAAGTTAGTCTCTGAAATGATAAGTTTCCATATTTCTGAAATCTCATTAATTTCACCAAAGACAATATGATGGTAAAAATGTGTGCTATGCTGCATAACTGAGAATATATTAGTGATATATACAATAATTCCAAACCATACCCAGAGTATAATGACATATAAATAATAAACGAATGTAAATAGCTGATTATATTAGACATTGTTACATAATCTTCTTTTAGACATTATTACATAATCTTCTTTTAGCAAGTAGACCACATCATCTTATACATGAATTCTCTAGTATAACAGTAGCAGATACTTAAAGTGGTGATTAATTCATCAAAAAGAAATAAGACTTCAATAAGCAAGATTCAATATTCAATAGCATATACTTAAAATGCCTTTGAAAAGTCACTTAGTTCACAAAATCGGGTTTTTAAAGAAAAGCAAAAGAAACAAAAGTAAAAAAAAAAAAAAAAACAAAGCAAAACCAAAAACCAAAAATAAAAGGCAAAAGATTCGCTAAGCACCCTTTTGTGCTCTTAAAGAATTTAAAGGTGTGGTGAATTCCAGGTCTTTTCAGTGCCTTTCAAAAGTCAAAACAAAACAAAAAGCAAAAAGGATTAAAAAAAAAAATAGGTATAGGGTAGGGAAAAGGGTGGGAGAAATTGAGGTGGGCCAGAAAACTAGGCCATGTGCTTCAGTGCTTTTGCCTGTGGAAGGAAATGCTTGTTAAATTTTAAGGTATTTAAGCTGCTAGAGTTTGGGGTATGCCACATTGTTTTAACTGGTTCCCCAATTCTCTGCATGCCAAAGTGGCAGGGGTTTCTGAATTGTCATTGATCTTTCTAATGCTGTCATAATGTTCTTTATGGTAGAAAATGTGGAGTTCTCTAGCATCAGTTTTGTCTGTGCCACTGATTTTCAATAAAGGCTGATTTAATTGATGAACCACAACATTCAGCTGATGCTGCTTAGCAAATGCTACAATTGTATCATTTCCTCCCCACTTTCCAAATTTCTTTAATTCATCAACATATTCTTCAAAAGGGGAGTCATTTACTATAAAAGACTCAAACTCTTGTCTATGGTTAATCATATAAGAAGCAGCTTCTTGTCTGTGTCTGAAATGATTTCTACAGTGACCTTCTAGCTGGTCTGCTAAAGCCCTAAAAAGGCAATTTCCGTCTCCTGATACTTTACGAAGACTGAGTCCCAAAGCATTTAACTGATCAGTGGGATTATTAAATGGGAACTGCCTTTTTCCTCTGAACTCTCTTTGCTCTTTAACAGTTGCTATCTTTAGGGTTTTTACCTCTTTAGCGTCTACCTCAGGTCTATCTGAAATCTCTTCACCTATGAATGGTGCAGGCTTTATATGAGAGCAATGAATCCATGAGTCTTTTTCACCAATTTTAATGGCAGTAGGAGTTGTCAATAATACCTGAAAAGGTCCTTCCCAGGCAGGTTGAGTTCCACTGGTTTTCTGAAAATTCTTTACATATATTTTATCTCCTGGGTTGAACTTATGCAATGAAAAGTCTAATGGTCCTGCCTGGACCACAGCTCCTGCCTCATGGAGTTCACGTAGCCTGGTCTGTAATTCCTGTATATAGGAAGCAACAGAAGTATCACCTCCCACCAGTGATGTATAAACTGGGGAAAAAGTTTTAGCTTGGATAGGAGGGTGACCAAAAAGCATTTCATAAGGAGATATATGAAGTTCTCCTCTTGGTCTACTTCGTAGATAGAATAATGCCAATGGTAGAACATCAGGCCATTTCAAATGGGTTTCAGTACATAATTTGCCAATCATACTCTTAAGCTCTTTATTCATACGTTCGACTTGGCCTGAACTTTGTGGATGGTAGGGCGTGTGGAATTTTGGAGTCACTCCCAAGAAAGAGTAGATTTGGGATAAAATCGAATCAGTGAAATGTGTGCCTTTGTCAGAATCGATGCGGGCTGGTGGGCCAAAACGAGGTACTATCTCTTTAAGAAGAATTTTGGCAACAAAGGCAGCTGTGGCTCGGGGGCTGGGAAAGGCCTCCACCCACCGAGTGAGCTGATCAACTATAACAAGGCAAAATTTATAATGTCCTGCTTTTGGCATAGTAATATAATCAATTTGTAAGTGCTCAAAAGGTGTATATGCTAGAGGACGCCCTCCATAAGCTTTGGCCTTAAAAGCATACTGATTATAAGACTGACATGTGGAGCAGCCCGAGCAGATTCGAGATGCTGTATTAGTCACACCTGGTGCTATCCAGGTTCTCTTAATAGAGTCTACAATGCCTTGTGTACCAAAATGGCCTTTTCTGTGAACAGAGAGGCATACCTGGTGGTAGAATTTCCGGGGAAGAAATGGCTTACCTTCCGGAGACACCCAGATGCCATTGATCTGTTTCGCCTTAAATTTCTTTTTCCACTTTTCTACTTCAGAATCGTCATAGGTTAGGTTGGAAGGAATATCCTCAGAAGGTGAAAGGTTAAATACATGTTCAGGAGCTTCTAATGCAGCAAGCTTGGCTGCAGAATCGGCTCGTGCATTTCCCTTTGAAACAGGATCACTATTCCCTGTGTGGGCAGGGCAATGTACAACGGCTAGGGAAGAAGGCAGTTTTAGGGCATCTAAGAGGTCCTTGATAAGGTCCCCATTGGCAATAGCCTTGCCCGAGGATGTTAGAAAGCCTCGTTGACGCCAAATCATACCAATAAAGTGGCATATGCCAAAGCCATATTTCGAGTCAGTAAAAATGGTGGCACTCTTATCTTTAGCTATATTACAGGCCTGTGTAAGAGCCACAAGTTCAGCAGCCTGTGCACTAAAATGGGAAGGCAGAGAAGCTGCCCAGAGGGTGTCATAATCAGAAACTACAGCAGCTCCAGTAAAACGGGTTCCCTCTCTCATAAATGAGGAACCATCTGTATAGAGGACAAGATCAGGATTTTCTAAAGGTGTATCAAAAAGATCGTCACGGGGTTTTTCAGCCATATCAACTAAAGAAGCACAGTCATGCAATGGTTCCCCCGAGAATGGTAAGTTAGGGAGTAGTGTTGCTGGATTAAGAACTGTGCAGCGTTTTAAAGTGATATTCTCATTACCTAACAGGGTTATTTCATACTTAGCCAGCCTTTGATCTGAAAAGGCTTGTGTCCTGTGACGTAGTAAGAGAGCCTCCACTTCGTGAGGGCATTGCACAGTTAGAGGGTTACCTAGGACCAAATCAGAGGCTTTTTCTACCAAAAGCGCTGTGGCCGCCACTGCTCTAAGGCAAGGTGGCGCTCCAGCCGCTACAGGGTCCAGCTGAATTGAATAGTAGGCTATAGGACGTTGGTTAGGCCCCAGTGACTGAGTCAGGACTCCAGAAGCCACCCCCCTTTGTTCATGCACAAAGAGAGTGAAAGGCTTACTATAATCTGGCAGTCCTAGGGCAGGTGCTGATAACAAGGCCCGTTTTAATTCTTTTATGGCTGAGAGATGCTGGGGATCCAACTGTAAACTGTCTGGAACAGAACTTTTTGTAAGAGCTATGAGGGGTTTAGTAATTTCACCAAAAGAGGGTATCCATTGTCTACAGTACCCAGCTGCTCCCAGAATGGCTCTCAACTGCCTCTTAGTAGTGGGGGCAGAGAGTTGTTGAATGGCCTGGACTCTCTTAGAAGAGACAGAGCGAGTTCCAGCAGCCAAAATAAATCCTAAATATTCTACCTGGGGCAAACACCATTGTACCTTTGTCTTGGAAACCTTGTGTCCTCTCTTGTGCAGCTCCAGCAGTAAGTGACGGCTATCTTCCTGACAAATTTCAGCATTAGGAGAGGCCAAAAGTAAGTCATCTACATATTGTACTAGTATGGAGCCCTTAAAGGTAATAGAGGCCAGATCCTGCTGTAAAATTTGGGAAAATAATGTGG
Source organism: Dromiciops gliroides (assembly GCF_019393635.1). Classification (NCBI taxonomy): domain Eukaryota; kingdom Metazoa; phylum Chordata; class Mammalia; order Microbiotheria; family Microbiotheriidae; genus Dromiciops; species Dromiciops gliroides. The sequence continues at coordinate 145,953,426 of NC_057862.1, forward strand.
GACTGTCTACAAATCCCTGTGGGAGTCTAGTCCAGGTCCACTGTCTATTTTTCCAGGTAAAAGCAAATAAATATTGGAAGTCCTCATGTACTGGTATGGAGAAAAAGGCAGAGCAAAGGTCTACCACTGTGAAACATGTAGATTCATAGGGAATCGAGGAAATTATCGTAGCCGGGTTTGGAACTATGGAATGTCTAGGAATAACATAATTATTAATCGCTCTAAGATCTTGCACAAAACGATAAACAGGTTTACCATCTGGCCCAGGCTTGGGTTTTTTAACTGGCAAAATGGGAGTATTGCATGGAGAGTGATGACATGGAATAATAATACCCTGGCTTTTCAAAGCCTCAATTATAGGGGTGATCCCTTCTATTGCTTCCCTAGACAATGGATACTGTGGAATGGAGGGGGGTGGTCCCCCCTTAACTTTAAAGGTAACAGGCATGGCAGACTTAAGGAGCCCCACCTCATTAGGGGATGAGGCCCATAAAGACTCAGGAATGTCAGAGGGGATTTTGGATACCTCCCCTGCTGTTCCTTGAGCTTCTGTAAGTAAAATTGGTAATAAATGAACAGTATCCTCTGGCAATTGTAAGGAGACAGCCCCATCTGGAGCACAAGATATGGTTGCTCTAAGCTTGCAAAGGAGATCACGACCTAATAAATTTACAGGGGCATCAGGCATGAGTAAAAATGAATGTTCCACTGTTAAGGGCCCCATAGATACCATGCGAGGATCCAATTTTGCCACTCTCTGGCTCTTTCCTGAGACTCCCACTACATTCAAAAATCCTACAGGTCTACACCCAGCATCTGGTTTGCTTACTAATACTGATTTAGAGGCTCCTGTGTCTAGCAGACAATCATAATAAGTCTCCCCCACTTTTAAGGTGACATGTGGTTCATTACTCTGGGGAGGTGAATGGACTGGCACAAGTGCATTCAAAAAATCCGGATCTGGGAATATATGGCTTTCATTATCTATGTTCCATTCCTCCCCAAGACACCATCATTCCTGTGTCCTCTTCTGAGGGGGGTCTTGGTTACCATTATTCTGGTACTGCCTTTCTGTATTCCTCCAAAAGGATCTATTTCTATTTTGATTTCGCCTGTAATTAGAATTAGAATTTCTTCTCCAAGTCCTACATTCTCTCAATTCATGCCCCTCCTTACGACAGTAACAACACACCTTAGTGTCCTTGTTCCAGTGTCCACATGGCTGACTAGGAATCGCTGGTGCCAGAATGCTCTGTTTAGGGTGATCTGGATCTTCCTCACGTGAGTCAAAGACATAATTTGCAAGTTCCTTAATTCTATCTACTGAGAGATTTCTCCAGTCTGGACATTGTTTCAGAAAGTATCTGCGTATTTCTGGCAGTGAATTATAAACAAATGTGTTGAGAATGATACAGGAATCTCTTAAATCTACTGGATCCAATCTGGTGTACTGTCTAGCGGCCTCACAAAGTCTATCATAAAATCTGTTTGGTCTTTCATTAGCCTCCTGAGGTAGGCTTAAAAATTTCTGCCAGTTTTCCGGTTTTCTAGAGCAAGATTCCATTCCCTTCAGAAGTGTTTCTCTAGCATCTTTTAATCTTTGGAAATCCCTATCATCATTATAATTCCACTCTGGATCCTTTAGAGGCCATTCCACATCGGCCTTACCTTTCGCAACAAGGGCATTTCCTGCTGAGATAATATCTGTAATCTCAGTTGGGGACAGTAAAGTTTCCAAAAGGCAAGTAACATCAGCCCAACTGGGTTGATATGCATTAAATATAGTCCTTAACTGTGAAATTACAGTGTTTGGATTTTTCTCAAAACTAGGGATGATTGATTTCCATGCGCTCAAGTCACTTGGTCTAAAGGGGCTATATTTTCTGACTTGAATTGGCACTCCCTTCTTACTATGTTCTATAGCTTCCTGCAGAGGGAGTAGTTTCTGCTGATCTGATTCTGAACTTGGATCATCTCTAGTAGAAACAGCCATTTTGAGGTCTCTCTCCATATGTGAGAGTTTCCCCCACATCATAACAATGATAATAACAAAAACAATGATAATAACAAAAACAAAAAAAAAACAACAACAAAAAATAAAATCCTTAGTCGTATGAACTATGGATGTGGTATTAAAAGGTATTTCAATTGCAGGCATAAAATTTCTACTTATATTAAACGTATTTTCCCAAAGATTCTCACGTATACTATTATACAAAAAACTTTTTGCTGCCTGAATGAGGAAAAAACCAATAATGTTATGAAGGACCATTGAGTAAACTATTCCTCTAAGTCGGGATGTTATGCTGTCCCAATACATTCCGATGAGAAAAATCAAGGGATGGTAGAATATTCAAGCATCTTGCCCTTTAAACTGGGCTGGCTTTTCTGTTTAAAGCGAGACTTTTAGAGGCTTAAAGTCTTTAAGGGAGATTAGACAAAGGGAAAGTCCGCGGGGGGGGGGGGGGGGGGGGGATTTGGAAAATCCACCGAATTAGCCGGCTTATGGCCAAACTAGGGAGGGTGGGAGGGTCCTTAAGGTCCCTTCGGGGTCGCCAAACTGTGAGATTTAAAATTGGATATTAGATCATAAATCTCCCCTACTTAACCCTTCCCTTAATTTATCTCCCAGACTAGTAAATGGAAGAAGCTTCTGGTTTTCTAGATAGAGCCTTTATTGTATATAAGGTGTTGTTGATTAGAAGAATAGGAAAATAGAAATACAGTACAAATCGTCTTAAATCTAGGCTTAGTCTATATTCCTTATAAAAACTCACCAAACCGATTTAGGCCACCTTTGGAGTGAGTCAGACCGTCAGTCCCGCGCCGCCAGGAGTCCTGCCAAGCCGGCAAAAAAGGCTACTCCCCTTCTCTCCACCCCGGAAGTCAAAAAAAACCCCGGCAGGCCGTCTGACATGCGCAGCAGGCGGACTGTACCCAGCAGGCAGTCTGACATGCGCAGCAGGCGGACTGTACCCGGCAGGCAGTCTGACATGCGCAGCAGGCGGACTGTACCCGGCAGGCAGTCTGACATGCGCAGCAGGCGGACTGTTCATCTCCTCCCCAAAAGGGTGGTCCTTGAAAAACTGGCGTCTTTCAGTTATCCTAACCGACTGTTAAAAACTTTCATATTTTACCACAGCACACATTCATACTCCTTAGGCATTTGATACAGGTGGGTTATAGCTTGAAATAGACAAGACCTACCTTTGGTAAGGCTTCCAAGGCAAACTTCCCGGTGGATTAGCAGCCCTAAAAATTAGAAATTTGGGGGGAAAATTCTATTTGCATTTGCCATGATATCCCTCACGTTCAGAGAAAATGGCCCTGTCCATTTAGGAACACTGTAAATATCATTAGAGGAGATAGCCCTGCCAGAATTTCCATCCCTAGGACCACCACTATAAAACTGTAAAGTAGGGGGCAGCTAGGTGGTGCAGTGGATAAAGCACCAGTCCTGGATTCAGGAGTACCTGAGTTCAAATCCGGCCTCAGACACTTGACACTTACTAGCTGTGTGACCCTGGGCAAGTCACTTAACCCCCATTGCCCCGAAAAAACCCCCCAACAAAACAAAAACTGTAAAGTAGATGGAGACTTCTGCTCTGTAGCCACAAAGCCTTGATTTCAGCTCACAAAGGAAGTTATTCTTACCTTTGCTGGACTTTCTCAAGCCTTAGGAAAATGTAGGATCTTACTGATCCTCAAATTATGGTGGTGGGAGGTCCTGATAAACATCCCCAAATGAAAGTAAGCCCCTGCCTACTCCCCACCAAACAATTCTAGCCTATACAATCTGGGTCTTTTTCCAGGACCACATTAGGTGATTTCTTTCCAAAGCCTGGTGGCAGGGAGTATCTTTGTAAATCCACAGAAACCAAGAGTCTTATATCAGAGTTACATTCCAGAGCTACTGCTGGACTGACTTTAGCCATCTCTGTTTCTGCTCTCCTGAATGCCGATTTATTTTGTTGTTGTTGTTGTTGTTGTTTTGCTTTTTGCTGGGCAATGAGGGTTAAATGATTTGCCCAGGGTCACACAGCTAGTAAGTGTCATGTGTCTGAGGCCAGATTTGAACTCAGGTCCTCCTGGATCCAGGGCCAGTGCTTTATCCACTACACCACCTAGCTGCCCCAATGCCAATTTATTTTAAAGGAGCAGATATCTAATTTTACTCAACTGGGGGTGGGGCAGAGATTTGTTCTTGTTCAGTCATTTGAGTAGTATCCTACTCTTTGTGACCTAATTCAGGGTTTTCTTGGTAAAGACAGTGAAATGGTTTGCCATTTCCTTCTCCAGGTTGTTTTACAGGTGAGAAAACTGAGGTAAGCAGGTTGAAGTGACTTGTCCAGGGTTACATAGCTAAAAAGTAGCTGAGGCTAGATTTGAACTCAGGAAGATGAGCCTTCCTAACTGTAAGACCAGCATTCTATCCAGTGTTCCACTAGTTCTACCTAGCCCCACCTAACTCCCCTGGAGTAGAGAGAGAGAGAAAATGTGATGAATAAATCCTTGAGATAATATAAGCTTTCTTTCTTTTTAATTAAGGCTTCTCCTTATTTGTAGAAGGAGAGGAAGAGGTCTGAGCCTAACACCCACTGTTCTTATAGCTTCTAGGTTTGAGATGTGCCTGTAGACTGTGTTTAGGTTACCTAGAACTTAGAAGACCCAAGGACCTACAGCTTACATAGTAGTAGTATTAGTATATTCTGTTTTAGTCTTTTTGTTTCTATGGGCATGAGTAAAATACCATAACTGTATATGGTTAATCCATATTTATGTGGTCAACTCCATTATGCTATGTTCAGCTCATTAAGGTCACAGAATCATCTGTTAGACTAATGCTATGACTCGGATAAACTTAATTAACTAAATTAACTCTATATAGATCATACCATGAGATAACAAGATGAATATTGCCACCTACAAAAGGGGCAGATCTAAAAGACAGAGGCAGCCAGCACTCTGGGAATCACTGAGAGTTTGATGTTTCCCATGAACACCCTCCAGTCAAGTCAAATCAATAAGCATTTATTAAATGATTAGCACAGAATCTAAGACATTTTAAACACTAGGCATACAAAGAAATGGTAAAAACAATCCATGTTTTCAAGGAACTCACAATTTAATAGGGAAAACAGAATGTAACCAACTACATACAAACAAGGTATGTGCAGGATAAATTGAGGGTAATCTCAAAAAGAAGACACTAACATTAAAAAGGATCAGGAAGGGCAGCTAGGTGGTGCAGTGGATAGAGGCACCGGCCCTGGATTCAGGAGGACCTGAGTTCAAATCTGCCCTCAGACACTTAACACTTACTAGCTGTGTGACCCTGGGCAAGTCACTTAACCCCAATTGCCTCACCAAAAAACCTGAAACAAAACAAAAGAATCAGGAAAGGCTTTCTGCAAGTGGGATTTTAAATGAGACTTGAATGATGGGGTGGATGAGGAGTGAGGGAATTCCAACTGTGGGGGACAGTCAGTGAAAATGTATGGATTCAGGAGTTGGGAGTGTTGTACGTGAGGATAAGCAGGGAGGCAAGTGTCACTGGATTTTAGAGGATGTGGAAATAAATTGCAGGCAGATGAGAAAGAGATGCAGGCCAGGACCCAGCTGAACTCTCCCAAAATTCCTCTCTAAACGCCTTTAAAATAATACCTCAAATAAGATTTTGGAGCAGAAGAACCAACAAGAGGTCAGGAGACATTTTTCTAGCCTAAGAAATATTAGAAGTCCTACAGGAATTGTCTCTAACACCAGGGTGGGCACAGGCCCAGAGTTTGTCAAGAGCACCAACAGTGGGCCTTGGAGGCAACAGCAGCTTCAGGAGCACTCAGTCTAGACAGTAAGGGGGTAGGACAACTGGTCAAAAAGGGATTACATGGCGGGGCAGCTAGGTATAGAAGTGGATAAAGCACCAGCCCTGGATTCAGGAGGACCTGAGTTAAAATCCGGGCTCAGACACTTGACACTTACTAGCTGTGTGACCCTGGGCAAGTCACTTAACCCTCATTGCCCCGAGAAACAAACAAAAATAAAAATAAAAAGATTACAAGAAACCCTTTGCTAGCACTGGATACAGATGGTGCAGATTGGCAACTCTATTGTCCATACACAGTCCTGGGTTGTTCCTTTCCAGGGTGAGTTAGTGCCCCCACCCCCCACCCCCATCCAGGTCCTAAGCTCCCCCCACAATATTGAGCTCCACTTACAAAAAGACCACTTCAAAGCACTTTTGGCTACTCAGTAATTTTTTTTGATATGAAAAGAATACCGAGTTTAAAGTCAGAGGACCTAGGTTCAAATATAGACTCTAGTGTTCATGTGACCTTAACCAAGTCATTTCCCCTCTGGGGTTCAGTTTCCTTATCTGTAAAATGACATTAGATTTTATCATCTCTAATATCTCTTCCAGCTCAAAGTCCTATGATCCTAGTAAGTATGTTGGGCACTGAGAGACACAGCACAATTCAAATGCCCACAATGGCTCCTAACAAATGCACTAGGAAGGGGAGGGGCTTTGTAAGAAGGGAGGAGAGAAGAAAAAGGAGGGGAGGGGAAGCAGAGAGCTAATTTAATCATCTTTGCGACTCAGTTCCCTAGTTGGCATTGGATAGTCTCTTGCCTCTCCAGATGCTTGCATGGTGTCATTTGAGGGGTAAAAGGCCAAAATGCTCAAAAAAACCACCCAACTTCCCATTCTTTCCTTCCCATCTTCCTCCAGTCATCAAATCACCTTTCCCTCATATTTTTCTGGGAATTCTCATCATTAGAGTCAAAGGTGGATAGGTTTCCATAGGGCAGTTATGAAAATGCAGGTATGTTGCCAGAAGTGAAGATATGGTCATTCTTTATATTAGCATATTTTAGTTGTGTCACTTTGGAATGTATTGAGACCCTATTGTAAAGAATTAATTGTTATTTGAGGTTTTTATGACCCCATCTTTTGGCTAGAATTAAAAAAAAAAAAAACCTCAGCGCATGCACTGGCCTCTGGGGCTCCGCAAATGGCACAGTGTTCCACCCACTGGTTGTAGCCATCGACATGGCGCTGGCACCTCATGTCATCACCACTCGCCAATGCCTACATGGACCTGGCAAAATTATAATGATTGGAAGCCCAGTGAGGGCAGTCACGTGACTGTTAGAGCAGCCAGTCAGTTGGCTGGGGGCTGTGTGTGTGTGTGGTCAACCTGGGGTCTGCTGGGAAGAAGGGAGGTTTTTTTGCCATTTTAGCTTGAAGCTGGAAGGCGACAGGATGCTGCTGTGTGTTCTCAGCTGATTCCTGGGCAGTGGTGGTGTTCAGGTTGTATAATTTCCCTTTCCCCATTTTATTTCCTTTCCCTTAATCCTACTGATCCTGTTTGTGTTTTTTAAAGTTTGTTCTTGTTAAATAAATCCTTCTCTGTTTTGAGGGAGGCTGTCTGTCTCCTTCCTTGCCCCAATATTGCAGTGAGCCGCTTAGCTAACACTCCCCAATTAAAAATTGGTCCCCACATGATCCAGGAAGGGATGATGGGCCACAAAAGAGTTTCAGTTGGTGGGAGGAGAGAACAATCTGGTGGTGGCAAAACCTGGTGCTTTTGTATTGTTGTTTGGCATTGTTGGGACAAGGTTCCTTTTTTTAAGGATCTTACCATCTAGTCTAGAGACAAATCAATAATGGCCCATACAAGAGAGTTCCTCACCAGGTCCTAAAGTATGTGTCATATCTCAAAACTGGCAAAGGTTCAAAAGAGTAAGAGATCAATGAAAACTGCGGCACTCTGAGAGAATTGCATGAAAAAGATGAGTCTTGACCCAGGCTTTGAAGAATGTATGGAAGACAAAGTGAAAGGCATTTTGGGCAGGGCTGAATATCTTGAGTAAAGGTATAGAGGCCTGAAAGAGCATAGTTTATTCTTAGGACAATGAAGAGGTTGTTACTAGTTCAGAAAATATGGAAATGAGGTTGATGGGTTGGCTGGGGTGGAGGATATTAGAGTTAAAACAGTAGAATGATTGATTTTGGTGATCATTTACGGTTTTGAAATAGCCTACAGTCAACTGATGTCATGGATTATTGTGAATATCAAATGACTTACAACATCAGTTATTTGTTATTGTTATTCTACCCACTGGCTACTCAATTAGGTTCTTGAGCTCCTAACTGGGAGAAAAGGGGAGAGATGGTTTGTTATGATTTAATTTGTCCCCAGTGAATATTCCCTAAGAGACACCTAATTTAGGAATTTAGATATTGCAGGGACTGTGAGCAAACCGACCTGGAAGGAGTTTGAAATTTGCTGAGATACAAGAAAGAGTATGATCACAAAAGTCAGTTTAGGACTTGTTATAGGCATGATTGAATGTCTTTCCTGAGGAGTCTAGACTTTATCATGCTGGGAGTGGGATGGCCATTAAATAAGCAAATCCAAGTCCTACTGCTCTAAGATGCCATGCCACTTTTCAGCTGCAACCTAGACTTCTTAGAGGCAGTGTCTTACAGTTGGAAGGTACCTTACTTGTTACATAGTTCAGTTACCTTTCTAGTTCAGTAAACTCCTTTATAAACATCCCTGTCCATCTCGGAAGTTCATCTACCTTCAATCTAAACATTTTGTATGGCCAAGAGCTTACTCAAATCAACGAACAACTGTGGGGAATGTAAAGACAAAAATGAGATATTTCCTGCCCTCAAGGAGTTTGTAGTCTAGGTAAGAAGCATTTCTAAGTGCTTACTATGTGCCTTACTATGGGGCCACTAGGTGGCAAAATGGATAGAGCACCGGGATTGGAGTCAGAAAGACTCATCTTCCCGAGTTCAAATCTGACCTCAGACACTTACTAGCTGTGTGACCCTGGGCAAGTCACTTAACCAAAGTCACTTAACTCAGCTTCTTCATCTGTAAAATGAGCTGGAGAAGGAACTGGCAAACCCCTTCAGTATCCTTGCCGAGAAAAGCCCAAATGAGGTCACAAAGAGTCAGACACTACTGAAAAAATGACTGAAATATGCCAGTTACTATTATAAGCTCTAGGGATAGAAATATGAGCAAAAACAAAGATAGTACCTGCCCTCGAAGAGGTTACAGTTTAATGAGGAAGACGACACACAAAAAAGAACTGAGGGGCAGCTAGATGGCACAGTGGATAAAGCACTGGCCCTGGATTCCGGAGTACATGAGTTCAAATGTGGCCTCAGACACTTGACACTTGCTAGCTGTGTCACCCTGGGCAAGTCACTTAACCCCAATTGCCTCACTAAAAAAAAAAAAAAAAAGAACTGAAAGGAAAACGGGGAAGTGGAGATGAATGGTAGTGAAGCCAGAAAACTCGGAAGCTGAGTTGGGAGAAGAATGAAGGGTTAGCCAGCCTGGGCCCCTCCCCAAAATAGAAGCCATGGAAGGAATTCACCGATGCAAGAAGGGGACCAGCACGGTGGAGGGATGTTTTTGGATGAAGAGGCCTCAGCATCTGATGGAAGTTCTGGGGTGATACTGCAGCTGAGACCTGGTATTGAAATCCAGAAGCAAGCATGGGGCAGGGGAAGATAATACATACATACATTTATTCCTTATGACCCGTAAGGATGAAACAAAGACACTAGAAGCCCTTCTTTTTAGCTCCCACCTACCATTCCAATTCAATTACAAGCTCATTTTTTACCCTGGTCAAACTGGCCTGCTTGGTGTTCCTTGTGCATCACAATCCATCTTCCACCTCTTTGCCTTTGCACAAGTCATCCCCCCATGCCTGGAGTGCTATCCCTCCTCACCTCTACCTACCCCTTGCAGCCCCTAGCTTCCTACAGCTCAAGGTCCATTTTCCTCTACAAGAGGTCATTCCTGATTCTCCCAAGTCTTGGTGAGCCACCATTGCCTCTGCAAATATTTTATATTTACTTGTCTCTGTATATTGTTTTCCTCAGTAGACTATAGGCTCCTTGATAACAAGGGACAGGTTTTGTTTTGGTTTGGTTTGGTTTTGCTTTTGTATCCTCTAACATGTAGCATAGTACCAGGCATTAGTAGGAATCCCATAAACACTTGTACTAATACTGAATTGGAATAAATGAACTAGAAAGTGCTTGGGGATCATGGATTCAGACAGGAAAGGGTCTATGGAAGTAACTTGGTCCAAAGGATCAGGTCAGTGCACTAGAGGCCCATGAGTAGTAAAGAAGAGAGATGGAATTCAAACCTGGGCACTCTAATTCCAAATCCAGCCTCCCCACCACTGCCCAGCTCCATCTCTTACCAACTGAGAGGCAGACACAAGTACAGAGTGGCTGGAGGTGGTCGTTTTCATGTTTTCCATAGGAAGTATATAATAAGTAGACCATGCCTGAGCCGGGTATCATCCTGACCTCACCCAAATGCTCATTTTGGCCTCCAGCACGTGCTATCTTCTCTACTAAACACTTCTTGGGGCCAGAGACAATGGGGGGTTTTACAAGCAAGGTGAGCTATGTTAAAAAATAACGGCAAGACTTTTAAGCCTAATCCTTCATTAAACTCACTAGAACTCTTGAGCAAGCTGATCTCAAATGAAGAGAAGCAATTAATTAAGATGGTTGTGGAGCAGAGCTGAGACTGATGTGATTATGTCACATGTCCCCAAAGTCACCAATGATTACTGACACTTTCTTTGACCTGGGTCTGGGTAAAATATTTTATTTTTTTGGTAGGAACATTTAGATAAGTCACCTGATAGGTGATATAGTGGATAAGGTGCTGTGACTGGAATAAGGAAAAACTGAATTCAAATCCAGCCTCAGAGTCTTACAAACTCTGTGATCCTGATCACTTAACTGCTATTTGCCTCAGTTTCTTCATCTATAAAATGGGAATAATAATAATAGCAACAGGTGGAGCAGTGGATAAAGCACTGGCCCAGGATTTAGGAGGACCTGAGTTCAAATTTGGCCTCAGACACTTACTAGCTGTGTGACCTTGGGCAAGTCACTTAACCCTCATTGCCCCACCATAATAATAGCACCTACCTCTCAGAGTTGTTGTAAGAACCAAATTTTATACACACACACACATACATATGTGTATATGTATGTACATGTATTTATATACACATACAGCACTCTATCATGCTAGCTATTATTATTATCATTATTGTCGTTATTATCTATTTCACCTTGTGAAGACTGGCTGTGAGGTCCACAATATTTCTTGCATCGTACCCTATCTCTCTGCTCTTGCGATCAGACCCTCATCCCCTCAGCTGTACAATTTCAATGGCCAACTCAATGAAATCTCTGTTTCAAGTCTCTCCCCACTGCCATCCATCTGACAAACAGATTCCAAGGTGATTTTCATTAAACATTGCTCTGATCATGTGACTTTTCAATTGCATAAACTCCAGCGGCTCCCTGTTGTCTCTGGGATAAAACACAAACGCCTTTGTTTGGCTTTCCAAGCCCTTTACAACATAGCTCCAACCTATCCTTCCAGTCTCATTATAGGTTATTATCCTTTCTGGACTCTGAACTTTCTTCTCCTTCTTCACACGTGTCACTCATCTCCCATCTCCTTTCCTTTGTGCTGGCCACACCCTATCCCTGGAATGCATGCTCTTCCCACATTCAAGTCATAGAATCATTCACTTTTTTCAAGGTTGCAGCTCAAGCACCACCTACTACAACTGACCTTTTCTGATCCCCGGGCCCCCCCCCTCCCCCGCCAAGAACCAACATCCCTAACAATCTGGCATTTATATACTGGTATTTTGTATTTATTCTGGGTATATTTATTCTTTCTAATTTATGAAATGGATGATTGGCCAACAAGGACCCAATGCTTAAAACATGCACAAATAGTTTCTGCCTGCTTCCAATCCAAAAGCACAGAGATTTTGCTAAGCCTATTTGGGTCTATGAATGGCTAATGGGGTAGTATTGTGTAATGACCTATCTTGTACCCATTTACCGTATGTCTTCTGTCTGGGCATGTCTATCTCATAGTTATTGCTTGGACACATCCTGATTCTTCTGGCAACTTTTAGTGGCTACTGTGGATCCTGCTACCAATTCTGTCTGCTGGTGGGACCTCTGATGATCTCTGGATCTCTTGAACCCACCATGGGCACTCTCCATCTCAGGATACTCATCCAGTTAAAATTAAGAAAAAATAAGCAGAAAGGTAAAATAGGTATCATGAGTTCATAGACATGTGATGGCTAGGTGAGAGAGAGAGAGAGAGAGAGAGAGAGAGAGAGAGAGAGAGAGAGAGAGAGAGAGAGCAGTCTCATTTCCCTCTATATGGCATCTTTAAAAAATTTTTTTTAATTTTTGGTGAGTCAATTGGGGTTAAGTGACTTGCCCAGGGTCACACAGCTAAGTAAGTGTCAAGTGTCTGAGGCTAGATTTGAACTCAGGTCCTCCTGACTCCAGGGCTGGAGCTCTATCCACTGCACCACCTAGCTGCCCCTATATGGCATCTTAAAGCAGTCCTACCTCCCCAGAGCCAGAGAGAGAGAGCAAGAGACAGACAGAGAGCCAGAGAGAGAGATGGGGGAGCAGATCTTCTCTTTTGTATGTACACAGTTCCAGTTCAGTGACTCAACCTCTGAGTCATTGGTTCTTCTGGCTTTATGGCTCTGAGGCCAGTATTAGTCACAGAATGATGGAAAAGGATAAGGGTGAGAATAGGGAATAAGGTATAAGACAAAGATATTGATAAACTGAAAAGCGTCTACTAGAGGGAAATCAGGATGATGAAGAAAGAGCCTCAAGGTTCTGCCTTATAGGAACTGATCAAAGCAACTTAGGAAGTTTTGCTTGGAGGGAAAAAAATGGCCAAAAAAATTCAATTCTTAATGAACACTAAAATATAGAGAAAGCAAACATTTCCATATGCAAAGTAAAACATAAAAAAGGATTATATATAAAACATGAATCTGTCCTATATAGCCTGCTTTTAAACGATATATAATTAATTTTTTCTGAACTTAAACACCAAAAAATAATATTTCTATATACATAACAACCAAGGATTATCCCAATGTCCTGATGTAACCCCTCCACTAATTTGTATTTCAGATCTTAGAATTCTGTAAAATATAACTTTGAACTTTTTTTAAGAGAAGCTTTATTATCTCCCTGAGAGATGATGATGATGAAATGAATAGACCATAGATCTAGAGTTTCAAAGAACCCCAAAAGCTACATGACCCAACCAGGTTGGGATATGACTGCTTCAAGGTGCCATAAGTAATTAGCATCAGGAGTGGGTTTGTGGCCTCTGACTCTCCTATTCCACCAGTACTATATGGTACAACACTGGTGTCTCCCATATCATCTTAGTATTTTTTTTTCCTTTGGTGGGGCAATGGCGGTTAAGTGACTTGCCCAGGGTCACACAGCTAGTAAGTGTCAAGTGTCTGAGGCTGGATTTGAACTCAGGTACTCCTGAATCCATGGGCTGGTGCTTTATCCACTGCACCACTTAGCTTCCCCCTTCCCATATCATCTTATATCTTTTTTCTTAGCAATGCAGTTTTTAGGTTCTAAGTTCAGAATCCTGTGGGAGAAGAGCCTTACCACCCTCATTTAGCTAGCTGTTCAATAGAAGTGTAGGAAGATCATGGTGTTCAGGGCGTTAGAGCAATGGGTGATGACAGATTAGTAAGGCTAGTCTACCGTGTATGCTTTGGATCCAGAGGGGCTTGAGATTATAAAAGTCAAAACTCTCTTCTTCCTCGTTTGCCAGCCAATTGAAGGAGTGTGTCATGGTATTTTAACATTAACTTATCGCACATATTTGTGTTGGCTTAGGATTGGAATCCTGATGGAAAACGGGTGGCAACTCAAGAAGCTGGTGCTAAGGATTTAGGGGGTTACAAGAGGATGCTTTGAGGAAAGGTTTGGCTGAAGCAGGAGTTGGTAACCTTTTTTTGTGTGTCCTGGACCCTTTGGCAGTCTGGTGAAGTCTATGGACCCCTTCTCAGGATTATATTTTTAAATACATAAAATAAAATACGAAGGAAAGCAATTATATTGGAATACAGTTGTCACAATATTTTTTTTAATTCATGGACTCCAGTCTAAGAGCTCCTGGGCTAAAGGAATGTTTTCATTAAGGAAGGAGATTCTGTAGCACTTGCATTTTGGGAGAGGCTATGGTCAGCTCAGGTGTCTTTATAAAGCAGAAAAAACAAAATGACTGGAAGGTATTTGCATTCTTAAAATGTGTCCTTGGAGAGCCTGCATGCTGTTAAGAAATGAATTCTTTCCTACCCCATACTCCCCAGAAAAAAAGAGAGAATGGCAGAGGTAGCATATTGTATGTGAAAGAGTATCCCCAATGGATGAGATCACCTATCCTAGGAAAAAGATCTGTCCCCATGACTCATTTTGGCATGGAGGAGACCCAGGGATCTAGAAAACTATGCCAGTAGAGCATAGTCTCTGGCAAGTCCCAACAAGCTGGAAAGACTTTGGACAAAGAATCAACTAGAGATCTTTTGATTGCCTCATGAGGGCAATGTATTAGATTGCATTCTCCATTAGCAGCAATAAAGCACTTCAGGAATTTGAGTCAGGTTCTGAGTTCACATTCTGGTTTTGCCACTTGCTACCTGTGTGACCTTAGGCAGGTCCCTACACCTCTGGTCCTATTTGTCAAGTGAAGTCAACAAGCATTTGTTAAGTGCCTACTATATGCCAGGCACTGTGGTAAGTGCTGGGGATAAAAAAGAAAGGCATATCTGATTGCTTACTGCCTCAGGGAGGAGCAAGGGCCAAGGAACAAGGAGCAAAGGAAAGAGGAATAGAATTTGGAACTCTAAACTTTAAATAAAAAATGTTTATTATTATTTTTTTAAAAAGAAAGAAAAGCAAAATCAGTACCTGCCCCCAAGGAATTAATTATAAAATGAGGGTGTTGGACTAGACAAACCCTGAGGTTCCTTTCAGCTCTAAGTCTGTCATCTTATGAATAAAGAAAAACAATTGGAGAAAACATTAACTAAGCATCTAATTTTGACAGTTTATGTAGTCTTCTGTTCCCATTGTCTCTCACCTCTCTACAAAGAGATGGGAAGTGGATTTCATTACCTGGATTATAATTGGGAATTTCAATTAAACAGAGTTAAATTGCCTTTCAGTGTTGTTTTTGTTTCCATTCTTGTGAGTTTTGTGTAAATTGTTCACCAGGTTCTGCTTCCTTTGCATCACTTCCTAGACATCTTCCCAAGCTTCTCTGATTTCTTTACATTCATTATGACTTATGATACAATAGTATTCCATTACAGTCATTTCCCAATCAGAGAAAGGTCCCTTTGCTTTCTGCACAGTGATTTAAAAACAGTCTTTCAAAGTACAAGAGTTGGGGCAGCTAGGTGGCGAAGTGAATAAAGCACCAGCCCTGGATTCAGGAGTACCTGAGTTCAAATCTGACCTCAGAGACTCGACATTTACTAGCTGTGTGACCCTGGGCAAGTCACTTAACCCCGATTGCCCCACAAAAACAAAAGAAACAAAGCAAAGTACAAGAGTTTTGGTTTTGGAATTCAAATCTATTAATAGTACCAGGCTCGAAAAAGCAGGTCCTGTATATGCAAAAGATACTTATTAAATTCCTACAGGTACATGGTAGGTACCCTATGTTACAAAAAATTTAGAGAAAATTTGAATGACTCATTCAGAGAGCGGAATAAAAAATACCAAGATTAATTTGTTTTGGTTCTTGTTTGAAGTGAATGAGGGGAAGAGATGGGGTTTAGACTGAGTAACACCAGAAATCTAGCCTCATGGTCCTGTAGAAGCCAGGAAAAGAAAGCAGATGGTAGAAATCGACAAAATGTAGTCCTTATAACTTTTGTCTCAGGTCAAGGGAAAGAAAGCATACTCTCTGATTTGGCTCAAATCTTGCCCTCTTTTTCTTCTGCAAACAATTGATCCATTGACCCACATAATTATATGTGGGTGGGGACAGTTTAGAAATATCAACACTCACAGGACAGTGAGAGACTTTCATTAAATAAATGCTTCTCAGCTCCCTTTTAAATCAGTGCTTTGCTAATTAAGTACTTACTACACCTTCTGTTGGGTAATTAACCCCGAAGCCTCATACCAACAACTCTTTCCCTCTCCCCTTCCCCTTTCTTTTTTTTGCATTGACCTAATGATTTTGGCTGAAGTAAAAAGGAATAGGGAATCTGAAACACATTCATATTTCAAAGCCCAGGTTTCCACATATGGGCCCAACATATTAGAAAATAAATGGCTCTTGGATTCTCCATTAGCAGTAATAATCAGCAGTGTCTCAAGCAAGAAATCTGCAGGTGAAGCAAGGGTCTGGAAGAGAAGTGTGTTTCTCATTAGAGTCCTTGAAAATGTATTTTGTGCACCATCTGGGAAAGAAGGGAGGAGGCTGTTGAGTGAGATTTCTTTTAATAAGCCCAATGTTTCTCACTGTGGCTTTGTCCTCTTTCCCCTATAAAGCTCAATTGAGATTTGGTTTCCAATTCTTTCTTCTTTCCCCCTAGAAGAAAGGTCCTGAAACTGTGCCTAGCAAAAATTCAGATGTGGGGATAAGGTAGCAGGGACAATGGTTCCACTGCACTTGCCCTGGTGGTGGCCTGGGCCTTGGGTGGAGGAGCACCAGAAAATTGCAACTCACAAGAAGACTGTAACATATGATGGTATTGGTCACTGCAAGGAAGAAGTGTGCATCACTGCTCTCCCAACCCTGAGTGCAGCCTGCCAGGTATCTGAGCCCCCCATCAGTAGCCTCAGTTGCTTCTGCCCCTCTGATTGGAGGACTGATGAGAGGAACAAACAGCTCTTCCCAACTTTCCCTTTAAAAAGGGCTCAGAAACCTAGTCAACTCTTTATTTTCTACCAGCCAATCTCTGTGGATTCAGTTTCACCATTATGTTCCTCCCATTCCTCCCCAGGAAAAGCTCATCATTAGGAAACTCATCACCGTACTTACCCTCAGTTTCTTCTGTCGCTCTGGAGAGCAAAGCAAAGAATTCCTCCAAAAGCTTCCATTTTAAGAAGCCCAGTTCAAATGCCTAGGCAACTCTTCATTTCCTACTAGGCTTACTCCTTGGATTTGACTTTGCCATCATCCTCTTGCTTTTAAAGTTTCATTTTGTGTGTGGCCTTCCCCCATTCGATTGTAAGCTCCTTGAGGGCAGGTATTCTAGCACTTAGAAGAATGCCTGGCTCATGAGTGCTTAATAAATGTGTGTGTATATACATATATATATTCTATAAGACAGAAAATGTGACAGGAAAACAATATTTCCTCCTCTAAAGGAGGAAGGAAGTCTCTCATTTGGAGAGAATAGTCTGTCTCAGATATTGAGCCAATGAGTTACAAGGGAAAGAAGTCGAGGCAAAAACAATTTAGAAGAGACCACAATGGTACCTAAGTGAGAGAGAGAGCCTAAGCATAACCCTATTTCCTTAGGCATTTGGGACTACAAGGGGAAGAAATTTTTATAGCCAACTTTTCTGAGAAAATTGTGAACAATCTTATTTCATATATATAATATAATATATATTTAATTATGTATAATATGTATGTGTACATTATATTATTAGGGCTTTTTTTTTAGTCATTTGCAAAATAGGACCAAAGACAAACATGGTAAAGAAAATTCTAGATATTTAGATTGGATTCCAGGCTCCGGATATTTAATGACAGCTGAATATCAGTTTGTTGTTAGTTTAGGGTGTGTATGTGTGTATAATATTTAAACATGCCTACAGGCAGCAGAGATGGGATCACACCCTTTGTGTTACACCCAGCTTCCATTTTTGTTTTGTTTTATGTGTTTGCTGGTTTTCGAATCACTAGTGTCTAAGTAGATTCTCATAGGTGGTGTTCTCTATCTGAGTGATGTTATTTTCAGGGTCTTTTTTGTCTATAACCCAGTCACCCCTGATGCACAAGATGGTTCATTTTTACCTTTCCAATTGGTAAAGTTGCCATACATGGGAGTAAGCTAAGCTTTAAACATATGTGTTCTGGTAGTATCCAACATTGAATATGATCAATCAATAAGCATTTATTTTTACAATTTTACAATTTATTTTATTTTTAATTTATGGGGAATAAAACAAGCATTAATAACTTTGGAGGCATAGTTGTATATTGTTTTCCAGAATGGCTTGACCACTTCACAGTTCTACCAAACAGTGAATTAAAATACCTGTTTTCCAGGCAGCTAGGTGGCACAGTGGATAAAGCACCAGCCCTGGATTCAGGAGGACCTGAGTTCAAATCTGACCTCAGATACTTGATACTAGCTGTGTGACCCTAGGCAAGTCACTTAACCCTCATTGCCCTGCAAAAACAAACAAACAAACAACAAAAACAAAACAAACCAAAAACCAAACCAAAACAAAACCCTGATGTCGGCATTTCTCCTAGAAATCCATTATCAAATACCTGTTTTTCTATAGCCCTTCCAACATGTTTTCCATACTCTTAGGTACCATGGAGGATACAGGAAAAAAATGTGAGGGATGACTTCTGCTCTCAGGGATTTGCTTTCCAGTTGGGAATACTATGTCAACAGTGAACAATAAGAGGACTATGAGTTGCAGTGAGTACTGATGTAGAGAAGGCTGGCCTTGGAGTCAGGAAGTCCTAGGTTTGATACCTATTACCTATGTGACCACGGACAAGATATTTAACCTCAGAGCACACCTGGCGGCACTCTTAAGATAGTGCTAGGTGGGGCGGCTAGGTGGATAAAGCACTGGCCCTGGATTCAGGAGTACCTGAGTTCAAATCCAGCCTCAGACACTTGACATTTACTAGCTGTGTGACCCTGGGCAAGTCACTTAACCCCCATTGCCTCACAAAACCAACCAAACAAACAAAAAACCAAAACAAAACAAAATAAAAAAAGATTGTGCTAGGCACCATGGATGCAAAAATGAAGAACACAATAGTCCCTGACTTCCATCAATCCATAATCAATCAATAAGTATTTATTAAGCATTTGCTATGTACCGGGGACACTGCCAAGGACTGGGAAAACAAAGAAAAAGCCAAAACAGCCCTTGCCTTCAAGGGAGCCTACTGCGGGAAACATGATTATAAACAGATACGTATAAGATAAAGACTGAGTGAGTGGAAAGTTGCCTTACAAGAAAGTCATTACCGTTCCAAAGGACTCATGATGGAAAATGCTTGCTTGAGGTCAGGGAGGACTAGCGCCTCTGGTGTGATGGCTTGCTGAGCCCTTTTCAGGACTGCCCATCCACCTTTGGGGTCCACCTGTCATCCAACTCTCACCTGTGGCTCCAAGAAGCTGTAGAATGTGCAGCATCCATTCCCCAGTAAAACCATCTCAGCAAATGGGCTAAACCAGGTTGAGGGTAACCAGAAGGCCTCAAACCCATCATTAAATCCAGGGTGTCTCCACCAAGCAGATTTTCCCCAGCAAAATGGGCAACTGAGAACAATTTGTTCCAACGGCCATGAAGAGGCTGAAGCGGGTGCTGTGGAGCGCTTTGAGCTTAACTTGGTCAGGCATTGAAGATGTCAACGTCATTCACTAGATCCTAAGACATTGTCAGTTATCCTGACTTTTGTCTTGCCACTGGATTTCGATGACTTTGTGCAACTCTGCCTCACTTCAATCTTATTCAGGTGCAAGGTTCAAGTCATCACCCTGTGATGTCATTGATCCTCTTTGAAAATGAAAGACAAACAACAGAGAGACAGGACTGGAGGGGGCAGGGGAGAGACAGACAGAGACAGAGAGAAATAGAGAAAGAGGCAGAGAGACAGGGAAACATCAAGAAAGAGAAGTGTTAAGTTGGAGGAGGAATGGTAGGGATGGGATGAGGAGGTACTAAGTGGACATTGGGCAGGAATTTGGGGAAGGAAATCCAGGGAGGTCTGGAGTAGTCTGGGAATGTTTTTGTAGGGAAGGAGAGATTAGAGTAGAGGTACAAGGGATGGGTTAGCATTTCAACAGGTAGAGGGAAAGAGAGAGGGCATTCTAGAGTAGGATGAGGTCAGGCACAACTTGTTTGTGACTCTGTCCATCCAGGATTTAGTCCTGACTGAATGAGGGGTGCGTGGAGCTAAAAACAAAACAAAAAAAACCCTTTTTTGAAGGTAGTTGTTTCCAGAGCACCCCCAGAAGAGAAGGTCTTTGGGTCACCCACATTCTCTTCAAACAGGCCTCTACTTAGCCCATATTTTGAGGTTTCTTGATATTTTTTCTTGAGTTTTAAAGTCTGTAGCAGATAAGGTTTTGCTAACCTCCATATTTTCCACTTCTAGTCATTTGTGTGGCTTCCAGAAATACCTAGTATAAATCCCTCTGAGTAATTCTGTTAACCTCTCTGCAACTCCTTTTCTTCATCTGCAAGATGAAGAGACTGGGCTAAATATAAACAACTTCAGGTTCTGGAGCTCTAGAACTATAATCTAGAACCTTCATCTGAATTCCAATCTCGGTTTCACCACTGTGACCTTAAGCAAGCAATTTAATCTCTCCAGGCCTCAGTTTGTGCCAGAAAGTGTAAGACTATATGACCTCCAAGACCCCTTCCAACTCTAAATCCAGAATCCTAGGGATCTGGGGACAGATGAAATGAGAAAACAGTAAAAACGGTAAAAGGCACATGAGCCCAGTGATACGACTGGCTAGTCGAATTTCTGACGCACAAACGTAATTATGGTTAGGAAGTACTGAGGGGCAATCTGGCAAAAGAATGTCATTACTAAGGAAAACCCAGTTGGTCCATAAGCGAGCACGTTTATGACATTTTCCCTGGTAGCTTCATTGTAATGATTAATGACCTCCCTTTTGTCTTGTTCAGCTACTCCAAAAGCTATTGGTCTGGGTCTTTTATCAGGGAAATTAGTGAAATGTTAATAGGAATTTATTACATTGAAATAGAGACTTTAACATTTTTTTTTTCCTACATCCAGGGACCAGAGGGTATGTCCTTTGGAAGCTTTCCCCCAAAGGGGTAATGATTGCTTAATGTTAAAAGTAGCATTTTTAGGGGCAGCTAGGTGGCACAGTGGATAAAACACCAGCCTTGGATTCAGGAGGACCTGAGTTCAAATTTGACCTCAGACACTTGACACTAACTGTGTGACCCTGGGCAAGTCACTTAACCCGCATTGCCCTGCAAAAACAAAACAAAACAAAGTAGTACTTTTAAAACAAAATCTAAAACTAATTGCAGAACCATTAAAAAATACACCCCTGGGGGCAGCTAGGTGGTGCAGTGGATAAAGCACCGGACCTAGATTCAGGAGTATCTGAGTTCAAATCTGGCCTCAGACACTTGACACTTACTAGCTGTGTGATCCTGGGCAAGTCACTTAACTCTCATTGCCCTGAAAAAAAAAAAGAATTAAAAAAAAATACACCTCTCTCCCCTTTAATTGGAAACAACTTTGGATATGTTATAATCACCCTCCTGGATAATAACTGAGTGCTTTTATCTTCATCTTGAATTGACACCATCCAGACCCCAAGCATGAAGTTGGCTATGGATAGAAAGGAGAGGCCATTTCTTAGAGGGTCAGGGAGGAAGCATTTGTGGTTGCTCAGCTATCTGATGGCTTGGGAAGGGAGCATAGGGTTGAAGGACTCGCCTTCCCTGATGCCTGGAGCTCCATAGACTTAAGGGAGAAATGTGACCTTCCCTATATTTGAAAAAGGTATTCATCTTCCAGACCTCCGGTCCTAGAGAAAGTTCACTGCTGTGTTTGCCTGGTTTATCTTTTGAAGTTGTCTGCCAAGGCCAATCTGTTCCAGTACTCTAAAGGCCAGATGGAAGGTCACTTTTATTGCTTGCTGAGGGCCTCGACTCCACTGAAGCAGGCTCCCCTTCCTTGTGATGACTTATAATATCTCTCCCATGACAAATTATGATCTATGCGGTGTAGGCAACATTTCTGGGCCAGCCAGAAAAGCCTCATGAGGCAACTGAAGGGTGTATGTGTGTGTGTGTGTGTATAAATAAATGTACATATATATGTAGCATATATATATACACACATACACTTAAGAGCAAGTGTTTATATTTTTCTTTTTTATATTTTAAGTTTTTATCTAGGTAGGTATTTGTCATGTCTGACTCTTCATGACCCTGTTTGGGGTTTTCTTGGCAGAGATACTGGAGTAGTTTGCCATTCCTTCTCCAGTTCATTTTGCAGATGAGGAATTGAAGCAAACAGGGTTAAGTGACTTGCCCAGGGTCACACAGCTAGTAAGTGTCTGAGTCAGGATTTAAACTAATGAAGATGAGTCTTCCTGACTCCAGGACCAGCACTCTATCCACTGAGCCACCTAGTTGTGGTACTGTACCTGGAGGGAGGAAAAACTGAGTTCAAAAGAAAAGGGATAACAATAGTCCCTCCCTCCCAGGATTGTTGTGAGAATTAAAATGAAAATGTAAAATGTGGCTTTGGAAACTTTAAAGTGCTATATAAATATAAGCTATTATTGAGGGGAAGGGAAAGAAATAATCATTTAGATCACACCTACTATGTGCCAGGCCCTATGCTAAGTGCTTTACAAACATCCCATTTAATTTATTATTATTATAATTATCATTTGAAAAGATTGATGAAGTGGGAGAGAAGGGAGCTACCATGACCTAGGTGGATAGAGCACTGGACTCAGAGTCAAGAAAATCTGAGTTCCATTCTGGCCTCAGACCTTAGCAATGTGACCCCTGGCAAATCACTTAATCTCTGTCTGTCTCTGTTTTCTCATCTCTAAGATGGGAATAATAATAATACATGTCACACGATCGTTGTGAAGACAAAAATGAGATTAAAACATTTTGCAAACCATAAAGCTTCCTATAAATGCTAGCCATTTTTCTTATTTTTCTTTAAGTCTTGCTCTTCCATAGCTCTGAACGGGTGAGTTCCCAAAGGCTAGCCCTGCCTTCGTGGTAATAGTCTGGGGCCCCATAGAAACACATCACTTAACTTTATTTGCCCTATAAGTGAAAACTAATCTGAGAGGGATATCATGAGACTCAGAGGAGCGCAGATGGAAAAAGACTTTGGATGGTATAAAGTGATATGTGATTTTCCTTGGGTGAAAGTTGAGGAATCAAGACCTGTGTTTCCATTCATATAGGGAGTTCCTGGTAAAGACTTTCTTCTACAGATGCCAACCAGAAGCTGCCCTGCAATTTACAGTCTTAGAGGGTTGTCTTGGGACCTGAGAGGTCAAGCCCTTATCTAGGGTCACACAGCCAGTATGGGTCAAAGGTATGTGCTCTAACCCTACTTCACAATGCTTCTCAGTATATTCTCGATGAATGATAGGTTATAAAAACATAGAATTGGAGATTATTGCAACAGAAAGGGATCTTAGAGGTCATCCATCTCATTTTACACAGGGAGAAACAGAGGCACATAGAGGTTAAATGACTTGTTCACAGTCACATAGCTAGTATCCATGGTGGAATTTGGACCCAAATTACCCTGATTTAAACTCTAGTATCCTATCTGTTATGCCATACCTCAGACAAATGCCTACCTCTGGACCAAGAATCAAGTGGGTGTTTTTGTTTTGTTCTTTAAAAGAAAGGTAGCTGAGGAATGACCCTGTCACAACTATGGCAGGATTTAACTGACCCATACTATGCTTTAGGGAAAGACTGCTTCCGTCTTAGTTATTTCAATTTGAAGTTTCTATCAGCTGAGGCCTAGAAATGCCATGTCATTAAATCCTTGCAAAATGACATTTATAGTGGAAATTGCAGTCAAGTCTTCAGTGTGGCTTGGTAGGTAACTGAAAGGACCTGTACAATGGATTCTGTGGGAAATGTTAGCAGGAGCTGAGCTGAAATGCTGTTTAAATTACTCAGCTTCGGCAGCCTGGACACTTGCCCAAAGCTGAAAATTCAATTCAAAGCATCTTACAATGAGAGCTCTGGGAAATGCATCTGGCACAGACACAGTCCTTTCTCACCTGACCATATTAGACCAAAGAGGCAGAACTGAAGACAAATGGGAACAACTCTTGGGATTCCAGAACCCAAGACGAGAGAGCAAGGAATAGGGGGGAGGGGCCGGGGGGGGGCAAGGAAGGGAGTGCTCATCTGTGGTCATAAGCCTTGGTTTAAAAGGAAGAAGGATGATTTAGACTCATAGTCCTTAAAGTGCTCAGTCTACAAGCCGCTTCTGTGTCAAAAAGAACCTATAGACTTGCTGCTGCCAAATATTCCAGGGTTCTTCATGCTAATGAAAAGAAAAGTTCAGTTTAAACAAAATTCTATTGCTATTTTTTGCTTCCAGATGAGTGAGGAATGAGTGTGTGTGTGTGTGTGTGTGTGTGTGTGTGTGTGAAATATATGTTGGTAATGTAGATAGAGGGATGGAAGAGAAGAAGGGATTGAAGCATTAGCTGACCATATACCTACTTGCAAATGATAGGTTTCCAGAGGTAATGATCAGGGAGAAGAATGAACACACTTAGAGAAAATACCTGGAGAGACACATATGTAACCCAGGCATGCTCATGAGGGGCCAACACTTCTCATGGTGTAGGGTCACCAATGTCTTCTAGCAATGTCTTTATACCGCTCCCACTGAGCCTCTTCCCTGTTAATCTCTGTGCCCTATACATAGTCCCTGCTGGACATGTAAGCATGACACGTAGCCTCCAGGAATTGCTCTCAGCTAATCATGAGGATCTGTTGGAGGACTTTACAGTACTCCAGTGATCCCATAGTCACTGCCCTACTCTGTTTCAAGCTTTTGGCTTCAGTTGAAGTCCAGTTGAGGTGTTACTTCTTCATTGGAGGGGAGGGGCTCTCCCAATGCTTTTTTAGCTTAAAACCCAGAGGCTTTTTGATACAGTCCTTTTGGAAAAGCAAAGCTCTCACAACTCCATCATTAGGTTAAGGGAAAACCCTTGATGGCTTTTCTTTCTATAAAGATGAGCTATCTTTTTTTTTTAAATCTTGGACTAGAATGGGCATTTCCTCTCTAAAAGGAGATTCCTCATCCTAGGCACCAAATTCTTCAAAGGACAGAGCCATCTCAGCTAACTAATGTCTTTCTGTTTGTCTATTTTTTTACTTAGCTTTCAGTCACTTAAGGGTAGAATTTCTTTCAGAGACCTCACTCTAACTCAGGGTTAGAAATTCCTTATGGCTCCCTGTTTAATTTCTGTTAGTTAAATTGTACCCAGAGGGCAGCTAGGTGGCTCAGTGGATAAAGCAGTGGCCCTGGATTTAGGAGGAGCTGAGTTCAAATCCAGCCTCAGACACTTGACACTTACTAGCTGTGTGACACTGGGCAAGTCACTTAACCCTCATTGCCCTGCAAAAAAAAAAAAGACAAAGAAAAAGAAAAAAAATTTCACCCAGTAAGCATCAGTTCAGAGACTGCCTTTCTGCAACCTGCCAAGAGCTTTTGGGATTCAGCATCCCTTAGTTTCTCAACTTCAAGACTCTCTTAGTCTCACATAGGTAAATGAAAGGGGAAACAGGTATAGGAACAAAATTAAGCCTGAAGAATTCCTTTTCCTGTCTAGCTACATTTCTGTCTTTAATATTTATAGCATGTCAGTGTCAAGCTAACCTTTATACTCAAGGTTTAGGTGAGACTTAGACCCTACCCTCATGGAGTTTACATTCCAATGGTAATTTATGATGCATTCACAAATAACTATAACACAAAATAATGCATAAGTGCTACATGAAGCCATGGGTGGAAATTTTACTCACTGAGGAGAACCAGGAAATAGTTTCACAGAGGAGATAGTATTTAAGTTGGGCTTTAAATCATGAGCAGGAATTTAATGGGCTGAAGTGAGGTGAAGGACACTACAGGCATTAAAAAAGTCATAGAAACATTAATTTATGAAAGAATGCAAGGGCACACCAGAGCCAACTTTGAGAGCTGATTGTTAAATTTCCAGGTTGAGCACACGTGCCTCAGAAATCACTCTACAAAGCAGGGCTAGATTTATTGTTTTGTTGGTTGTCCAGACTTGAGAAAGTGGAGGATATATTAACAATGCAGGCTGCATCCTGCACTTTCAGTGAGCTAATTATCAAGCGTTTGTCAGTGCATCCCTGACTGAAAGGGACATCGAAGATCATAGAGGCCAACACTCATTTTACAGATGAAGAAACTAAGGTGGAAAGAGGCTAGGTAACTAGCTTAGCAATGCACAGCTGGTGTCTGAGACAGGACTGACCTTTGAACTCAGTGCCTTCTGCCTCCAAGTAGAACACCTAATCCAGTCAAACACGCGGAAGGTCTCTCAGTGGTTGAACCAAGGCACACCAGAGGAAAGTGAAGGTCATGTCAGGGTATGTATTGTTGATGGTGAATAGTTCAGCCACAATGGAACATAGAGTACTTGGAGGAGAGTAGCGGGAGATAAGGCTGGAGAGGAAGGGCAGGAACATAGAAGCCTCCAAGAGTTTGAATTTTATTGGGTAGATAATCATCCAGACAACTGGGCTGTCCATGCTTTGGGAACCTAAACATTAGTACAGGAAAGAACTCATTCGATCAATATGTTATCTCCATTCATATCTCTTGCTCTTCCAGATCTCCCAGATCAAGGAAATTCTAGTTAGAAGAGGGATTTTTTTTTTTTGGCTTTGTTTTAGGAGATCATGATAGGCAGTAATAATCGACAAAAATATCTGGAAAGTAACAGATCAAGTGAGTAAGGTGGGATCTCTCTGCTGCTGGTGCAGAGCCCAGGAGGAAGCAATGAACAGTCAGCTAACACTTATAGAGTGGGATGTCCCTAACCATTGGTCCCTGTTTATCCCTTTTTGGGTTGAAATGAAATCTGGAATTTAGTCATGAAGTTTGGGGCTTACAACTCATGTCAAAAGTGGAACCTGAAAAGAAAGGCTTAGGATTTGGGGGTGGGGGGAAAGGGACTGAAGCTGGCAAGAGGTGAGAGGCTCCAAGTAGGTCACTGGCCTGGAGCGTTGATGTGTTTCTCTGCTCTTTGTACCAGTCACCTGTCTGTGCTGGGAAATTCTGTACTTGATCAGTTGAATGGAATGTGTGACAGACACTGAACAAGAGCCCCAGCGGCACTCAACAAAGGCTTTAGTTAGCAATAACAACCCATCATGCATGATCATACTTAGTAAATAGTCCTATTTAAGTCACTATAGGATTAAATGACTCCCCCTCCCCCAGCTTCCTATAGGTCGATGAGTTCTAAAGGTCCCCTGAAATGCTTGGCCACAAGTATCTATGTACCCAGCCCTTACTTTTTATTGCCTCAGCAAGGCACCAAAATAAGGCTTGAAATAACTCGTCCTCAAGTGAACCTTTCATAAACAGAATAATAAAATATCCCACCAGAAAGGGACCTTGTAATCCCTCAGTCCAATCACCTCATTTTATCCCCTAAGGCCCCTAGCAATGAAGTGACATGCTCAGAGTCAGACAGATAGCTGACCAATTAGTAAACACAGAGCTAGGAGTGTGGTAGTAAATGTTTAATGATCAGATCTCCAGAAAAAAAAAATCTGGATATGACACAATTTTAAATTTAATCTGCATTATTAACATTTTCTTCATCACTTTTAAAATTCTAGATAATCAACAAAACAATAAATCAAGCGCTGATTTGCTGGTTTCTGAGGTTTAAGTGCAAAGCACACTGAAAATATAACAATCACCCAAATGGTTCCAGCAACATACCACTGCTTAGAGGGTCCCTGAATCAAGGAACTGATTTTATAAAATAATGACTTTTAAAGACCTATGTAAAATATATGTGTGAGTACATATATACACATACAGTGTGTGTGTGTGTATATATATATATATATATATGTGTGTGTGTGTGTACTTGTGTTGTGTATGTGTATATATATATTACAGAGGAATATATACAGTGTATATATATATATATATATATATATATATATATATATATATGAGAGAGAACAAATATGAGAATCTAGACTGACAAAAACCTATTTGTGGGGGTGGCTAGGTGGCGCAGTGGATAAAGCACCGACCCTGGATTCAGTAGTACCTGAGTTCAAATCCAGCCTCAGACACTTGACACTTACTAGCTGTATGACCCTGGGCAAGTCACTTAACCCCACTGCCCTGCAAAAACAAAACAAAACAAAACAAACAAACAAAAAAAACCCCATTTGCTATCACTTTAAAACAACAACAACATAGAATAGAGAAGTTATGATTTCGGGGGACTTGGGGTTCCTGTTTAATTTTATTCAGCTTCATTTCAACTTGAAAAACAATCTTTCATTCCCATAAGATCATAGGTAAAGAACTAAGGATCTCAGAAGCTATCTAATCAGTCCTATTCATTTGAAAGATGAATTTTCTTCCTTCTTTCCCTCCCTCCCTCCCTCCCTCCTTCCTTCCTTCCTTCTATCTTTCCATCTTGTCCTGGATGAAAGTGTAGCAGCCAATCACAGACCAGATACCACTACTGAGTAGCCCAGAACCTTTGACTTGTTTAAATTCTGAACTGGGCTATTTCATCCCTTCCTGGGTAGACCAGTGTTCAGAGGTTCACTGTATTGCTGTGGATGCCCAATTGTCTTTAGCCCACTGTGGCTGACAACTCCAGGGCTTCAGAGATCCTCCAGCCTCATCCTCCCTAATAGGCATGGGCCACCACACCAGGCTACAGATGAGTTCTAAAGAAAAAGATAAATGATTTGCCATGGGTCATATAGAGCATTCAGGATGGGATCTAAACTTAAGCATTTGACTACAGAGTTAATGCTTGTCTTCTTTTTTTTCTTAAGATTAAAAAAAAATTATAGTAGCTCTTTTTGTGATGGTTAAGACTTGGAAATCAAAGGAATGTCCATCAATAGGGGAATGGCTAAACAAGCTGTGGTACATGATTGTAATGGAATATTATTGTACTATAAGAAATGACAAGCAGGACAATTTCAGGAAGTCTTGGAAAGACTTATATGAACTGATATATAGTGAAGTCAGCAGAACCAGGGGAACATTCTACACAAAGACAGCAATATTGTTCAGTGAAGAACTGTGAATGACTCAACTATTCTGAGCAATACAATGATCCAAGACAATCCCAAAGGACTAATGATGAAGCATACTATCCACCTCCAAAGAAAGAACTGATATTGATTGAACATAGACGGAAGCAAGTTATTTTTCACTTTCTTTCATTTTTTTCTTTTGAGTTTTCTTAGACAAAGTGACTAATCTGGTAATTTTTTATATAATTGCACATGTATAATCTTTATCTAAGAGCTTACTGCCTCGTGGAGCAGGGAGGAGAGGGAGGAAAGTAGGGATAGAATTTGGAACTCAAAACTTTAAATGAAAATGTTTATTATATATTTTTAATTTCCAAATTTGACAATTAACACACACGTATATTTTCACATACAAAGAAAGAGAGGAAAAAAAGGATTGTGCATGAAATCACCATGTCTAATCTCCTTTTTTTTTTTTGCTTTATTTTGTTTTGTCTTTTGAGTAGCAATCATTATTCTTTCCCCTTTACCAAGCTGCTTCCTCTTCCATTTTTGGGGTGAGGAGAGGATGGCTCAATGGGCAGGCCTAACTTGTATGAGATTTCCTTATCTGCATCTAGGTACCTACGTAACTGGAAATCCTTTTAATCTTCACAAATACTAAATGCTGTCCTTCCCAACATCCATTCCTTATTCCTAGGATCCCCTGTCGAGAAAGATTTGTAACAAAACATAAGTCTGACTGAGTTTCCCTTGCACTATATTCCTTGTTATTGGCTGATTGTTGTGGATGTGGGGCATGGGTTAGGTCAGCATGGTTGTGATGCCTCACAGGTACCTGACAGAGCTATATATGTCAGGGTAAAGAATGCTGGACTAAACAAGGTATGTACCTCACTGCAGTTTCTTTTCTTTCAGCATCTGTCCCTTTAAAGAATTCTCCACCTCTTGAGGTAACCTTTTATTAATTGTGCTATTTGGCTTTCATCTCTGAAAAATACTTTGAACTGATCATCAGCAGTTGATCCTTGTGGCAGGTGGATTAAAAAATAGGAGCATCGGAGTAATTAAGGATGGGAGGAACCTTCACAAAGCCTTCTCGCCTGGCCCTGGGGAACATGACCAGCTCATTCCCGGGAATAGAACTGTATCATGTTTGTCCTAGACCAGTTGGAAAGGTCTTGACAAGTACAAATTTCACCCTATCTTTTAGGGCCCCATTAATCTTAAATCAACTGAGCATACTGTGAGTCTGACTTTTTAAAAATATGTGCCTCCCATAAATGATAAACTTTCCAGCCTGGTTCTGGTTTCTGCAGGGTAATAGGGTAGTATTATGCAGAGAGAATTCTGATATCTCCTTGGAACCTTGCTAACAAGGGCAAACCTGCCTAGCTTAGCACCCAAGCTATTGATTCTCAAAATGCTGACTCTTGGGGTGTAAAAGCTGAATCCAGCTTGGCTGTCTTCCCACACGTGGCAAAGGAGAAGACGCTGGCACCGTGCTTGGGGATGTTAGCAAGTAGAACCAGTATTCTCTACTTGCTCTTGGCAAATTTACCATGCCTATTCATCTTCTCCCCTCTCTGGTCCCCTCTTGTACTGATACCCAGCTCTCCCTTCATACAAGAACCACTGTAGTTCAGAAATTCAATGTCTCTCACCGAGTCTATTGCTACAACCTCCAAGGAGTTCCTCTGCTTTTCTCCCTCCTCTCTCAATCCATCTTCCACACAGCTGCCAAAGTAAAGCATGGACCTGACTATCTTTCTCCCCTGTTTAAAAAGTTCCTGGAGCCTACCACAAAAAGAGCTGCTATAAATATTTTTGTACAAATAGGTCCTTTTCCTTTTTTTGGATGTCTTTTGTGATATAGACCTAGCAGTCTATTGCTAGATCAAAGGGTATGCACTGTTTTATAGCCCTTTGGGCATAGTTCCAAATTTTTCTCCAGAATGATTGGATCAGTTCACAACTCCACCAACAGTGCATTAGTTCCCTATTGCCTCAAAGATAAAATACAAACTCTTGGGTATGTGCATTTGAAGCCATCTACAATATGACCCCAGCCTACCTTTACAGATTTGTTTCTTGTTCTCCCTCACACACTATGCTCCAGACATTTCCCAAATTCAGTATCCCATGCCCCACTTCTAGAATTTTGCACAGGCTGTCCCACATGCTCAGAATTCACTTCCTTCTCATTTTTACCTCCTATAGTCATTAGCTTCCTTCCAGGCTCCCCTCCTGAACTTCCTAGATTTTAATGTTCTCTTCCTCCCCAACTTAAACTTGTATTTACTTATCTTTTTATCTGTATTTTTATTTTTAGAATTTCTTGCACACAGTAGGTTCTTAAGAAAGGTTTGTTAAATTGAATTGGTCAAATTCATGGGCCATAAAAATGACATATTCTGTCTTTATAGAAACTGACACAAAGAGTATGTTGCTCCCAAAGTTGCACTGCAGCTCTGCTCAAGACTGTCCTGAGGGTGTTGCTGGCTGGTTCCTGAATCCTAATAACTTGGTCCCTTTAAGAAGTAAGAGGAGGGGGCAGTTAGGTGGTGCAGTAGATAAAGCACAGACCCTGGATTTGGGAGGACCCAAGTTTAAATCCAGCCTCAGACACTTGACACTTACTAGCTGTGTGAGCCTGGGCAAGTCACTTAACCCTCATTGCTGAAGAAGAAGAAGGAGAAGGAGAAGGAGAAGGAGAAGGAGAAGGAGAAGGAGAAGGAGAAGGAGAAGGAGAAGGAGAAGGAGGAGAAGGAGGAGAAGGAGGAGGAGAAGGAGGAGGAGGAGGAGGAGGAGGAGGAGGAGGAGGAGGAGGAGGAGGAGAAGGAGGAGGAGAAGGAGGAGGAGAAGTAGTAGTAGTAGTAGTAGTAGTAGTAGTAGTAGTAGTAGTAGTAGTAGTAGTAGTAGTAGTAGTAGTAGTAGTAGTAGTAGTAAGAGGAAATATTTGGCCCAACTCTGCCAAAAGGTGAAGAAATGTCACTGTGCACTAACCTGTTAGTTCTCAGTGTCATCCTGAGCTTAGGGCACATTCTTAATCTGCTTTCCAAATTCTTGCCTCTGGCTCATCCCATGTCTTTAGCACATCCCCTCCACATTCCTGGCTGCCCTGTTTTTCCCTTCAGTCGGGCTTTGGCATTCCTAAATATCCACCTTTGGCTGTTTTCTCACCTTTGGTATTTTGCCCACCTTACCTCACCTCTAAACCACCCCAGAGCCGATGCTCTCCCCTTGCTGGCTTTCTCTCTTTCCTCATGCCTCAGTTCCAGGCCCCTCATCACTGGGACTGATTTGTAACTCTTTACCTGCTGCTAAATGGTACAGGATGAGATCGTCACAAAGACCCCATCTCACCAAAAAACCTCTGTAGGCCTGACATGCCAACATTAGAATCTCTTCCTCAGATTATTTCTCCAGAAATGACACTGTTTAGTCGTGACACAGGCTCCTGAAAAGGCTAATGTCTTAGAAAGGTTTGATGGATCAGATTACCTAATAGAGAACTTTAGAACGTAGGCCCTATGACCCAAAGTAATCTGCCTCTTTCCTTTTGCTGCCAAATATTGTAGGTGTTCAATAAATATTTGTTGAATGACTGACTGTAGATGTTCCCACTCTCTAACTCTTAGGACCCAAAGGTGTTCATTAACAACATGGCCTTTCAGATTTGAGAGGCCTTAGATTTTTTTTTTCTCCAGGTCCCATGTTGTACCTGCCTCTTTTCTCTGTTTCCCTTTTTACCTGAGGCACCCAGGTGTTTCCTTGAAAGCTGGTCCTGGCTAATGAAGCGTAGGACACATTCTCTGGCCTCATTCTGCTGGAGCAAGGCCTGCAATACCTCCCCCTTGAAGTTCTTGGGGTACCCTGAGGGATTAGTGTGTTTCTTTTCTCATGTTAATAACTCAAACCCCTGAGATTACACACACACACACACACACTCTTAGGTAACAATGAATAGTGCCCCAGTTCCATTTAATCACTTAACAAGAGTTAGCTTTTTCAAAGGGACATTTACTTAAAAGAACAAATGAGGGGCAGCTAGATGGTGCAGTGGATAGAGCACTGGCCCTGGAGTCAGGAGTACTTGAGTTCAAATCCGACCTCAGACACTTAACGATCACTAGCTGTGTGACCCTGGGCAAGTCACTTAACCCCAATTGCCTCACTAAAAAAAACAAAACAAAACAAAACAAAAACAAAACGTCCTGTCAAATAGATTAAAAAAAATTAAAAAAAAAAAGAACAAATGTATAAACCTTTCTCCCAACATACCAGGAACACACTCTTCCCATACCATTTTCCATGGAGAGTAGGCTCAGACCTAACTCAGTTTCATGTCCAAGTACATGTCCAAATAGGGCATCACTGTAAGGGCCTAAAATTCTAGCTGTGATGTCTAAAATCTAATGAGTAGTCGCCTTAAATTAGAAGCTTTAGTAAGAGTTTAGCCTTTTAAGTATTTATTGAGTGCATTAGAAGTTAGTGAAGAGAGAGATTGAGAACAGATTCCTTATAGCATGGGAAATCCTACTTTAGATCTATTCAGTATAGCCAGAGAGAAAAAAACCTTCCTTTCCTAGCAGCCCACGTGAAGTCCCCCACCACGCCAAAGTCCGGAGAACAAAAAGACCTCACTCCTAAGCGTCTTTTCCCAGAAGTCTCATGTGAGACCGGAAACAGGGCCGTCCACACACACAGCTCCAAGCTAATTGGCTGGTAACACTGATTGACAGGACCCATGGGCAGCAGACATCACTTCCAGATGCCAGTCACAGGGTTTCTTTTCAGGCCAGAGCTCACAATGTCCCTCCCAGCAGGGGGTGTCATTCCAATTCTCACAATCACTGTTGGATGAGATCTTGTTTCAGGTATCACTGGGCTGGATCCTGAAAGTTGATCATTGGTTCTCATGGTATCTATGCTGGGCTGGCTGCAAAACTCAGATTTGGGAGGTTTACTCTCCTGACCTTTGAAAACTCACAAGGTGGGCAACTAGGTGGCGCAGTGGATAAAGCACTGACCCTGGATTCAGGAGGACCTGAGTTCAAATCCTGCCTCAGACACTTGACACTTACTAGCTGTGTGACCCTGGGCAAGTCACTTAACCACCATTCCCCCCCCAAAAAAAACACAGAAAACTTACAAGGTCAGAGTCTCCAACCTTTCCACCTAAAATGGAAAAGAACAAATGCAGTAGCCAATGTCAGCATTACTTCTCCCCAGATGATGTAAGCAAAGAAATCAAGTGGCAAGAGAAGAGTCAAAGAGAAGATCACCAAGGCCCCGGTCACTAATGTTGTTTGAAGGTACTTCCAATTCCAACAAAGCAGCCAATCAAAAAGACTTCTCACAAACACATGGTTAAATAACCAGGACGAATTACAGGCTTCTACACATGCTTTTGTGTCTCTGAGGCTCTTCTATCACATGGTATCAAGATTGTTCTAAAAGTAGTCTCTCTGGATACCCCCCTCCCCCATCATGGGGAGATACCACCAGAAGTGTTCCCATTGCAGAAGGGACAGGTAGAAGCCAAGAGGAACTCTTCATTCCAGAGTTAAAAGGAAATGTAGGATCAGCTACATGGCGCAGTAGATAGAGCACTGACCTTGGAGTCAGAAGGTCCTGAGTTCAGATCAGACCTCAGAAACGTCCTAGCTGTGTGACCCTAGGTGAGTCACTTAACCCTGATTACCATCTTCCCCCCCCCAAAAAAAAGGAAATGTAGATATTGTCTAGTCCAGAGCTATTTTTTTTTAAGCGAGGCAATTGGGGTTAAGTGACTTGCCCAGGGTCACACAGCTAGTAAGTGTTAAGTGTCTGAGGTCAGATTTGAACTCAGGTACTCCTGACTCCAGGGCTGGTGCTCTATCCACTGTGCCATCTAGCTGCCCCTAGTCCAAAGCTTCTTAAACTGTGGGTCACAACTCCATATGGGGTCATGAATGTGGGTGGGGGGGAGAGGCACAAAAAATTTGGCAACAATAAAAGGTTATGTATACCTATTTTATATACCTATATAACTAAGGTCATGTAAAAACTTCTTGGGTGAAAAGGGATCACAAGTGGAAAAAGTTTAAGAAGTCCTGGCCTAGTCCAATCTCCCACCAAGGTCAGGGAACTTTTATGTAGATCCATGCCAAATTATCAGCCACTGTTTCCCAGGGCTGCTACTAACATGGGTTGAGTAGGGGAATAGGGCTTTCCCCCCAGGGTTCTGACACTCAGGGGAATGTATTTCTTTGCCTGGGGGTAAGGAGATGTTTCCTTTCTTTATAGCCTGTCTATGTCACCAATTGGCATGCCTGTCTCCAAGCAGCCATGTCTTCACACTCTTTAACCCCAATAAGGGTAAGGATGGGGCCACTCCCTCTCCTGAAGCATCTGCACCCTCCATTGAACTGTCCTCTGTACCACCGTAAATGACCCCACAATGGCCTCAATTGTTTTTATCCCTAGAGAATAAATTCACAGCTATACCCCTGTTGTTCAGTATCTCAGAGTAGCCCATTGCATTATTAAATCAATCTCTACAGTATTAATTAGAAAATACTTTTATATTAAACCAAAATCTGCCTCCTTGTAACTTTCCCTCAAAGAAACTATTCTACTTTCTACAGTAACAAAGAATATCTACTCCCCTTCTTACCAGTGGAGTGACTTTCTGTAAGTCATTTCCCTTTTCTGGGTCTTAATTTCCTTATCTAGTAGGCCTCTAATCTCCTTATCTAAGGAGTTTAAAAGAGGTGATCTTTGAGGTTCATTCCACTGCTAAAACCAGTGGTTTTATGAACAATAGCAATATAGTGAAATAGCTTAATGGCTAGATTCCCCCAGAGGGTACTTATTCAATATGGTAGCTCTGTGTAGATTTGAATGACAATTTCAGGATGAATGACAATTTCAGTGAATCATGGAGTTTGTTTTAGAGCTAGAGGAAATCTTAGAATTCATCTGATTTAACTCCTCATTTTACAGATGAAGAAAGTAAAATCCCAGAGGGACAAAATGATCTACCTCGACTCAAGATTATGTAACTATTAGTAATCACAACTGACATTGGAGGTTTTCAAACTGTGATTTAAGTACCACGTGTATCATTGCCCCCATTTTGTAGGTGAAATAACCAAGGCTCAGAGTGTACAGGTGACTCTTCCCAAGTTCACAGGACTGGTAAGCACAAGTCTCCAATCTGGGCATCTCCTGGATTCGTGTCTCATGTTCTCCCCACAACACTGTGCAATGATTGTCTGGAATCAGTGATTCTTGACTCTTAATCCAGAGCCCGTGTGATGGGGGCCTGCCTGGATCTATATCAGGAAACTATCAAGTCAGAAGTGGTATGCCAGCATACTAAAGCAGATGAGTGGCTGTGTGCCTCACAGCTCTAAGCATCTCTGTGCCCCCTCATCCAGAGAGAAAGCCTGCACCATCCACCTGTGAATCAGCTTGGTTCAGCCTGATCTCTGACAGGGAAAGCTCCAGCCACTCCTTAACATTTAAAAGCCTAGATAATCTAGATCCAGACTACCTCTTCAGATTTATTTCACACAATTCTCCTTCACATCCTTTACAACTCAATATAGACTACTTTGTCTCTCCCCTAAGACCCAATCACCATCCCGGTAATTTTCTTTTTCTTTCTTCCTTCCTTCCTTCTTTCCTTTCTTTTTTGGTTGTATATAGTTTGTAATTCTTTTATTTTTTTTCAATCTTAATAGTATTTTATTTTTTTCCAGTTATGTGTAAAGACCAATAATTTTCTTACCCAGAGTACCCCCTGTTCTAGGCCACCAATTCCCTTTGCGTGCTGTCTCTTCCAGTAGAATGGGAACTCTCTGAGACCTAGAACTGTCTTTCCTTTTTGCATTTGTATTTCTAGCTGCTTAACCTAGTGTTTGGCACAATTGCAAATACTTAATAAATGCTTTTTCCATTCAGTCAAGTCAACAACCATTGTGCTAAGTGGCTGCTAGGTTCCAGGTACTGTATTAAGCCCTAGAGATGTTGTTCATCCTTATTTTTGTAGAGGACCAATGACATCATGAGGCGATGCCTTGACTTGGGGGTGAATTGGATTTAAGTGAGGCAGAGTTGTGCAAAGTCATCAGCCTCACTCTCTCTTCCAGAGGCATCAAAGACCAGTGGAGGGACAAAAGGCAAGAAGAGTGGGTGGGATGCAGTGGACAACCAAGCTCTAAGCACTCCACAGCTCTTGCTTTGGCTACCTTCGTAGCCATTGGAACAAATTATTCTCATCTGCCCATTCTGCAGGGGAATTCTTCACATGCTTGGGGTAGACATCCTCCCCCAACTTACCAGCAGGTTTGAGGCCTGTCAATTACCCTCAACCTGGTTTGGCCTGTCTGCTGAGATGGTTTTATTGGGGTGTGGCCAAGCATGCTACAGCTTCTTGGAGTCATGGAAGAGTAACAAGGCCAAAGTTACTGCCTGAATTCCCTATCCCCTCCTCCCTTTGTTGGTCTTTGCTTTTAGGTCTGATGTGTGGCAAACATAGCTTGTGTCCTATTTCTGCTCCTGGAATGCTCTAGTGAGGTTATGGGAGAGAGCATTTCAGCAACTTAAATTTTCTGAACTCATACCTCTATGTGTTTTTAACTACCTAATAAGAAAAGAGCTGCTTAATATGTATGCTCTGTGTTAGGTGCTTATTGTGAGAGTTGGGGGTGGGAGGGAGGAGGAAGGGGCAGGGAATGCTGCTGGCTTCAATTCTTTATGAGGGAGACAATGCAGATGGTCTGACAACCAGGTTGGAGCCCATTGAGTCACCAAGGCAACTCGTTTCCAGGACTGGAGTGAGGAATGTGTACGTGTGGTGCAGTCCGCCTTGAGCCACGTGATTTGTGAGCTGAGAACCAAGCTTATGGTGGGAACTCCCCTCTGTAAGACCCCAGCCCTCCAAGGAGCACTGATCATTTCTAACCAGAGATCTCAAAATATCTTTTCCCCTGCTGCTCGTATATTAATACTCCAGAGATCTGCCTCCTAAAATATCAGTTTGAGTGGTTCCTATGTTAGCTTCTGGGCTCCTGAACCAAGCTTTCAGGATTTCTTAACGGTCTCCTTTCTCTTTGAATTGCAAAATAACAGAGTTCTATGAAAAGGATCCTTTTTCGGTCTAGTCTTGGGGTTCCCCAAACTTTTTGGTCCCTATAGCCTTTAGTTTTTAGTAAACTTTCCCATTGGTCCTATTTAGTATGACAAGAAATAAATTCTAGAGTTTGTCATGACTATACCCCTAAGAAATCAAATAAAGAAATCAAGTTCAATAGAATAAGGGTTATTTACCAAATATTCTCATATACCTTGGACAGACTTCTTGTAGCTCTGGGTACAATATATGTATGTATATATTTTTTACTGAGTACACACACACCCCTCACTGGGAACTACATATTTAGTTCTCTCTTCTCTACCACATTCTGACACTGCTTGAGTGGTATTTATACCCAAGTGGGACAAGATCAAATGATCCAAGGTCCCCTCCAAACTAGTCCCTCTCCTCTCTCCCTCAAGACAAAAGTTAGTAGTAGCAGGTTCAGCGCTCCATCCATATTTCCTTGTCTAGTTCCAAAAGTACCTAAGAAGAGGCCCAAAGGCCAAAGAAGGGATCAGATTGGGGTGGGCTGGGGAACCTCGTTTTGGGAATCACTTCTTAAGGTCAGTGTGATCTCACAGTCTTGCACAAGGACCCCTGTTTGCAAAGCAGTGTTCCTGAGACTTTGTAAATCAAAATCTATTTCAAACACACTAGGGGGCTCACTGTGTAAAGCAACCCCTACAGTCCAATATTCCATTAAGCAAAGAATCCTCTGGCACTGAGACTAATCACTGCCTCCTTTATCTAGTTTTCAAACCCAAATCCTCAGCTATTGGGTTTGTTTAAAGCTAAATGAAAACTGCTTTTTGGCTGAGAATTAATCTGAACACTCTTCTCTTATGCACTCTTTTCCCTACTCTAAGGCATCTAATCTCCCTTTTTAGGTCAGGATGCTGAGGCACAGGGATAAGCTAAGTACCCCCCTCCCTTGGAGGTGAGGAATAATATTCAAGTTACAGGAATCTCCCTCATCCTCTTTCCTCCACAATCTAATGGAGAAAATAGACATTTTGTTCTTTAAGGGCTAAAATAGATCGCCTTAAGCTTTTACAAGGAGATATTTTTCATCTTTGAGTAGAATGGGGGTGAAGAAGCTATTGCCAAGCTGCATCCTGTGTTTGGGTTTGTTTTGTTTTGTTTTTGTAGGGCAATGAGGGTTAAGTGACTTGCTCAGGGTCACACAGCTAGTAAGTGTCAAGTGTCTGAATTCAGATTTGAACTCGGGCCCTCCTGAATCCAGGGCCAGTGCTTTATCTACTGCCCCGCCAAGCTGCATTCTGCTTCCCACTGGGAGTCCTGGCAAACCTCAGAGTGAGAAAAACCAGGGATTTGAGGTTAGACTGCATGTGAGGGTCCCCAATCTCACCCAAGGGGAATTCCTCAAAGTCTCCACTGTGGCAATCTGGGAAGATAGAGACATGTTTGAGGGGCTGGCTCCTCTCCATGTTATCTTCTTCCCAGAGTCCTTTCTTTCCCTCTAGAGACTTCTCCCTGAAGAAAGACTGGGACCAAGTGTCTCCTCTCTCAAACCTGGAAGCCAGGACATCTCCTCTCCCAAGGCATGGAGTATCAAGTAATAATACTGTCCACCAGTGAGGAAAGTCTAATACCTCTTATACATGACAGTCCTTCAAATTCTTGAAGATAGCTATATCTTCCCTCAGTCTTCCATTCTGGCTAGACACCTCCAGTTCTTTCAACTAGTGTTCTAATGACAAATAACAAGCTTGATTTTAGGGTTACATATGTTATTTTATTCATCTCAACCTTTGTGAGGTAGGTGCCATTATTGTCTCCTTTTTACAGATGAAGAAACTGAGGTTCACAGAAGTGACTTGCCCAAGGTCACACAACTAAGTAATTATGGAAAGGCAGTATCTGAACTCTTCCTGATTCTAAGTCCAACATTCTATCCACCATGGCACCTAATTGCACATAATATCACTGACAAATGGTCACCCAAATTCTGCTAGAAGGTCTCCAGTGACTGAGAACTCATCACCTCCCAAGATGGCTCATTTCACTTTTAGATAGCTACAACAGTTGAGTTTTTCCTTAAGTCAAGGCTAGTCCTGAATTGGTACAACATACATCCAATGATCCCAGTTCTGCCCTCTGGGTCCAAGCACAAATCTAATCCCTCTTACACATGAGAAGTGTTCAAATATTTGAGGACGTCTATGTCCCCCTCAGTCTTCCATTCTGTCTAAACAGCCCCGGTTCTTTCTCTTGGTGTTCTAATGGCATGATCTCTATTCCTTTCATGATTCTGGTCATCCTCTTCTCTACCTCATCTCTGCCTTTCCTAAAATGTGGCACATAAACTGTGGTCCACGTGTGGTCTGACCAGAACAAAGAACAACAGAATTAATACTTCCCTCATTCTGGACGCTATACATCTCTTGGAGCATCTTGGTGACATGCTTCCTCCTATTCTCCCCAGACCTGAGAAACTATTCCTCCCTCAAAGAGACAGCTCAGGCAAAATTGTTCAGTAAGGATACTGGCATATGCCCAAGGCCCTGTGGGTGTTTATTAAATGCTCATCAATGAGCTCATTCCAAGAAGCATCCAAAGGCGGTAGACAGAACACACTCCACTTGGAACCACATCCCTTGCCCCACCTTTAGCAGCTTAAAGCCTACCATGAAAGCTGAGTGGAGCCAGGAGGGAAGGCCTCTGCCAGTTTAGAGAATAATGAGTCAATTCAGTGTGATTGAGACAGCTAAATGACATGGTAGAGAGAGTGTTGGGTTTGGAGTTAAAAAGACCCGAGTTCAAATCCTGCCTCAGACACATTATCTATGGCATCCTGCATAAGTTATTTCATTTCCCTCAACTTTAATTTGCTCATCTGTAAAATGAAACTGTTTCTGTTTCCAAAGAACTTATATTCTACTGAGAGGATGCAAAAATAAGTAAATGCAAAGTAATGGTGGGGAGGGGGAGAACAGGAAAGGCACCTGAGTGGAACTTTAAAAGAAGTTAAAGGCTTTCAAGAGGAAAGAGAGTCTGGAACTATATATATGTCCTTCCTCAGCAGTCAGAAGACCAGGATCTCTCCTCTCCCAAGGCATAGAATATCTAAAAATAGTTCCCTCTACCAATTCTCCACAGACTAGTTTTCTCACTCCAAGATGGAGACAATTTTTTTCCAACCAGAACCTATAGATCATTTACATCCTGATGCAGATTGGAGGCTCTTGCTCTCTTTGTCTGCTTCTGGTGTAAGGTTCTAGGAATAAGAAAGAAAACCACCCAACTCCATGTATACAGCTGGAGCAGGGAAGCTGATGTTTTCCAGTGATAATTGAGTCCAGCTTAATTCTCCCTCCATGAAAACATTGGGTGAGGCAGCAAGACCCAGACACTCTACCCACTTTTATAAATGATTCTGGGGGCAAATCTCTTTTCACTTCCTCCCCAGCCCTACATATACACCCTTCACATTCCTTCTCCTTGTTTCTTCCTGTACTCTTCAGTGACATCCATCATCGACAGTCTCTGTGTTCAAGCAGAGGAATTCTCAGTCATCCTGTTGGTTTATTCTCATAGCGGGAGAAAGATGTCAAGGGCTATCTTTGGTTTAGGTCTAGACTCACAGCCTGAGAAGCTGAAATGTAAAGCACCAATCATGTTCTTGCACAAATTGGATGTTATGTGAAGCATGGAAGAAATAAGTCAGTTAAGCGGAATATCGGCCCAACTTTCTTCCCCAGCCCCCTGTCCCCCGAGGGTTGACAACAACTCTGGAGGAAATGAGAAATTCCCTAGCTGGAGTGATTTCCAGTCTCCAACTCCAGAAAGTCTGTGTATTTGTTTCCCTGAAGAAAACCAGCCCCAATCTGTTCCCATATTTCTGCTCTGTTGCAGGGTCTATAATGAAGGATGTAGTCAGCAGGACTATAAAACCTGACCTCTTAGCCCCACTTAATGTAAATACCCAGTCCAGCCATGATGATTAAGTACCCAGGACTTGTCTCTGTCAGGCAGGACTTAGGAGCTGGATTCTGGATTTACTTTGTTTATATCATTCTTGCGTGATAAAAGTCTGATGTTTCTATAACAAGGGACAAAACTTTTATCTCTGCTACTTTCTTTCCCCCTTAATTCTCTCCCCCTCCTCCCTCCCCTTTTGCTTGTATTTCTTTGTAAAATGTAATGCTAACTTTTCCCATGGAAGCACAGTTGGTGTGGACTTTTATGGTTTGCATTCAAACCTTGGGGCCTCCCCAATGGAGTCAATTTTCTTTACAAGAGCATTGATTTTTATATGGAAAAAAATATTGTAGAGATGGAGATGAGCATGGAGAAAAGGAAGTTACATTCGAAAAGAAAATGCACCTAGAAAGTGAAAACTAAAAGAGATATTTTTGATAGAGCAATCATGAGTCTGATTATAATGCAAAAGATTTTACTGTATGGGGGTGGGGGTGGAATAAGCATCCACATAGCACCTACTACATATCAGGTACTGTGCTAAGCACTTGCAAATGTTATTACAAATATTATTAAATAATTGTGCTTGGCATTTACCAAGCACTTACAAATATGATCTCATAATCCTGACAACCACCTTGTGAGGTAGGTGCTACTATTATCTCCATTTTAAAGTGGAGGAAACTGAGGCAGACAGAGGTTAAGTTACTTGCCTAAGGTCATACAGTTACTAAGGGCCTGAAGCTGGATTTGAATGCAGGTCTTCCTGACTCCAGGCCCACTGCTCTATCCACTTCGACATCTAACTGCCTTTAATTTAAAATTTTTAAAGCACATTCGATTTTTTTTATTATCCCATTGGACAGCAGTGACCCTGTGAGATAGATAGATACTCCAAGCTAGTGCAAAGTGATTCCCCAGAAGGATCAAGTGGGTTTGTAATAGAACTTCATCTGGAAGATTTAAAGAAAGGCTATGTGGTTTAAACCCTCAGGACTGAGAGAAGGGGGAGAAAGAAGGGAAGAAGGTAGACTGGAGAACATGTGCAGTTTATCAACGACCTTGCCCTTTCTTGATGTGTCTTTTTTGTCCTTTCTCATCTCATAGATGGGATAATTGTTACTGGTCTAGCCTCTCTTGTGACATGGTCATTGAGGGAAGCAGGGGATGTTGATAGTACCTCTGGGCTCCTGTCCTTCTCATCACTATGAATACTTGGGACATCACTCACCCTACACACTGGGGAAGCTCCAAGATACATGTGAGAGCAAGGAAGGCATAAAACCGGGCTTTATTGATGTTCTTCCATCTTTGACAAGACAAGGAGGGAAGTCACACTGGTCCTGGAAGAGGCTGTTCCATAAAGAACCACTCCTCCTAGTTTAGTAGGTGGGACTTTGACTCATGTTCACTCCAATGATCAGGGAAGTTCAGGAATAATGAAGAACACTAGGTGTTTTAGATGGTGGGTTGTCTCTCTCAGACAGAGTCTGATTGGCTCTCTATTTCTGATATCAGGAAGGGAGGCACCAACTGGCAAAGTTGCATGGGAGCTGGAAATTTCTAGTATAGAAAGTTCCCAGCAGATTCTAGAAAAGATCATTTTCTTTAAAGCTCAGTTCTAAAGCCATTTCCTAAATCAGGTCTTTTCTGATCCCTCTTTGGGATAGCACCCCCCCCCCCCACACACACACCTCCTTATCACCTTCTCCAACCCACTTTTCTTGTGTGTACTTTGTATATACTTCTATAGCCTTGCCTCCGGACTTTCTCCTCCAACTTTCACTACTCTGGCATGTTGAGATTTTGTAGCCCTGGGGTCTAGTCCAGCACCTGGCCCATGGCAGACATTTAGCAAATGATTCCTAACTCATTTATTAAGTGGTGATACTTTCCTCTTTTATAGATGAAGAAGCTGAAATATAGAAAGGAGAAGCAGCCAATTAGTGGTTGAGCTAGGGGTGATGACTTCTACCTCAGCACCCTTTTTTCTTCCAGTCCATCATGTTGCCATACTCCTCTTGGAAGGCAGAGAATTGCCATTCCACTGTGGGAGATCCCTGTGGATTCTTTGGATGACACCAAGATGTGCTGCTGATCATATATGTCTTAGTTCTAATCCAAGCAATGGGGCCATAATAGACATGTTATATTGAATCCCACATGTCCCCCTCCTTTCTTTGGGACCCTTGTGAGTATTCTTTTTTGAGGGCAACCAGAAAGACAACCAATTGGTTTTGGAATAAAAATGCCAATGTTCAGATTAACATCTAAGGCATGACTTAATACTTTCCCAAATGTCATACAGCAATTAAAACGAGACTCTGCCTTCAAAATAAATCCCAACAAAAAATTTCACAGCAAAGAAACAATGCCAAATAAATAAGTTTATTTTGGATTTCAAGGTCCCTTGTGTCCTTGGACAGACTCATTGTGATAGAGTAATGGTTGTCTTGTTTTTTGTTTGTTTTTTGAAGGACAGTGAGGGTTGTTAAGTGACTTGCCCAGGGTCACATAGCTAGTAAGTGTCAAGTGTCTGAGGCCAGATTCGAACTCAGATCCTCCTGAATCCAGGACTGGTGCTCTATCCATTGCGCCACCTAGCTGCCCCTGTAATGGTTGTCTTGTACAACTCCTTGCTTCTTAGCAGGACTCAAAGAAAGCCATTCCGGGTGAATCCATTTCTATTCTACTCTTTAAAATCTCTCTATTTGGTTGTTATGGCGTGAAAGTTCAAAAAATCAATTTCAATCATTTCTCATTCATCATTCTATAAAGAAACTATCTACTTTGAAGATTACACAGACAACCTAGGCTTACCTATACCTTCTCTGCCCTCAAGACCCTTCTCAATTGCCAGTCA
The DNA here is from genome assembly GCF_019393635.1 of Dromiciops gliroides. Taxonomy (NCBI): domain Eukaryota; kingdom Metazoa; phylum Chordata; class Mammalia; order Microbiotheria; family Microbiotheriidae; genus Dromiciops; species Dromiciops gliroides. The sequence goes on from NC_057862.1 coordinate 145,998,306, forward strand.
GATATACAGGTTGCAAATGACTATTACAATAGAAAATACATAGGACCAGGCAAGGAGCATAAGAATGTTAATGTTTGTTTTTCTGTTTGAATCCCAAAAGCAAATAGAAATAATGTAAGAAGAACCTTAGACTGACCATCAGAGGCCATGAGGTCTGGTCCCATCTCTCCTAATAAAGAGATTACTTTACATAAATCACTTCATCTCTCTTGGTGTTAGTTTAATAAAAGAACTGGGCTAGATTATCTCTAAAATCTATTCTAGTTTTGAAACCTCTTTGATTTGCCTTATATGATTGATTACCCACTGTTTAATAACACTCACATCTTTGTCCCTTTCCTTGTGACTGCAAGAAACCTGAACTTAATAATAACAACAATAATAAGTAATTCAATTCAACAAAAATTTATTAAGTATTTATTATGAGGGCAGCTAGGTGGCGCAGTGGATAAAGCACCAGCCCTGGATTCAGGAGGACCCGAGTTCAAATCCAGCCTCAGATACTTGACACTTACTAGCTGTGTGACCCTGGGCAAGTCACTTAACCCTCATTGCCCTGGCCCAAAAAAAAGGGGGGGGGCAGCTAGGTGGTGCAGTGGATAGAGCACTGGCCCTGGAGTCAGGAATATCTGAGTTCAAATCCAGCCTCAGACACTTGGCACTTACTAGCTGTGTGACCCTGGGCAAGTCACTTAACTCTAATTGTCTCACCAAACAAACAAACAAACAAAAACAAAGTATTTATTATGAGCAAAGCACTGGGGACAAAAGATGCCCCCTCCAAAAAAATCCCTGCCCTCAAGAATCTTACATTCTAGGAAGGAAACAGTATATACATGTATAAATATATAAGTAACTATGAGATAATTTCAGAGAGGAAGTACTGGCTTGCAATCTACTGCCCTTTGTCCATTTCATTCTGGCAGACAGCAACCTGGACTCCTTCAGAGATCTCAGTCTTTTGTGTCTCTAAAATTTTTTAAATATTTGATCTTTCTGATAATCCTATGGGACAAATCTCAGAGGCACTTCTGTATAGATACACATACTTGTCCTGCTTTGGAAAATGGTGTTAGAAACTATGGATTATCATCAGGATATATTTGGAAATCTAGGAGAGAAAAAATTGAATCAAAAATGTCTAAGCATACAAGGGCCTTATTTCAGAGAGCTGAAAACTCTTCTTTAATAAAGGAATTCCTAGTGTAATGCAGTTTGTAGGTGGGGGTAAAAAGGGAAGGGAATGTGTTTTATTAATAATTATTTTCTCACAGGAAGAAACCTAGAGCTGTTAATCTGTTTCCCTGCTAGAATGTGGATTGACACATCTCATGAATGCAAGGATGTAAATGATTCCCAAATTTATTCACTGATTGCCTAATATTACTTGACATCAGCTGGGGTTCTCTAAAGTTACTGACCTGAGCCTTCTCCTATCCTCAGGTCTCCTGATGCAATAGCAGCCAAGGAAGAAATACTTGGACTTCAGTGTTAAGTGCCATTCTAAAATAAGCTATCTCAAATTTTATTTGAAGGGGATCTGGAAATAGAAAGCCAGCATAGTCAGCAGCCCAGTACAGAGGTGAAAGGGCTTTCCACCAATGACCTGGAGCTACTTTGCATGCTATACAATTTCTTTTCCTAACACCTCTCTTAGTAGGTGATGATAGGACCTTTCTTGGTTGTGTTGGACCCAGAAAACAATTTCCAAGGTAATTGCCTGCTTCTGACAGCTTATGGTATAGTATAGGCTCCCAGCTTTATCAAGTTTTTGCAAAATGACTTACTTCATTTTTCCCTCTAGTCTACCAATTCTTATGTACTGCAAATAGTGGCCCACATTTCCTCAAACTGGGGTAAACTGCCAGGAAGTAATATCTTTTTTGTCAAATGGGGAGAGAGATTTTAGCTAGGAAGTTCTTAGGATCATAAATCAAAGGGTCAGAGGGACCCCCGAGGCAATTAAGTCCAATCCCTTTCTTTGACACATGAGGAAACTGAGGCCTAGAGAGGTGAAATAACTTGCCTAATGTCACACAGGTAGTCAGTTAAAAAAGCCTAGATTTGAACTTGAGTTCAAGATGCCAAGTTTATTGCTCCTTGCATTTTTTTTTGCAGGGCAATGAGGGGTTAAGTGACTTGCCCAGGGTCACATGGCTAGTGTCAAGTGTCTGAGGCCAGATTTAAACTCAGGTCTTTCTGAACCCAGGGCTGGTGCTTTATCCACTGCACCGCCTAGCTGCCCCCTGCTCCTTATATTTTGCCACTGCTTCTACACAGTTCCTGCCCCCAAGGAGATTATATTCTAAGGGAAGAAGGGAAAATGGAAAAGGGAGCTGAAATGGGGTGGGGAGGGAGGTGGGAGGGGGAAGGAATAAAGATAAAAAACCAGTCATGGTTTGGAAAGCCAAAGAAAATCAGATATGGGACCAAGAGGGAAATTAAGGCACACTGGCCTAGGCTCCTCTGCAAAATGGAGGCCCTAAGCAGAATTCAACCATGGGACAAGAGATATGAAGGTCTTGCTAAGGAATATTCTATAGTAAGTAGAGTAGTGTTAGTAAGTAATTCCATAGCAAGGAAGCCCAGAGAGGTAAGGAAAGTTCCAAGAAAAGCCAGTAATCAAGAGGGCATGGTTTTGAAGTCCAGAGAAAGTCAGAAACAGAGCCAGGAGAGGAATGAGGACTTTATTGAAAGGACAAACAAAGCCTCCAATTTCACTATTAAAGAAATGTCTCACTATTGAGGCCTACCCTCTAGGAAGCCAAAATACAATTGAAAAGTTTTCAAAAATCAATCACATGAGCTGTTTGGTGACCAAGAAAATTGCTGATTGTTTCACTGCATTTAGCCCTTAATTATTAAATTCAGTAAAATCAGTTTGTGTGTGTATGTGTGTAGATACATCCTGACAACACTAAAACTATAGTTAGATCAACCACGGTGCCCAGAAGCCAACTCTAGTGGCAAATGTGTTTTCATTTCTGCTCTACTTTAGGGTGCTTTGTGTCTCTCTGTTCTGATTCTGGCCTAGTAGCTAGAATCTGTCTTTTTTTCTTCTCTTATTAAAGTTCGTTTATTCTACATCAGAAAATCTTGTCTAGTTCTGATTCTTTTAAAAAAAAATTTTAATAAGCATTTTTATTTAGTTTTGAGTTCCAAATTCTATCCTTCACTTTGCTCCCTCCTCCCTGAGGAAGTAAACATTCAGATATAGGTTATACATGTGCAATTATGTAAAACTTTTCCATATTAGTCATTTTGTACAAGAAGACTGGAATAACAGAAAAAAATTAAAGAAAGTGAAAAACACCATTCTCAATCAATATCAGTTCTGTATTCAATCAATATCAGTTCTTTCTCTGTAGGTGGGTAGTTTCTTTCATCATTAGGCCTTTAGAGTTACCTTGGATCATTGTATTGCTGAGAATAGCTAAGTCATTCTCAGTTCTTCATTGAACAATGTTGCTGTTACTATGTACAACATTCTCCTGGTTCTGTTCACTTCACCATACATTGGTTCGTGTAAGTCCAGTTTCTTCTGAAATCTTCCTATTTGTCATTTCTTATAGCACAATAATATTCCATTACAATCATATACCACAGCTTGTTTAGCCATTCCCAAACTATGTCTCCATCCCAAACTCTCTTCCTTATTCTAAGATTATGAGCTCAAGTCATGAAAAATCCTGACCCTTGGATCAATTGAGAGATAGTCTTCATAATTCTTATCTCCATCTCCTTACCCAACCCCATCATCTTCCTAGGATTTGAAAATTGGAAGCTAATTTGTTAGGGGCTGCCATTAGAACAAAATGACAAATGATCCTTTTCATATGCCCTTCTCATAGTAGGCATGTGATAACTTGTTTAGGATGATGAATGAAAACAAAAGGATCATAGATTCAGAACTGGAATAAACCTTAGAATTGCATCTTGTCCAATCTCTTTATTTTACATATGAGGAATGTGAATCCTCTAACTCTAAATGCACTGCACTACATTTCCTCCTTATAGAATCTAATCCATATCAAGAAATCTCCTTTATTGGTGAAGGTGACTTCATTTGTTCACTCACTAGCATGTTGTCCCCATTCCTCTCTGTTCATCTAAATCTTACCCAATTTTTAAGGCCCAGCTTGAGTCCCACCTTCTCCAAGAGCCTTTCCCAATGTCCCTAGCCCACACAGGATCCCTTCCCTAAACTCAGAGAGAAGTCAGTGCCTTTTGATACCCGGTTCGACCCTTGTTTAAACCCTGTTTTGCGTGACCCTCTAATTGTTTTATGAGGATAAGTCTCCTCCCTACAGCCAGGTCACAAGTTTCTCTAAGGACAAGATCTATGTTATCTACTCATATATGTCCCAATAAGGTCAACACATTGCTGGGCACATGATAAGGGCTCAATAAATATCTGTTGACTAAGTTTGATCTGAAGGGAGCTGACATGAAATATGAACCATCCTTTGCTCCCTTTCCATTTTCATCTGAGGATCATATGAGAAGTAAAAGCTATTTAAAATCAAGGCTTTGATAGCCAGCAATCAAGGCAACAGGATATGTTACAAGGCATCAAGTCTTTTCTCAAGGTGAGATTTGAGTTGGATTTTCATATAGTTAGGTGTGCTCCTAGTTCACCAAAGGAACATAGATTAAATCAAATCTACTTCAAGGAAGGCATCTAGGGTGTCAGGCTCCAGAGTTCTGTCTATGGACCAGTCCTGTTCAATGTTTTTATCACTAAGTTGAAAGAAGATATAGAAGGCATGCTTATCATATGTAGATATGTAAATGGCATCCATCCAGGGATGTGCTGGAATTAGCTCTAAAGAGCTTGTGAGAGCCAATTGTTAAATTTTCAGTGCGAGTATTTATACCATTTATATCAGAGACTGATTTATTGTTTTGTTGATTTCTAGACTTAAGGAAATGATAGAAAAATAAATGTCAAAATAATGCAGATTAAACTTGAGTGTGTCATGATGACCCCTTCTTCCCTCCCTCCCTCTCTCTCTCTTTTTCTCCCTCTCTCTCCCTTCCTCCACCCCCTTGTGTGTATGTATGTGTATATGTACACACACACACACACACACACACACACACATCTATGTCTATGTGTATAGTAATTTTGTTGGTGGGAGAAGGAAAACACTGGCAACAGGTAGGGTTGATGGGCCGGAGCTGACAAGATTAGATATAATGGAGATCAATTTAGAATCTTGCACTTAGGTTCTACAAATCACCCAGTTAAATAGAGGATATAAGAAACTGGGCTCAGCCATTTGGGGTTAGGGAGATGAGGAAGAACCTCTAGGTTTTTGTTGACTATGAGCTCAGTGTGAATCAGCAGTGAAAACAAAGGTTACCCAGCAAGCAGATTCAATCTTAGGCAGAGGTAATAGAAATATAGCCCCTAGAACAAAGGTGGTAACGCATTCATTGTACTTCATGGGAGTTAAGCTACATCTAGAGTATATTGTTTAGTTCTGGCCACCATATTTTAAGAGGAATATTAGCAAACTCAATCCCTTTGAAGGGAAACAGGATGGTGAGAGGACTCAATGCCGTACTCTATGGAGACCTAGTGAAAACATTGGGAATGTTTAGTGTAAAAACAAAAGAAAGACAAAGAGCTGTCTCCAAATATTGAAAGCTATTTCTATTGCATTCCAAAAGAAAGAACTAGAATTAAAAGGTAGAAATCCCAAGGGGAACAGATTTCAGCTCAACACCAGAAAAAAAAATGTTATTAGAGTTGTGAAGCAGTAGAATGAACTGCCCATAGAGTAATGAAGTCCATGTGTAAAGCTATCAAGCCCAGTTTGTGTATCAGGAGCTTCATGTATCTGCTGGGAGGTTATTTCTACAAATCATAGAATCCTAAAGTTAAAAGAGACATCAGAGATGAACTAGTTAGAATGCTGGACCTGGAGTCAGGGATATGTGTTCAGATCCTACCTTTGACACTCAGCTGTATGACTATAGAAGAGCCATCTTTCTGAGGCTGTTTCCTGATCTGCAAAATGTGGGTAATACCTGCATTACTTACTCCCCTACAGGTTTGCTATAAAGATGAAATGAGGGGCAGCTAGGTGGCTCAGTGGATAGAGCACCGGCCCTGGAGTCAGGAGGACCTGAGTTCAAAACCGGTCTCAGACACTTAACACTTACTAGCTGTGTGACCCTGGGCAAGTCACTTAACCCCAATTGCCTCACTAAAAAAAATAAAATAAAATAAAAAAATAAAAAAAAATAAAAAAAAAAGATGAAATGAGATCAATCAATCAACAAATATTTATTAGGTACCAACTATGTGCTAGGTGCTGGAGATATACATTTTTAAGCACTATATAAATAGAGAGGGGCAGCATGCCATTGAGACTTTAACTGGTCTTGGAGCCAGGAAAAAGGCTTCTCCTAACTATGTTCTTAGTAGACCATGACCAGCTACAGAATGTATGTGTGTGTTTGGATGTCTTTCTGCGATATGTCCATTACATAGCATCACAACTCCTTAGCCTCCTCCATGTGGGCAGAGGGTGCCCTTGCATATGTGCCAGACCCTATTACATAAATAACAGGGAAGAGAAAGGGAGAGGACATTAACAACTGGGGACATCATGGAAAGTTTCTTTTAGGAGGGAACACCTGAGCTTCAGTTCTAAGTGGATGATATATAGTGGAAAGTTTTGTTGTTATCTTTCCAGACTAATTTACAACTTTAGGGCTTAGTTGATAGGTACCCATTATTCTAAACCAATCTGTAGAGCAGTTCTGTGTTCATTAACATAGAAAAGAAGCCTTTCCCCAGCAGGACCCTTCATCTGGAACTTTTCATCGGACAGGAGTCCCTCCATTATTTCTCCTTTGGGGGAAAATCCCTCTTAGTTGCTAGAAAACAGACTCTCTCCCTGAAGCTTATAACAAAGTATCCTGGATTGCTTCACAAAGAGGATTGATCAGGTATGTTTGGGGAAATGAAAGGACCCATGTATTCACTCCACCTGAAAAGTCAGTATCTACTTGGAATCCTCAAAGGTAGTTTAAAAATGCCTGAGGCATCAGAGACTCCCTTGCCAAATTAGAGAAATGGTTATTTACAGAGTTGAAAGCAAAATCATCTGGAAGTGGCATTGATGGGCTTATTTTTGGATTATCATTGACCCCAGAGTGAAGGGTCCCACAAGGTCAATATGTCACAAATAAAGAGAAGGCAACGGAAGGCATATATAGATGTGACTATGGAGTTCCTACAAGAATTGTCAGCAATATATCATTGAATATTTGAGCTGGAACAGACCTCAGATATTACCCAGTACAATCCTTTATTTATTTTCCAGCTTAGGAAACTGAGATTCAGAAAACTGAAGTGACTTTCCCAAAGTCATGCAGCTAGTTAGAAGCAGAGCTAGGATTGTAACCAGAACTCAACTCAGTTTCTTCATCTGGAAAATGGGGAGGTTGTACATATTGGCCTCAGAAGTCTCTTCTGGCTCTACCACTAGGATCTTTTGAACTCCCAATTCACATTCAAATAGCAATATTAATGTTGGTTTGCCACTCCTCCCTCCTTCCCTTTACGTTAATTTAAATTCGGGAGGGGGGGGGCAGGAAGAGGATCACCAAGGATTTTTTTTTAAGTGGAAAGAATGAAACAAAGAGAAATCAAGAAAAGAAGGATAGCTTTCCCATTAGGTTGAAGATAGATCAACTTGATAGTTACAGGCTGATCTTATTATACAGGGTGTCCTGAAAGTCTTAGTGCAGTTTAAAGCTGTTTAAGCTTTAACCTTAAAACTTTAATAAAGCTTAAAGCTTAAAATCTAGAATTTTCAAAAAGAAAAGGAAGTAGTCTATAATACAGATCTGAGGTTTGTACATCCCTCTTTTTCTGTCCTACAGTGTATGTATAGATACCCATTCTATTTGGTATTTAAGTTCAGAATGAAGATTAAAATGAATTTTAATTTAAAAAAACACATTAAATTAGGGTGTACTTATTCCTTGCCTATGCCTGCCAGTAATATCTTGATGTGTTTCTCCACCTTAGTTGCTGATTTTTAATCAAGCTATTTCTCCATATTAGCCTTCATTAATGAAGGTTGGGTTACTGAATCTCTTGGAGGATACCAAGTGGTGAGATGTTGAGGGTTGCAATATATGAGTGGCAAAAGTGTCTTTCATTTTATGTAAACCCAAGCCTTCAAACACATCTAACACTATGCTCCCTCTACATTCTTGAAACAAAGAACAAGACAAGACAGCACAAGTATGGCCTGCATAAATTTGCATCCATATTCTTGCTTTACAACAGCATCATTCATATATTTGTAACATGAGTGTGAAGAGCCCTACTCTTGGCAGTCAGAGCAGCTTCATCCTTGGAAACTTATCAGTAATAACATCTGTATTTGGCTAATGCTTTGCCCCCTATCCAGACATATTTGAGAACAATTAAATTTGCCTCATTTTTAGAGTATTCAAGTCAACTTCACTTACAAGCAACCAAAACTTTCATTCAGCTTTTCAATATGGAATATCTGAGAAGTACTGAATACACAAGGAGCTAGCAAGTATCCCAGTCCCTTTAGCAAAAGGGATGAAGGAAATAGTTATCTCTTACCTTCCTGGTGAGTGCAATTGCCAGCTTCCTCCTCCCTTTCCCAGAACATTCTGTCTTAGTCACAGCTAAAGGTTTACACTACCAATTGGGAAGGTCCCATAGAAGTCCCAATAGCATTGGGGGCATTATGGAACCGACAGGTCTAGGGGCAAGTCCAAGTTCTTTGTGTCCATGCATCTTCTGGACTCTTTTGTCTAGTCATCATGAGTTGGCAAATCTTGCCATTTTTATGTCCATATCTTTCCCATATGTGCCTTCCTTTCTACTCACACAGGTGCCAATGTAGTTCAGTCTCTTATCACTTCTGGTGAGAAAGAGACAGAGACAGGGACAGATAGACAGAGAAACAAAGAGAGAGAATTAATTAAGCACTTACTGAGAAACTAGCTCAGAACCAAGGTAGAGCTGAGAGAGAAGTGAACATAGACAGTTGTGCCAGGCAGGAATTCACTAATAGGAAGAAATATCAGAATATACTAGAAATATCAGAAATAGCTTCCTATTCGTCTCCTTGCCAAAAGCTCTCCTCAGTCCAATCCCTGCTGCCAACATGATTTTCCTAAAATACAGTTCTGATCCTATCAACTCTTTCCTATCTCCACCAGTCAATAAAGTTCAGTATATCTCTCCCTCCCTCCCTGCTTCTTCTCTCTCTTCATTGAACAAAAATATAGTCATGAATGAGATTACATATAGCTACATGGCACATTCTGGGGATAAAAGACCACTCGCCTAGCTGTGTGTCCTTGGGCAAGTCACATCTCTTTGAGTCTCCGTTTCCTCATCTGTAAATTATAGAATGTAAAATGAAGGGAGAAGGCTAGATCAGTGGTTTCTAACCAAAGGGACCAGCAATCCCTTTTTTGGGCCATGGAATTATTGCAATGAGTTCTTGAATCCATATGTACACCAAGAATTATCGTTTGATTTTTATTTAGCTCTAACAAAATATGCAATGTGACCGTCTAAGGAAGCAAGCACAACTTCTACAGACTGAATTAATAATATGGCTCACAATGTAGATATTGCTATTTCAATGTTTCTTTCTTTTGGGGGGGGGCATGAGGGTTAAGTGACTTGCCCAAGGTCACACAGCTAGTAAGTGTCAAGTGTCTGAGGCAGGATTTGAACTCAGATCCTCCTGTATCCACCATCAGTGGTGCTTTTATCCACTGCGCCAGGTAGCTGCCCCCATCAAATGTTTCTAATACAACATAGATATAATGTTTCAAATGTATCTAGATACTGTTATGTTTGGGGCAGCTTGGTGGTGCAGAGTAGACAGTGCTCAGCCTGGAATCAGGAATACTCATCTTCTTGAATTCAAATCTGACTGCAGACACTTATTAGTTGGTAACCCTGGGTAAGTCACTTAACCCTGTTTGCCTCAGTTTCCTCATCTGTAAAATGAACTGGAGAAGGAAATGGCAAGCCACTTCAGTATCTCTACCAAGAGAACCCCAAATGGGGTAATGAATATTCAGACAAGACTGAAAAAACTGAACAATGTTTATGTTTACTAACAAATGAACTCATTTAAAAGCATCACTGAATTCATAGTAACTTTTGTCTTCCTCAATCAATGGATTCTAGTACTCCAGCTACTGTCACAAAGGTCTCTGAAATTCTTTAAAATTTTTTGGTATTTCCTTATACAAAAAAGGTTGAGAACCATTGGATTAGATGATGTTTACAGTCCCTTTCAGTTTCAACATTCCTTGACTGTATAGTAAGGCTGGACCAGTGATAGCAAAAGCTGGTTGTCACAGAGTATTGGGAGACAGTCGGATGGGTACAGTAGGTTCACATTTCTAAGACTCCTCTGGATGTTGGTAATAATGCCTCATATTTATTTGTTTATTTGTTTATTTTTTTTGGTGAGGCAATTGGGGTTAAGTGACTTGCCCAGGGTCACACAGCTAGTAAGTGTTAAGTGTCTGAGGCCGGATTTGAACTCAGGTCCTCCTGAATCCAGGGCTGGGGCTCTATCCACTGTGCCACCTAGCTGCCCCAGATAATGCCTCATATTTATTTATATAGTGCTTTCCAATTCATAAAAGCCCCTTCCCCATAACAACCCTATGAGGGCAACACAGGACCATGAAAAGAGTTCTGGATTTGGAACCAGCAGACCCAAATTCGAACCCGAGGTCTTCTGCTTATTACATTCATGGCTTTGGGCAAGTCAGTTCCCCTCTCTGGGCATTAGGGTCTTCACATGTAAAATGAAGAAGTTGGACTAAATGCTCTCTAAGATCCTTTCTGTGGTGAAATCTATGATTCTATTATTCACTTGCTTCCAATTCTTTTAAGTTGTATCAGATATAGAGAGCTCACATAAAGTTCTGGACTGCCTGGCTTCCCACAATTTGGATTATTGCCAGAGGACTGGTGTTGGATCTTTTTCATCTCTGCCATCTATGGACAATTCCCTCTCCTCCTCTTCCTCCTCCTCCTCCTCCTCGCTTTCTTCCTTTGCTCTCACCTTAGAGCAACATAAACAAGGGGTTGTAAGAAACTGGCAGCATTCTGGGGCTGCTCTCTGGCTTGTAGAGCCCCCTAACAAAGGGCTTTCTGTGCCTCTTTAACTGTTGCCACTGGGATATTCTCTATTAGAGTTCAGGATCACCCTCCCTTCCTGCTTCCTGCCCCCACTCCTGAACTTTTAGACATTACAAAAGCCATTATTCTGACATTTGGTTCCCTGAAACAATCAGTTCATTTTATTTCTGCTAACCTCTTGCTCTTTGCATTATGAATATTTATTATATATCTTTTTTCTTATTAAGTTTTTGTACTGCATTTCTACTCCACAGTCATTGGCATGCATGGCCACATATCCCTGCACACTCTGAGGCCTCATTCCCATTGATCTGGGACCCTGAGGGTTTACATCTTTTTTTGAATTTAATTTTTTTAAAGTATTTTCTTTGTCCCAAGTCCATGTAAAGATAGTTTTCAACATTGATTTTTGTAAGATTTTTGAGTTCTAATTTTTTCTCCCTCCCTTCCCTTCTCCATCCCTAAGACAGCAAGCAATCTGATATAGGTTAGACATATTTGCACATTAGTCCTGTTGTGAAAGAAAAATCAGAACAAAAAGGGAAAACCACAAGAAAGAAAAAACACAAAACACAAAAAAGCAAAAATAGTATGCCTCAATCTGCATTCAGACTTCATAGTTCTTTCTCTGGATGTGGAGAGTATTTTACACCATGTGTCTTTCGGAATTGTTTTGGACATTGTATTGCTGAGAAGAGCTAAGTCTTTTGTAGCTGATCATTGCACAATGTTGCTGTTACTGTGTATAATGTTCTCCTGGTTCTGCTCACTTCATTCAGCATCAGTTCCTGTAAGTCTTTCCAGGTTTTTCTGAAATCAGCCTGCTCATCATTTCTTATAGTAAAGAAGTATTCCATTACATTCATATACCACAACTTGTTCAGCTATTCCCCAATTGATATCACCTCAGATCTTCTAAATCAAGTGCTGTGCTCTTTCCTCTAACATCAAATTGCCTTTTGTACAGATGAATGTACCTGGAAGTGTGCATCCAAGAAAATGAGTCCCTTCTCCACTCACTTGGCTCCATTTTCTAGAATCAACATTCTCTCAGTTAATCAGGAGTCACATTCCCCTTAAAGATTCACAGTTTAGGTCACATGGCATTCCCTCAGGAATACTGCCCCAAGGTTGGGTGCAAACAGGGTTGCATATTTAAAGTGCTGTATAAAACTCATTAGTCCCCAATACCATGGAGAGAATTTATAGATTTTCATCTAAGGAAAGAGTTGTGAGAGAGGGTAAAGCTTAGGACAAATTAATCTAAGGATTGGACTTTTATTATGTATAACATTCTGGGGAGCGATTTAGGGCTTGTATCTGGGGAACCTTCCCACTCAAATCACAGCACATGAGTAACCACCTACTAGAATTATAAGTAAGAACAGCATTGCTACTGAAACTGATGGTAGCTCAGATGATCTTGTCTCTAAGAAAAGAGAAAGCATTAATAAGTGGCCAGCTTGGGGCAGCAAGGTGGCGCAGTGGATAGAGCACTGGCCCTGGAATCAGGAGTACCTGAGTTAAAATCCGGCCTCAGACACTTAACACTTACTAGCTGTGTGACCCTGGGCAAGTCACTTAACCCCAATTGCCTCACTAAAAAAAAAAAAAAGTGGCCAGCTTTTCGTTTGTTGTTGTTCAGTGATATTCAACTCTTCATGACCCCATTTGGGATTTTCTTGGCAAAGATGCTGGAATGGTTTTCCATTTCCTTCTCCAGTTCCTTTTACAGATGAAGAAACTGAGGCAAATAGGGTTGGGTGATTTTCCCAGGGTCACACAATTAGTAAGCATCTGAGGTCAGATTTGAACTCAGGAAATGAGTCTTCCTGACTTGAGGGCCAGCACTCTATCCACTGTGCCACCTAGCTGTCCCTAGCATTTCCTTTAACAGCTTTAAATCCCTCAACTCCCAAGTGGGTACAAACCACTTGACTTTTCCTTCCCCTCCTCTACCTTCCTATTCTTCCTCTGTCCTTTGCCTCCCTCTTTCCTGACTCTCCCCCCTCTTCTTTTCTTCTCCCTTTCTTCAAAGTTCAACTCCACAGAAAGGAAGAAGCTCATAAGTTGAGAGGATCTGTATAGGAAAGGCCTGTGGTGGGGCAGGAAGTTTTCTGGTCTCATTTCCTAACCTTTCCAGCCTCACAAAAGCCACAGTGCTTTCAAAGTGAATTCATTTTCAAATTGGAAAAAATGTTCTCTTTTTCTTTTCACTTTTTTCCTCCCTCTTTTCTATTTCTTTCTTTCTTTTGGCTTGCTATTCTGTTTCTAAACAAGGAGGTACTAGGGCAGAGGAAGGAACAGAAATCTTTTTCTGTCTTCCTGAATAATGGGACATTTTAAAAAAGGTTTTGGTCCAGACAGAATACTTTATCCTTTTCATTGGCATCAATTTGATTTCCTGAGGGATGGATCTTTGTCTTTCCACCCTGAACTTGGTAATATCAAAATATATATCCCTGAACTTGCACATGAGGCTTTTATTTCACCCTGCCTAGTTTCTGGAAAGGATGAAAAATATTTCTTTTGTGCTGCCATCAACAAAAGTGTGTGTGTGTGTGTGTGTGTGTGTGTGTGTGTGTAAGTACTGATAAACTTATTAGCTCAGCAGAAAGCATGCTCAGTCTGAAGTAAGAAGACCTGAATTTAATCCCAATTCTCCTTTTTATGATTTATGTGGCCTTAGGAAAGTTGTTCTTGGAGCCTCGATTTCCTCATCTATAAAATAAGGGGCTTAGACTAAATGGTCTCTAAGGTCCTCTCTAAATCCTGTGGGCCTGTGGATTCTGTTCAGGTATACATAGAACTAAATGAATTCTGTTTTTCTTTTGGAAAGACAAAAGAAAAATTGGGTCTAACAATAGACCTAATAAATATGAGATAAAGTTTAGGTTCTCAGCTATCCCTCAGCTTTTTTTTAGGGGGGGGGGCAGGGCAATGAGGGTTAAGTGACTTGCCCAGGGTCACACAGCTAATATGTGTTAAGTGTCTGAGGCCGAATTTAAACTCAGGTCCTCCTGAATCCAGGGCCAGTGCTTTATCCACTGCACCACCTAGTTGCCCCCTGACCCTCAGTTTTAATCTTGTCCTTTTACATAAAGAAATGGTCCATCTCAGTGTAAAGGCAAACCCCTCTATGTGCACAAATTATCTCATTCCATCCTGTTTTCTCCAGGACATTGCCATTTCTATCTTCTCAACTCTCACTGACCTTCAATCTCTCCCTTTCTGTTGTCTGCTTCCCTAATGCGTACCAACCTGCCCATGTTGTCCCTATCCTCAAAAAACTCTTATTTGATCCATCCATCCCTGCTAGTTAGCATTTCCTATCTCTTCTCATTTTTGTAGCAAAACTCCTGCCAAGGCCATCTACAATAGGTGCCTCCACTTCATTTCCTCTCATTCTCTTAACTCTCTACAATTGACCATTTCATTCAATCAAAACTTCTCCTTCCAAAATTATTAAAGATCTCTGAATGGCCAAACCTAATTAGATTTTCTCAGTGCACATCCTTCTTGACTTCTTTGCAGCCTTTAACACAGTTGAACACTCTCTTTTCCTTGATATTATCTTTTCTCAAGATTTCCTTGATGCTGTCATGTAGAAGTTCCTCTCATCTCCATGATTCTCTTAGGTCTTTTTCTAGGTTTATTGAAGTTTTGTTTTGCTTTCCCCTGCCAATCTCCCAAATCTCAAGACATAGGAGACTACCAAGCCATCTTAGGAGAGAAAGCTAAAACCTCTGTTTTCTACCCCAACCACTGGACCACGCTGTCCTTCTGTAACACACAAAAGCTGCCTAACCTCTTGCCCTCTCAGTTCCTTATCTTTTTTCCCTATGGGCCCTGGCAGGGGAGACAAACTATCATCATCTCAAAGGCATCTGAGTTCAGTGGCCCCAATACTGGATTTTCTTCAAGGACTCATAAATCCTAAGAAAGTCTTGTGTAATTTGTCACCGCTTGAAATGCCCACAGTGACATTCCCATACCAGAGTTGGCTTAGCAGAAACCCATTTCCCCAAATGTTCCAGCCACAGATGGTCCTATAGGAGAATAAAGACTAAATTGCACAGTCATTTAATCACAAGTCTGTCAGTCAGTTGCTTCTGTGTTTGCAATTTCCCTCCATACCACTATCCCACTGGACATGTTCAGTCCTGGTCGTTGGCTGGGTCTGGGCTCCTAGTTCAGGTGAGAGAGGATCTGTTTTTCTTTGCAAAAGGTTACATAAGATTGTAAAACCAGATGTTATTTCACAAGCCTAACATTACTACCATCAAACATAAACTGCTCCATCCCAGGATACATCCTGCTTATCCTGAGAGAGGCAACAGGGTAGAGGTGTATCTAGGGGACCTGGGTCTGAATCCTAGCTCTGCTGTTCACTACCATGATGACCTTGGACAGATCACTTAACTTCTCTAAGATTCCTCATCTGTAAACTGAGGGGGTTAGACTAGATAATCTTAGATGTCCACTCTAGCTGGAAATTCTATGATCCTGTTACACTATGGGAGGAGGGGGAAAGTGAGGGAATGTCCTTACATCTCACTGAGAAGTATATCTGGGGATGTAGTGACCCCAGAAGATTTTTAAAAATTCCATGGCCAAACATCTGGATTTCCCTGAATGGCTGAAACAAAGAGCCAACCTTCCTATAATGGCCTTCAAACTACTTAATTGCCCTCCAACAACCCCTGCCACCTGTGCTACAATTCTACTTTGGGGATTAAGTATTATCTTCTCTATGTGGCCCCTTCTTGTGGGGGTTGGGGAAAGGGGAGGAGAGGAAGGGATAAAGATAACAAATAGCAACAATTTTATGGTTTCACCCAGAGCCAATTTTGAGCCTCAAACCAAATGAGATCAGCCTCTTGATGATTCAGAAACATCTAGACCATATTTGTGACAAACCTCCTACCCCCAAACACTGCTCAGAGATAAGCCAAGGCCTCAATTGGAATGGGAAATCTTAGCAATCACTTTTGGTAGGTTTCTAAGTAGGAATTTTTGTGCCTGAGAAAATAAAGGGGGTAGGCAGGGGTAAGAAGGGATATTATAGCCAGAAAAAGGAAATATTTCCAGGAACCCCTTAAGGTGTCTGTACTACTGAAGACTGACTACTGCTGGAGATGTGCCACTCTGGAGGGCTGGGGTTTAGCCACTGGGGGAAGATAGCGTTTTCAGCATTGTTAGTGACCTGAGGCAAAGCTCTAGACCCTATCTTGGTTAAAAGGGCAGTTCATCAAAATCTTACAAAAATGAATGTTGAAAACTATATTTACATGTAATTGGAAAAAATAAAATGAAACACTATAAATAAATAACTATACAGATCAAATCATGTCACTCCTGTGCTCAAAAAACTTCAATGTCTCTCTGTTGCTTCTAGGGTAAAGTACATACCTTTTGGTTAGAAACCTTCAGGCTTCTACATTTGAGGGCCAATGTACCTTGATAGACTTATTTCACATTGTACCTGTAATGCTAGTCCCAAAGTTCTTTGGTATAGGACTCACTCCTCAATAGTAGATCTCAATGCCTTGCATCTGCATGGAGCTGGTGAGAGCAGGAGAAAAGAGAGCTCTAGTCTCTTCAAGTTTCTTCAGGTTCTGCAGTCACTTGGGACACTTTGGGCTTCTAGTTTAAAGACAGATGATGGAAGATGCCAACCCCACTTCGGGTTGCTTAAGGAAAAGACTCTGGGGAGAAGCCAATGGGAAAGAAGCTGGCAGTTTCCATCATGTCTCTATCTCCAGCTTACTGCACTAGAGACTTTGGAGAACTTTCAATTGGGTGAGATCTAGGATTCTTTCTTGATTGAGCTGAGTTACCTTGCTCCCAGTGGGAGAGCTCCCTCACTCTGTGTTTTTCTCCATATGCTTACTCTGATTTCTGTTGTGCTATTGACTTGGATAATGGGTTTCTTTGCTACTTCTTTTTTTTTTTCTAAAGTGAGGCAATTGGGGTTAAGTGACTTGCCCAGGGTCACACAGCTAGTAAGTGTTAAGTGTCTGAGGCCGGATTTGAACTCAGGTACTCCTGACTCCAGGGCCGGTGCCCTTCTCCAATGGGTGAGTTCCTTTTGGAGCCTCTATTCTGGGGTTGAGCCCAGACCAGTCATGCTTCCTTCCCCACCCCACCCCCAACTGTGCTTCTGACTCTAAGGACTTTGCCACCATGTCTCAGACTAAGAACCCTTTGTCCTCCTCACTTTTAAATGTCATCTCCCATTAGTACATGAGCTCCTTGAGGGGGTATCTTTCTTTTTTCTTAGGTTTTTATCTCTAGCATTTAGCAGAGTGCCTAGCACCTCAGAAACACTTAAATGCTTGTTATCTACATACCATAGACTGTAACAAGAGAGGGAGAAAAATTTGGAACTAAAAATCTTATGGGGGGTAGCTAGGTGGCGCAGTGGATAGAGCACCGGCCCTGGAGTCAGGAGTACCTGAGTTCAAATCCAGCCTCAGACACTTAACACTTACTAGCTGTGTGACCCTGGGCAAGTCACTTAACCCCAATTGCCTCACTAAAAAAAAAAATCTTATGAAAACAAATATTGAAAACTATCTTTACATGTAACTGGAAAATAATAAAATATTTTTATGATTTAAAAAAAAGAGAGAATATAACAGATTGAAAAGAATTTAAGTTACAATTGACCCAAAAGACAATGGAGAGATGCCTAGGGCTGGGGGGTGGGGAGGAATGAGTAGACTATGTCATATTATCAATGAAAGATTGCCCAGGAAGAGTAACATAAAAAATATCAGAAACATATGACCAAGTGGATAGAGTACCAGCCCTGGAGTCGGGAAGACCTGAGTTCAAATTTTACCTCAAACACTTGACACTTACTAGCTGTGTGACCCTGGACAAGTCACTTAATCCCAATTCCTCACAAAGAAAAGAAAAGAAAAGAAAGGAAAAGAAAAGAAAAGAAAAGAAAAGAAAAGAAAAGAAAAGAAAAGAAAAGAAAAGAAAAGAAAAGAAAAGAAAAGAAAAATGACCAGAAAAAGAGGTGAGTTGGTCTTATAACAAGAGCAAAGGATAACCAATGGACAGCCCATTTGGTTCATGCTATTTATGCAACGTCAAGTTATATACTCTTTGTGGAGGATTTTTGGCAGGACATGGACAAGAGCTGCATGGAATGAGAAGGTATGAATAAGTTGCAATCTGCACATTAGAGAAAGGACCTACATCAGTGTAAGAATAGCTCTAATGTGGTATCAAAGATCTTTACAACATCCCAGTAGAGTAGGTACTATAGTATGTAAAGGTGCCATTTTCAAAATTATAAACCTAGAGCTCAGAGCAGTTAAGTGGCTTACCTATTGTTACACAATTAATAATTGTCAGCAATAGATTTCAAACCCAAGTTTCTTTTAATTCTGCATCTGTCACTCTCTCCATTATACTACATGGCCAAGGATACAAGTAGAGGGTTCAGCCTTGCTTGGCAAAGAGAAGGGCCATCTGTCCTCTTTGATTAAAACAAGGGAAGGATTGTTGATGATGTCAAAGGATTTTGAGATGAAATTTTTGAGAGGAGGAATATGAGGGAGCTCACAATAGGTGACTGAATATCACAGTAAAGTAGGACGCAATGTCATTTGCTTTTAGAAGTTGGATTGGTCCTAGGGCTGAAGTGGAATAACTCTTACAAGAAGTGTAATAGAGAGTTAATTAGTGATTAATTAAAGGATTACTATGCAGCAGTGAGGGCCCAGTATCTATTATTTATTATTATTTAGTATTTATTAGACCACTAAAGAAGGGCTTCTTAAACTTATTCCACTCTCGACCCCTTTTTGCCTGAGAAATTTTTTACATGACCCCAGGTATATAGGTATGTAAAACAGGCATATGTGACCTGTTATTGTTGCCAAATTTTTCATGACCCCCACATTCAGTTACAGCAACCCTCAGTTTAAGAAGCTTTGCTCTAGAGTAGCAGTGGGGAAAGTTGCTCCTATCACCCTTATTCCCTCAGGGTCAGTTACTTGGTGCTTTCCAAGGTCATAAGAGCATCTAGCTAAACAAGAGATCATCCATAACCTGGAAGAAGACTGGTTGGTGCTGTTGTATCAAAAAGAAGACAACGTGATGCCTGAGGCCTCCACCAACCATCTCTAGTTGCAGTAGCTATTCTTTGGCATGTACTACAGGTCCATGATCAGATGAAGAGTCCCAGAACAAGAAGAGCTTGGGTGGGGTCGGGACAGAGAAGCGGAGAAGCTGGAACCAGCAGGCCGAACAATGCCACTGCTTCTTGAGAGGATGCTAAAGCAAGAAATGGAGAGTGCCCTGGGTGGAGTCAAGAGACCCGGGTTAAAGTCCTAGCTCAACCAATTACTACCTTGGCATTTTCCATTACCCCCTTGCTGGAATTTTGCTTGAGCACTCCCAGTTGGAAATTATTTTTGCTTCCTCTGACTTTACATAGTATTTTTTATCCTTTATTGCAAAGGTGTCAGATTTTTGGCCCATAAAACTCTCAAGTGCTATCTGAGCCAGATTATAATGTAATTGGGAAATGTTTAACAAAATAAATAAAAATATGAGAGAGATCATGTTAAATTGTGGGGTTTTTTAAAAGTCAATATGTGGCCCACAGGGATCCATTTCTATTTGATTTTGACACAACTGTGTTATTGTATCATGTTCCTTACTATAGTTTTATATTATATATTTATATTATATCGTCTTTTCCTGCTAGATTGTAACCTCCATGAGGGCAGGGGTTGTCTAGTAATTAACTTCAAATCTGCCTCATTTTTTGGTACACAGTAGGTGTTTAATAAATGATTGGTTGATGAGAGATCAAACAACTGAGACTCTTTTGTCCTTGCAAGTACTTTTTGACTGCTCTTTACTAGATAAGGACTAGATTTGTCATTTCACTGATGTAGTTTAGAAAATTCCCTCTACCAACACAGGTCAGCACCTTCTATGCAACTTGCTGTCTTAGAGTTGCATCGCGCACTGAGAGGTCAAGTGATTTGTCCCAGATCACACAGTTCATGTCAGAGATGAGATTTGAACCCAAGTCTTCCAGGCTCCCAGGACAGCTCTATGAACATAGTAAAATGTCTCTGGTGTTTGAGAAAAAGTCCAAATACCAGGAATAGGCCAGGACTCAGAACCTGACCTAGAGATCTGAACTTGGAGGCACTCAAGTCAGGAGTCCCATTTTACCATGGACTCAGAAACTACCTACAGGCAATGGTGCTAATGGGGACATGGAAACTTCTCTGAGTAGAAGGTAGGCAGCTAGGCAATGCAGTAGAGAGAGCACCAGGCCTGGAATCAGAAAGACTTAATTTCAAATCCCCCCAATCCCCCAAGATACTTATTAGCTGTGTGATCCTGAGCAAGTCATTTAACTGCTATTTGCCTCAGTTTCCTCATCTGTAAAATGGAGTTAATAATAGTACTTATCTCCTAGGGTTGTTATGAGGACCTAATGTGATATTAATTTTAAAGCACTTAGCACAGTGCCAGGTACATAGTAAATGCTATATAAATGTTAGTTGTTGTTATTGTTACTGTTACTTCCTAAGATGATAGGACCTTTTCTTTTTTTTTTTTTTTTTGGTGAGGCAATTGGGGTTAAGTGACTTGCCCAAGGTCACACAGCTAGTAAGTGTCAAGTGTATGAGGCCAGATTTGAACTCAGGTCCTCCTGACTCCAAGGCCAGTACTCTATCCATTGTGCCACCTAGCTGCCCCAATGGGGCCTTTTCTTGATGAGTATCTATCTGTTCCTTTGAGTACTTTCCAGGGAGTCTTGGACTCCACCCTTCAGAGCATGATTTTGTGGGCTAGAATCTTGGGGAGTTTGAGTAAACTTGCCTTCAGATCTTGGTGTCCGGTAAGCAGCACATAAAAGCCAGTCAGGAAAGTTAGTCCTGGGGTTAGAGCTTCCCTGCCAGAAAAAAAAAAAAATTTAGAAAATAGTGCCCTGAAAACCCTCACCGTAGTGGCAAAACTTTGAGCCAATCAGAAAATGCCATTGGCCTCCTAGCTGCACACAAGTCCCTATTTTGGTTTGGGGAGCGTCTTCATGTGGAAACTGTTCACTTCTTAAAAATTTTCCTCTTATATTTTTCCAAGAGTTTGTGATTCTGCTTACCAGGTGAAATGTCCGACTTGGGTCCTCAGACAGTTCTTTTTTCCTCTTTGATCTTTCCTCTTCCCCTAGTATTTATGGTCTGGACTATAATACGAAGAACTTGATTCTCTTCAAGAATATTTCACTGAATACTGGCATTGAAGACTGACACTGTTTAGGATCACAGGATTTTAGAGTTTGTTTCATGTTAAACTGCCTCGTGGAAGCAGGGGGCGGGAGGAGAAGGAGCTTCTGGATTTGGAGTCAGAGAATTTGGGTACCAATATTATTAGCTCCTCTACCTATGTGACTTCATCTTTTGGGGGCTCCATTTTCTCATCTGTAAAATGAGCTGGAGAAGGAAATGGCAAACCACTGGGTGGTACAGTGGATAGAGTGCTGGGCCTGGAGTCAGGAAGACTCCTCTTCCCGAGTTCAAATCTGACTTCTGACACTTACTAGTTGTGTGACCCTGAGCAAGTCACTTAACCCTGTTGGCCTCAGTTTCCTCATCTGTAAAATGAGCTGGAGAAGGAAATGGCAAACCAGCTCTAGTATCTTCTCCCAAGAAAACCCCCAATGGGCTCACAAAGAGTTGGACACGACCAAAACAACTAAACAACAACAAAATAAGTGAGATGGACTAAATGATCTCTAATGTCCCTTCCAGTTCTTATTCCTTTGAGTCTAAATGAGGCTTGGGAGCATTCTCTTAGACAAGAAAGTACCTCTGATGGGTTGATCTGTAAGGACACAGACAAAAATGGCAAGGTATAAAGAGGACAAATGTTAATCCTTTAGGCAAAATGGACAGAAAGATAGTAGCAGTTCTGTTGTTGTTCAGTCAAGGCCCGGCTCTTCATGACTCTAGGATGCCAATACTGTCCATGGAGTTTTCTTGGCAAAGATACTGGAATGATTTGCCATTTCCCTCTCCAGTGGATAAAAGCTAACAGAAGTTAAATGATCTGCCCAGGATCACACAGCTACTAAGTGTGGGAGGTCGGATTTGAACCCAGGTCTTCCTGACTCCAAGCCCAGAACTCTATCCACTAAATCACCTAGCTGCCTCTCAAAGCACCATGGGAACTAGATCTAAATATTTT
Organism: Dromiciops gliroides; assembly: GCF_019393635.1. NCBI lineage: Eukaryota > Metazoa > Chordata > Mammalia > Microbiotheria > Microbiotheriidae > Dromiciops > Dromiciops gliroides. The sequence continues at coordinate 146,020,723 of NC_057862.1, forward strand.
CTCAATAGGCAGAGGGACTAGACCTGTAATTTCATTGGAATAGGAAACGCCCTGGTGAGAACACTGCCTCTTCCAATTCAGGTCACCACCTTCTCTATAACTTAAGAGTCTTAGAAATTTGCATTAGAGCAGAGGGAGGTTTAAGAGACTTTCCCAGAGTCATACAACCAGCATGTGTCAGAGGTAGACCTGAACCCACTTCTTCCTGGCTTTTAGTTTGGCTTTCTATTCCCTACATCATACTGCCTCTCATCTACTTAGTGCAATATATGATGTGTGGAATGAGTCTGCATAGAATTGCATTCCAAGTGATTACTTGCATGGGATGTGGGACTCCAGAGAGTCTCTCAAGCATTGAAGCTTGTAAAATCATTCTTCCTTAGGGTCTATTCCCTATCATTTCCTAGGCAGCTGAAATAAGAACTGTGCTCATCCAAACTGAAGAGCTGATCTTACCCTAATCTCATCTGAGGCCTCAACTGGCTGCTCACTACAAGTTTCTCTCTTCCTACTGCAAAGAGGGAATTTTTCTACAAGTCAGATGGGACTGTTCTCACATTTCACTCATTTGCAGTTTCTTGCCCTTCTCATTTATGCTTAGAAATGAATATCCCCATAAATTAATACACACGTTCATAGCACCCAGAGCAAGGCAGTGACTAAGGTGACAGCTATTTTTATCTGCAATGTGGCTATTTGAGAAAACAAGCTGTGACCATGAGGAGATTTTTCTGGCCATGAGCTTCCATGGCAGATAGCCCAAAGATACCTAGGACCTTGCTACCACTGAAAACCCCATAGACATGTCCACTATTCCATTCCAGGGTCTATATACTGTCTATTCTAGGCAGTTAGGTGACAAAGTGAATAGACTGTTGGACTTGGAGTCAGTAAGACCCAAGTGCAGGGCATAGTGGATAAAGTGCTGAGCCTCTATTCAGGAAGATTCATCATCATAAGTTCAAATCTGGCCCCAGACACTTACTAGCTGTGTGAACCTGGGCAAGTCACTTAATCTTGATTGCCTCAGTTTCTTAATCTGTAAAATGAGCTAGAGGAAGAAATGACAAATTGCTCCAGTATCTTGCCAAGAAAACCCCAAATGGGGTCACGAAGAGCCAGACATGACTGAAGTAACTGAACAAGACCCAAGTTCAAATCCTGCCTCAGACGCTAGCTGCCTGACTGTGGGAAAGTTACTTAACCTTTTTCAGCTTCAGTTTCCTCATCTATAAAATGAGCATAGTTATATCACCTACCCTACAAGGCTGTTGTAAGTATCAAATGAGATATTATATATAAAAGCACTTTGCAATCCTTAAAGCATTATATAAATGTGAGTTATAATTTTTATTATTCCTATTTAGTAACTCTACCTGCATAGTGGGAACATGCTGATGAAGTTAGCTAGGGATTAAAATAGAATGGACTTTAGAATAGTCTTATTAAAAATTTAATGTTATTTATCTTTTTGTTACATTTTAAGGTCTGAGCTCACTCTCTCCCTCCCCCCCCACATTAAAGAAGGCTACCATTTAACATGCACACACATTCATGTATGCATGCACACACATATATACATATACATAGATATGTATGTAAAATCATACCATGCATACTTCTATTTATCAGTTCTTTCTCTGGATGTGGATAGCATCTTCCTTCCTTCATAGTCCTTTTGAATGTAATACTCAGAAAAGCCTAGTCATTGAGAGCTATTCTTAAAAAAAGAAACAAATAAATGAATGAATGAATAATAAAATAAAAACAAAAAAAATTTTAAAAGAGAGTTATTCTTCAAATAATATTGCTATTACTGTATACAACATTCTCAATTCTGCTCGTTTCACTCTTCATTATTTCATGCAAGTCTTCCCATGTTTTTCTAAAATCAACTTGTTCATCATTTCTTACTGCACAGAAGTATTCCATCACAAACTTATACCACAACTTGTTTAGTCATTCTCCAATCAACGGGCATCCCCTCAATTTCCAGTATTTTAGAATAGAGTCTTAAAACTGGAAGGATACTTAGGGATAGTTTGACCTCACACCCTTCATTTTAGGGGCAAGGAAACTAGGACCCAGAGACACTCAATAACCTAACCAAGGCAATACAGCTAAGAAGTGGCAAACCAGGACGAGCACCCAGTGTTCCTGATTCCCAGTGCTATCTGTTTTCTGTTGTATCATACTGCTAACTAGAGAACATCCAGGCCCAGTTGCTCCTGCTAAACAGACCAGAAAATTTATGACCATTTGTATCTCCTTGATGATAAGGATATTCAAGTGCTACTTATGCTATCTCCAAATAAAGTGTATTATGTTTGGACATGCTGTTCTTAAATACCTAGCTAGGCCACTAAAAGGCTTATAAGCTCCATACATATGCTCCATTGTAAGCAGAGGCATCTGGTAGCTCAGTGGATAGAGAGCCCTGGGCCTGGATTCAGGAAGACTTGAGTTCAAAATCAGCCTCAGATCTTTCCTAGCTGTGTGACCCTGGGTAAGTCACTTAATCTCTGATTCCTGACAAAAATGCATCCACCGGAGAAGAGAATGGCAAACCACTCTAGCAACTTTGCCCAAAAAAACCCAAATGGGGTCACAAAGGGTCAGACACAAGTGAAACAATTGAACAACAAAAAGCTCCACAAGGAGAGAGATTGTGACTTATTCTTTGTAACACACACATATATCACCTCTCAAAAATGGAATTGATATACACAGTACTTTGTATTACACCCAAGTGACATTCCGTAGTAACAATAGTAGCTATTTGCTATGAGGGTTTTGTTCTTTGAAATTGTGGAATGCCAAGGAGAGAAAATGAATGCAAGTTTAGTGAAAAATAAAGTCAAATTTTAAAAAATCTGACCCTTCTATAGCACTTTAAGGTTTATAAAATGCTATTTCAGACATATTGCTGCTGTTTATTCTCAGAGCAACTCTGTAAGGTAGGTATTAACAGGCATTACAATCCTCATTTTTGCAGATGCCCAGAGAGGTTAAGGGACCAGCCCAAAATCACACAGGAAATATCAGAGGCTAGATGTAAAACCGGTTCTCTCCTGACTCCAAATCCTATTCCCTTCTTACTATACCACACAGCCCACAATGTCCTTGTCTCTAGAGATTTCACATGGAATCTATATTTTGGAGGGTTTCCAGGGAGTTTTTACTGTGCTTCTAATGACCTACCTTGTCTTTTGAAGTCTTATATGGTCATAGAAAATCTAGAGGTAAGGATATCAGAGTACAGAAATGGAATAAGAAGGAATCTTTATTTAATTCAAATGTTTAATTTTGCTGCCTCTTTAGTTATATCTCACAGTATTTCATGAGCACCAAACCCTCCAACAATTTTTATAAATTTATCTGCTCCACCCCTACCTCACCTGGCTTTTCCTTTTCTATTGTTTCATTTGATTTTCTTTTTTCTTTATGCATTTTCATGTCCAGTGTAACTCCCGGATCTATAGGACCACATGCAGCTCGATGACACAGTACTAAGCAATGTAATCAAAGAGGATTCAGGAAATGAACCATTCCAGAAAATGGTAGCACTGATGTTTCCTGGCTCATCAATCATTCAATGACTATTAATTGAGCCCTTACTCTGTCCTAGGCACTGTGTGGGTTGCAGAGAAGTTCCACAAATCCCTGATCTCAGACTCACAGTTGTGAAAATAAAGTAACAACTCACCCCCTTCTCAGCTCCATTTGGGGGGAAGAGAGGAAGGAATAAGCCGTGGGCGGAGCCCGGCCCATTCATAAAACTTCCAGGTTAGTCTTATGTTCAAAGTTTCTAAAATTCTAAAAGACATGAGGGAAGAGTGGAGGATGGAAGAAGATTGACTTGGGGAGAGTTAAAGAGCTCAGAGATAAGAAGGAAAAATGGTTGGCAGAGGATGAGTAACCCTATGCCTACACCTGCCTTTGAATATAGTTAATAATAATAGTAACATTTCTATAGCACTTACCATAGGCCAGACACTGTGCTAGGTGCTTTACAAATATTATTTGATTCTCACAGCAACCCTGTGAAGAAGAGGCTATTATTACCCCCTATTTTACAGGTGAGGAAACTGAGCCAAACATAGGGTAAGTGACTTGCCCAGGGTCACACAGCTTAGGAAGTCTCTGAAGCCAGATTTGAACATCTTCTAGACTCCAGGCCCAACACTCTGTGCACTGTGGTCTGATCTAGTCCATTGCTCTGCTATCAATGAAAAAGCATCAAAGTACAATTCTATGGCAACCTGCTTTGCAGGCAAAAGAATTCACAGATGATCAGAACTAGATATTTTGAGGAGAAACTCTGGGAAGCCATATGTGGAAGTGACTGGGATTCATTCTCAGAGAGTCCTGGAAGAAGGAAATGGAAGATAAGGGAGAGGCATAGGATTTAAGAGAAACAGATGTGTTCTCCGCTGAAAAACAGACAGACAAGCATGGGATAAGGGATACCACTAGAACTCTCAACTTCTCTCCTCTCCATCATTGGCATCAAGAAAGACTACAAGAACAGTCACTTCATTGCAGCTATCTCACATAGGAGATGCTTAACATATATTTGTTGAATCGAGTAGGGCCCAGCATCCTCCCGTACTTGAAACCTGAGGCAATTCTGAATCTTCTTTCTCCCTTTACATCCAATAAAACTTTTTTCCAAGTTTCCAAATTCCCACCGAGTTTTTCCTTGGTAATGCTTCTTGGATCCATCCCCTCCTTATTGTCTTCACTGCCTCTACCTAGTCCAGGTCCTCTCTTCTTCCCCTTCCCTCTTTCTGTCTTTCTCCCTTCCAATTTATCCTACACATTGCAGACAGGTTATTCATACTGTATCTCCTCTTTGCACATAAATATTTTGTCGAATGAAGGAACTATAAAAAGATAATCAACAACACATGGTTGTATATGCTAAGTGCTGAGTGCACAGTACAGACGATTCAAAGAAGGGGGCAATCCCTCTCAGATGGGGTGTTTAGGAAAGGCATTAAGAAGAAGAGCCTTGAAGGATGGGTAGGATTAAGATAAAGGAGGTAAAGATATTCTAATTAGATTTAATGAATGCGATGAATAAAGGAAAGAAATTGAAAAGACAGTCTATGTTTGGCCATCAATATACCACTTTTTTTGATTAAGAGGTTGACAAAAGAGAGTAAGATAGAAGGTTGGAAAGTAAATTTAGTCTGTATAGTAGAGGGCCTTGAATGCCAAGCTAACATAGAGACAATGGTGAATCACTGAAGGCTCTTGAGCAGGGAAATGGCATGATTAAAATGGTGCTTTAGGAAGATGACTTTGGAGGTAGTAGGCACAATAGATTTCCCTTCTTTTTTAGCTCTTTTCCAATGCTAAAGGAGGGCTGGTCCATCTTTAGGAATCATGATGTATGTTTGTATACATGCAAAGGTTTATACATTCACCATTTTCCCAGGACAATGGTTGTTTTAGTTGTCATAATAACTTAATTTGCCATTTTAAAATAAATTTAAAATTCACTCTGAACTTTAAAAAAAAAAGAAGCATTTTTATCCAAGTGTAAGTTGAAACTTTACAGAATTTGGTAAATCAGTCCATCCTAATCCAAAATAGAAAATGCAAATTAAGTTAGTGAGAATTGTTTCAGTAACTGCTTAGACAACTGCATGAAGCAATACCTCCTTGTAAATCAATCACTCACTGGCTCCTCCACCTTGGAATATTTATAAGGGAACAGACCACAGACCGTGGGAAGTTAAGAACCATATGTCCAGCCTGCAAAGTATACTGGGAAAAGTGCTATGATGTGTAAGGAAAGTTTGATTCTCTGTTATCTTCAGGGTGGGAGTCAAAGGTGGGGGTGGGGGAAGAACTTGTTGATTCTACCAAGAAGGGGGGTGGGGGACCTGGAATTTTCTTTTTGGATCAACCCTGGTTATAGTCTATGATGTGAGTCCACAGCTCTATCTTAGCCACTTGACAGTACCTAGAAAGATTTAAAATATATTCATTTAACCCTCTTTACCCAGTCTCCACCTCTTGGGCTTTGTCCCCAATTTGGCACTTCCTGAAGCACAATCCTTGAGAAATGTCTTAGAGGCATGCAGTTATGTTGGCTCCCTTTGAATACTAAATTGGAGTCATCAAAGACTGCTGTGTACAGGACTAGAGACCATAAGGTTTGTGGGGATGCTTCTCATTTATTGGTTATAATATTGGAAAAGCACTTTGGATGAAAGGCGATAGGGGGTATGAACGTGATACAGCATAGAAATGTGAAGTATCATTGTACACTTATCTAGAGTGCTGCACAGACAATGGAAATAGACTCCTGTGTTTGATTAGCATGATATAACCTTAGACAAGGCGCTCTCACTCTCTCTCTCTCTCTCTCTCTCTCTCTCCCTCCCTCCCACTTTCCCTCTTTTCCTCCCTCTCTCCCTCCCTCCCCCTTCCTTCCTGCCTCGGTCTCTCTGTCTCTTTCCCAACCTTCCCCCTTTCCCTCTCTTCTCTCTCCCTCCCCCTTCCTCTCTTTCCCTCCTTCCCCTCTTCCTCTCTCTCTTTCTCCATCAGTTTCTCTCACTTGTTGAATTCTCTAGGGATCTACCTAGTGAGAACCATACACCTCTTGGGAGTAGCCCAGATAGCCTCACTCTTCCTGAAAGCACATGTGGTTTGTGATATAATAAAAAGCTCTAGTTGAGGAGTTAGGAGGCCTGGGTTCAAGTACAATGTGTCCTTTGAGAAGCCATTTAAGCTCCCTTGAGTCCCTGCTTCCTCACCTACAAAATAGAGACAAAGAAAGGCTACAGGGTATAGTTGAAAGATTCCTATTCTTGAAGTTAGGAGCCCTTGGGTCAAAATCACAATTTTGCTCAGAGAGTTCCTAGAGTTCTTGAAAACTATGGCTAGAGACACTGTGGTATCTCCTAATTTAGAGTCAGCTATCCTAGGTTCAAATATTTCTGCAGATTTTATTATCTGTGTGATCTTAGACAAATCTCAATTTTCTCATCTATAAAATGGGCATAATAATACTTGTACTACTTACCCTACAGGGTTGCTATTGAGGAAAGCACTTAGAGAACCTTAAAAGTGTATATAAATGAGATATTATTGTAAATAATAAATAATAATAATAATCCACTAAGAGACAATATAGCAGTAGACAGAGGTCTAACCTTGGAGTCCAGAAGCCCTAGCTTCAAGCCCCGCCTCTGTTGTATACTGACTATGTGACCTTGGGCAAGTCACTTTAACTTCTCAGTGCCCCAGGGAACACTCTAAGACTAAACTTGCAGAAAAAGTTCTGACCTATGCCAGTAAAATGAAGTTTCCTTATCAAAGCTTCCTATGCCAACATAAAAAATGGGTCCAGTGCAAAATATCAGTAGTAATTATAATCCACTAATGTACTTCTCTAGCTTCATTATGGCATGAAGGCGAATTCAACCCAACAAGCATTTATGAAGTGACTCATATGTACCAGGTACTGTGCTGGTTGCTGGGGATAACAAAAATTAAACAGTACCCTTACATTCTGTTGTGGAGGGGCAGAGGAGGGAGGGATTGGGTTCCTGAAGTCTTTGCCATTAGAACACAATTTCTGACCTGATCCTTTGATCAGTGGCCTGCCAAAGGTACTGTGGCATAAAGAACACAGCCTCAGATTTAGAGTTATGTGATCATAGGCAAGTCTAACCTTTCCAAGCCTCAGTTTGCTCATCTGTAATATGAGGATAATAATACCTGCCTTTCCTACCTCATAAGGTTGTTATGGGAGAAGTGTGTTGCAAACACTATATATATGGAAGTTATCAATATGGAAAAACTTCATGTACAGTATGGGTCCAACAATAGTATATAAGGATGGTTTAGCTTAGTTTAGGGAGGCTCATTACCTGGTTGGCTTTGGGGTACTAAATTCTTTGGTTTCATCAATTAAAAAAAATTTTTTTATATTTAGAATTTTATTTTCCCAAATTACATGTAAAATACAAATTTTGACAATTTTTAAAAAAACTTTGTGTTCCAAATTCTCTTCTTCCTTCCCTCCCTCCCACCCCCCCTCCAAGAACTCAAGCAATTCAGTAAAAGTTATACATGAGTAGTCACGCAAAACATTTCCACATTAGACAGTCCCTGCCCTCAAAGAGCTTACATTTTTTTCAAAAGACAACACATAAAAGGGAACTGAAAAGGTAGGGGGAGGAGAGAAGGTAGGAGGGATGGTGGCAAAGTCCAGGGAGGCAGTAGCACAGCCAGGAGGGGAATGAAACATGGCCAGCCTGGGCCAGTCCCCCAAAAAGAGGCTGCTACATCACCAATAAGAGAAGAAGCCTGGCAGAGCAGATGGAAGATTCAGAATGAGAAAGCATCTGAATCATGGTGGCTGAATCCAGAGAATCAGAAGCACAGCTAATCTCTGCATCAGCTCCAGCTGTGACCCCTTCACTACAGCAGCTGGCTTCATTACAGTTCAGGAAGCAGAATCCAAGAGAGTGGTACAATCAAGAAAGCAGTGGATTTGAAGTCAGAGGTTTGGGGTTCAAATCCTGGTTCCTCCACTTACTACTTGGGTGACCTTGATCAAATTATTAACTTCTCTGGGCCTCAGTTTCCTCATCTGTAAAATGAGGAGGTTGGATGAGATAACTTTTTTTTTGCAGGGCAATGGGGGTTAAGTGACTTGCCCAGGGTCACACAGCTAGTAAGTGTCAAGTGTCTGAGGCCAGATTTGAACTCAGGTACTCCTGAATCCAGGGCCGGTACTTTATCCACTGTGCCACCTAGCTGCCCCAATGAGATAACTTCTAAGATCTCTAAATCTAGGCTCATGATTATTGAGGCAACTTGAGGCCCCTGACCCTTAGGCTGATCCTGTACTTCTCTCCCCCAAACTGGAATATAAACATCTCCTCACTTTGCTCTACTATAGGGATGGCTGCAATTCCACCATGGCACAAGAACTGTTCTAGGGTTTGTGGCCCCACCAAAACTTCCCCAACATAGTGGAAGATTCCAAAGCCCCACCAGAGTTTTCCACCAGGGAATCAAAAGGTGGCGGAACCATATTTGCCCTAGCAGTTCCAACTATAGAGTTTCTGCCTTATCTCATTCATGGCCTTATTGTAGTGACTGGTCAGATTCCATGTTCTCTTCCCTGGAGGAGATAAGACCTGAAAAGCTAAGCAATGAAAGATTCTTGTTTGGAAAAAAGACTCTTGTGTCCCTTAACCTAAGACAGTAAACATTTTCCCCTACAGTTCTCCTCCCCTCTCAGACTAGCACTATTTTGTTTGTCTGATGACTTTGTAAGGGGAACTATGGCAGATAATCAAAGAATCTTAGATTCTTTGAGCTGGAAGGAATGTATAATAGTCTATTCTAGTTCACCCCAATGCTGCCTCTGGTCCTTTTAGCATGTTTTACATTTAATAACAATGATAGGGGGGAGTTAGGTGGCACAGCAGATAGAGTACTGGGCTTGGAATCAGGAAAATTTATCTTCCTGAGTTCAAATCCAGCCTCAGACACATACTAGCTATGTAACCCTGGGCAAGTCACTTAATCTTGTTTGCCTCAATTTCCTCATTTGTGAAATGAGTTGGAGAAGGAAATGGCAAACCACTCCAGTATCTTTTACAAGAAAACCCCAAATGGGGTCATGAAGAGTTAGACACAACTGAACAAAAGCAACACCGTTAGGGAGAGGGATTGGACCTGTGATTTCATTTGATATAGGGGACTCAAAGATGAAGAAATGTCCTTTACTAGTGGAGGTTATCACCTCTGCAATTTATAGACTTATTGAGTTGCCTAAAAACCTGAGAGATTAAATGACCTGCCCAGAATCACCCAGTCAGTATGAGTCAGAGGGCAAGACTTGAGCACAGGTTTTTCTGGCTTTGAGGCCAGCTCTATATCAACTATCACGCAGCCTCTATGTCTCTTACATAACCATATAGCTAGGTCCTTGTTAGTGAGAATAACAAATCTCCTGAAGTGATCACATGTATTCAGATTCTCACTATTTGAATCTATAATTACATAAAACAATGATGCCAAATTCAACTGCTAAATGGGCATAAGGATGTCCATGGTTACATGTTAACTTACTAAACCACGTATCAATATTATCTATATTTTATTGTATTTTTATTTATTTTGTTAAATATATCCCAATTACATTTTAATCTGCGTTGGGCCTTAGTAGTGTGAAGCTTAAAAAAATCTAATGTGTGCTTGCCTTAAATTAGAAACTCATAGCACCAATCTTTGGGCATTAAGTATTTATTAAAGTATATTAGGGGTTAGTAAAGAGAACATGTGGAGGAATAAATAGATCTGTCTACTCTCTCTATTCTGCCTATCCCTGCTACCAACAGCTAGTTCCCGAACAAAAAGGCAAAACCTCAGTCTCCTAGAGCAGAAGCCCTCTGAGGCCCAGAAGAGGGGTGGTTCTCACAGCTCCAAGCTAATTGGCTGGTCCATTGATTGACATGACTTAAAGGCGGTAGACATAACTTCCAGGCGCCAATCTGACCTTCAAAATCTCAGAAAGGTCACCTCATGCTTTCTCCTCAGGGCGGAGGTGTCCTGGTTCTCGAAATGTCTTTCTCAGCAGGGTGGTGGTGCTCTGATTCTCACACTAGGAAGTGTTGTGGATGTAGCCCAAGCTGTGTGCTTAATACCTCTGGTATAGAATATGGTCATTGGTTCCAATGGAAATATATAGTATGAATTTTTTAAATGTGGCCATTTCAAGGGATTCACTATTTAAACTAATAAGAAACAAATGCTAGATGTTTTTTATGCATCCTTTTAGGACTTGGAAATTATTTCACATACTTTAATTTATTTCATTGTTTAGAATGTCCCTGAGAGGTAAATGCTATAAATATTATCCCCATTTCACAGATGTGGAAAATGAGATTGAAAGAGGTGAATTAACTCACCCACATAACAAAGGTCATAGAGCTAGTTCATGGAACACCTTGAACTAAAACCTAACTAAAGCTCCTAATTAGAGTCTAGTATTTTCCCCCCACATCACAGGGCCACCATTGGATTATGAATCTAGTAGATATTGATTCCATACAGAAAATTTTGGAATTTGATTCAATTCAATAATTATTCCTCTCCCCTCTCCTCACTGCTGCACTGGTATCTATGATATATTAAAGGAAGTGGGGGGGGGGGGGAAGACTTACAGTGCTCTCACTGACTTTATGGGAGGACATGAACAAACCACACAGGATGAGAAGCCAGAGAAGGGTTCCAGTCTTTACTGGCAAGAATATCTACAACTGATATAATGGCAGACCTCTTGAAGTATCAAGGTACTGAAGTGACCCCATTCCAGTACCTGATCTTATGGCTTGATGCCCAAGTCATTCTTTAAGTTGCCTCTTCTTTCTGCAAAAGACAAGCTTAGGGGTTAGGAATGATATGGGGGGAAATGGGGTACAGGTTGGTGAGAGTTGGGGTTCTTGGGAATTCCTCTTTAAAGAATTACACCCTCTTGCACACAAAACTTAGTTAGAATAAGGTGGTAGTTTATTTAGGAGCGAGGGAAGGGAAGGATCAGGGGGAGGGAAACCATGAAAGAAATCCTTGGACTTTTCATGGGGAGACTGGCATAAAGCACATGGCTCAGAGGTACCAAATCTCCTCGAACAGGAGACCGGAAGGTACTTTTATAGAAGACTGATGGGGGTGGACCATCTGCCCGTGAAAAGTTCCTTTAGTGAGAGAGGACCATCCCCCACTGGTGGTAGCTGGGGGAATTGGGTGAGGAGTGGAGGACCATCCCCCACTGGTAGTGACTAGAGGAATTGGGTGAGGGGTGGCTATGGATCCCTCTTCAGAACACAAAGGCCTCAGCCACACCCAAATTTATCTCCCCAGGGTAAAGGAGACCAGAATGAAGGGTAGGATTCTGAAGCTAGCTCAGTCCGATTTGGTTCAGCTTATCTCTCTAGGCGTTATCTGTCCGCTGGTTTAGTTTCTCAAGGAGAAGCTTCCTTTGATGTGCCCCAGAGAACTTCTGGGGTACTCTGCACCCCATGACAGGAAGGAAGACTGGGGGGTGACGGGGTTAGGATATTGAGAAGGGAAAAGAGAGGAAGACAATGAAAAAGATGATGAAAGGTTAAGTTTTATGTTCTATAGCTCCAATAGTTCTAATAAATGGTTTTAATTAGCACAGCAACCCATGTGTTCCTTGACCTTAGAACTAGGCAGTTCTTTACTTCCTCCTCTCCCTCCACCACCATCTTTCCTGGCAAAGAACATCTCTGAATCCACATAGTATGTGGCCTCACTTCATCAGACTTTCTCTTGTCTTGGCCCCTTACATATGTGACTGGGTCCCCTTTCCCAAAGAACACTTTTTAAGTGAAGTTTTGATTTTAACGAGGGAAAAAACCCCCAAAGAAACACAAATACTACCCATTGAATTTGGTGAAAATGAAAAGGGGGAGTTTTAATGGATCGTGAAGAGGCTGATATTTTGGAGTTACTATTTTCAAGCAGATAAACACAGGCCCACATAGTTTTGGTGATAAAATGGCTCCAGTCAGTCATCCAGGGAGGTCTCTCTGACCCTGTTTGTGGAATGCATTCTCCCCAAAATGGATCAGAAAAATGAAGAAACAAAACTGCAATTCAGAAGCTCTGTACTGAAATCTGCTCAGATGAGTGCCAAGATGTCAGGAGCATGGTGGACCTCCCCAGGAGTCTCCCACAACAGATTAAGGAGACATTTAAAAATAAATACATAATCTCTTCTCAAAGTAACTGTAAATCTTTCACAGAGAAAGCAGTGGGGAAAATGACTTCCTCTTGATATGCAAAGTACAGGAGAATTCCTGCATAATACTTGTTCTAGAGAACACTGATACCTATAATCTAGTCTAATGGCAGTTTGACGTAGTAGACTTGGAGTCAGGAATCCAGGGTTCAAATCCTACTGGCTATAGGACAGTGGCCTTCTTTTGGCTTCTTGGAGCCTCAGTTTTCTCAGGAATGAACTCAATGATTCCTTATAGCTTAAATCTATGATCTTACAATTCTATAGATATCCCAGGCTTCTGCTATTTGTAGTTGTTATAAAAAACATGGTTTGACCCAGGTTATGTCCAAATGCATATAATAACAAACATATGCTAGAGTTCTGCTGTGGCATGGGGTGAAATGGGTTCCTCAAAGGCTAATCTCAAAGAGCAAACTCTCACTGGTCCTGCCAAGCATAAAAGACTTGGAGGAAAAAACCAAGCAACACACCGTTCATCTATTGTCCAAGGGCCACCCTTGCTAAGTCTGAAGAGGCTTGTCACTAGGTTGATGAATTTTTTCCCACATAGGAATTTTCCCCCCATTATCTCAAAGATTACCTATTAAACCATGAAGGAGTCATGACTTGTATCAAGTGAAGGGAATACCCACACTGGTGCAATCACAGATAACTGAAATAAAGAAGTCATATCTCAAGGTATTTCTAGATCAGAGGTTCTTAATCAGGGGTTAATGAATGTAGTAGGAAGATTTCATAGAGTCTAGACTTTGAATGGGAAAAAAAATTACCTTTTTATATCAATATACTTGGTTTTCTTTGTTAGTATTCTATTTTGTGCATTTAAAAACATTGCTCTTGTTTTGAAGCAGTTGTTAAATGTATTTAATTTTTAATGTAATAAACATTTTTATTTATAGTTTTGGGTTCCAATTTTTATCCTTCCTTCCCTCCCCTCCCCCATCCCTAGGCAGCAAGCAATCAGATATAGGTTATATATGTATGATTATGTGAAACATTACCACATTTGTCATTCTGTACAAGAAAACTTGATTAAAAGAAAAAAATGAAAGAAAATGAAAAATATCATGCTTCAGTCTGTTCCAGCACTATCAGTTCTTTCTTTGGAGGTGGATAGTATATTAAAAACATTATTCTAAGAATAATCCCAGGTCCATTCTGTCAATGACACAAAAAGGCTTAAGAATTCTTGCTCTGGATCATAATTTCCTCAGGGACAGAGACTGTTTTATACTTTCTTCTCTCCTCCTACATTCTCCAGCATGGTGCTAGACCAATAGCAGCAGATGTGAAGTAAATTTTGACAGTTCCCGGCATTCTATATTAGGTCACACAGTCATAGAATTTAGAGCTAGAAGAGATCTTAGCAATCATTTATTTTTATATTGAGGGCATTGATCCCTGATGCATCTGATGGGCTTCCCAGGAGGACATAAGACTTCTTGCAGGACTTTTGACTGCATCTTCTGAAGGAAGGTATGGGTACTCACCTTGCTGCCTCCTGTGAGATAGGTTTGCTGATAGTAAAGCTTGGTCAAAGACAAATATGTTGGATCATAATCTTGGGAGGATAGATTCTTGTTGAAGGAGCCATCCCTCTGTGCTGGCCTACAAAAGAGAGCTGAAAGACCTGTTCATCCCTTTCCCTCTTTTCTACCTTTCTTCCAGAGATATCCCAAGGGTACAAGTGGCAGTAGGGAAAACCATCAATTCACCCCAGGAGTTTTCTTGTGGCTGCCTTGCACTAGAAACATATGATGCGTTTCATATACTTGAGCCAATGTGGTTCAAGAAGAGAGTTCCTGTTCTCCAGTGACCAATCAACTTCCACCTCCAACTCTAGAAGTGATAGCCTTTTAGGTTAAGAGAATACAGTAGCACAGTTGGGTCAGTGGTGAGAATACCAAGAGTTCCTAGAAAGATACATGACAGAAGTACAAATGAGAGGAAAATTTCTAGTCCCCAAATTCCTGGCTACCATTGGGGGTTTTGTTTTTCCTTTTCCCTTCCCTGATTTCAGGGCCCTAGACCACAGACTAGAAAATAAACTTTCCTAGGCTAAGAGATAATAAAATTCCTGAGGGTTGCATCATTAACAACCACTAGCTTGCTAGCAAGGGACTCTTCTTGTTCTGGTCTTTTATTAACACTGATGGGAACTTCCAGAGCAGAGTGACTCTTAGAGAGAGAAGAGTATCATGCACAAACCCTTGGTGTTAGAAGCAGTAGCAATAAGGAGGAGCCACACCATAGAGAAGCTAGGCACCTGGACCTCTACTATTTCTTTGAGTTATTTAGATAGTATGGGTCTGATGGGAAGAGAGGTTGCCCATCTCAGAGCCCCAAGTGCATTTTTCTTCCTGGGAAGTCCAAGCCTTAAGAGTAGAACCATAAGGGCAAATGTCTTCACTGGGCTTTGAAGGACAAAAAAAGAGACTCACCAAAATGTCAGAGGGTTGTCCCACCAACAGCTGTGAGTTCATTTTTCTTCTAAGGGTAGCCAAAACTACTGGGTGTGAATAAGAATGGAGGTTTAAGACCCTGGTGGATAAGCAAATTAAAAGAGTATGGAATCAGGGGCAGCTTGGTGGTGCAGTGGATAAACCACTGGCCCTGGATTCAGGAGGACCTGAGTTCAAATCTGGCCTCAGACACTTGACACTTGCTGTATTACCCTGGGCAAATCACTTAACCCTCATTGCCCCGCAAAAAGAGAGAGAGAGAGAGTATAGAATCATTTATCTGTCAGATTTATGGACAGAGGAAGAATTTAGGACCAAAGAAGATATAGAGAGTAAAACAAAATGTAAAATAGATCATTTTGAATATATAAAATTTAAAAGGTTTTGCACAAACAAAACAAATGTAACCAAGATTACAATGGAAGCAGAAAACTGAGAATTTTTGAAAAAAAAATCTCTGATAAAGGCCTCATTTCTCAAATATATAGAGAATTGAGTCAAATTTATAAAAAATACAAGCCATTTCATAATTGATAAATGGTCAAAGGATATGAACAGGCAGTTTTCAGACAAAAAAATCAAAGCTATCTATAATCATATGAAAAAATGCTCTGTCACTATTGATCAGAGAAATGCAAATTAAAACAACTCTGAGGTATCACCTCACATCTATCAGAGTGGCAAATATAACAAAAATGGGAAACATTGGATGTTGAAGGGGATGTAGGAAGGTTAGGACGCTAATCTACTGTTGGTGGAATTGTGAAAAGATCCAACCATTCTAGAGAGCAATTTGGAACTATGCCCAAAGGGCTATAGAACTGTACATACCCTTTGCTCCAGCAATACCACTGCTAGGTTTATATCCCAAAGATCTCTCCAAAAAGAGAAAAAGACTTATTTGTACAAAAATGTTTTTAGCCCCTCTTTTTGTAGTGGCTAAAACTTGGAAATTAAAGAAATGCCCATCAACTGGGGAATGGCTAAACAAGCTGTGGTTATATGATGGTGATGCTATAAGAAATGACAAGCAAGATGATTTCAGAAAGGCCTGCAAAGACTTTTAGGAACTGATGAAGTGAAGTGAGCAGAACTAAGAGAACATTGTGCGCAGAAACAGCAATATTGTTTGATGAAGAACTGTGACTTAACTATTCTCAACAATACAATGATCTAAGACGATCCCAAAGGACAATTGATGAAACATACTATCCACCTCCAAAGAAAGAACTGATATTGATGGAACATAGAATGAAGCATGCTATTTTTCACTTTCTTTCATTTTTTTCTTTTATTCAACTTTTCTTATGCAAAATGACTAATATGGTAGTGTTTTACATTATCGTACATGTATAACCTATGTCTGATTGCTTACCACCTCAGGGACGGAGGAGGGAAAGGAGGGACGGAGGGATAAAAATTGGAACCCAAAACAATAAATAAAAATATTTATTACTTAAAAAAAAAGACCCTGGTGGAAAATAGGACTCATCTGAGAGGAAGGAAAATTTTATTAACAGTTTATGGATTCTCCTTTTACGTTATCTGTATTGACTTTGGGTTCTTATGAGTCCTTTGCATTTGCCACATTTTCTGTGCTTAAAATAAATTCCATCCTCTATTTGATAAATGCACTGTTACCATGAGCTTCGCATAGTGCCTGGCACTTTGTAAATGCTTTTTCCTTCACTCAACCATCCATTCATTCATGAGTTCATATAATGGTATTTGGTATAAATACCCAAATTAATGACAAAGGATATATGAAGGAAGATGCTACATGCATCCAGAGAAAAAACCTGATAAATGGAAGTAGGTATAGAATGATTTTATTTGTGTATGTGTGTACATATGTATATATGCATATGTACACACACACACACACACACACACACACATATTTGTGTCTAATGGTAGCCATCCCTGGGGAAAGGGGGGGGGGAGGAGAAGAAAAAAAAGAAAAAAAGCAATTTACATGATAATTTTATTCTATATTTAAAAGGAATAGCAAGTTGTACAGAATAGATTTGCAGTTTCCTGTGTAGTCATCATTTTTATTATACTATACCATGGAAATATTTTTATTATCCCATAAGTTTAAAATAATTTAAAAATTTAAAAATAAAAAATGAACCAAAAAAACCCCTGGTATTTGGAACCCGACTCCACTTGGTAGTACTATGCATTTTTCTTTATGCATTGAAAAGCATTATTCTGAGAAGGGGTCCATAGGCTTCTCCAGACTGCCAAAAGAGACCAGAACCCCAAAATGGTTAATGACCTCTATTTTACGGAGAATTATGAGGACAGAAACTCAAGAAACTCGACTAAGTTTCTTTATGGTTGGCAGGACTATTTTATCTATTCACAGAGGGACTAGACTCATGTTATCATTATTTGGGGGGGGGCAGGCAATGAGGGTTAAGTGACTTGCCCAGGGTCACCCAGCTAGTAAGTATCAAGGGTCTGAGGCTGCATTTGAACTCAGGTCCTCCCGAATCCAGGGCTGGTGCTTTATCCACTGCGCCACCTAACTGCCTCACATTATCATTTTTATTGCTTAATCCAAAGGCATAGACTAGAATAACCTCTTCTCTACAGGGCAAATTCTCACCAAGCCACTGGTTTGGACTTCTTGTACTTGGACTTCTTGTAGTTGAACTTCTGAAAGGGGTGTGGCTTCCTGAGATTGTTTGTGACCCATGTGCTATCACATAGGGGGAGGGGCCAAGCACAGAATGAAGTTGTTGGCTCTTGCCAGGTTCTGTCCGCCTGCCAGAAGGTTGCCCACTGCCACAGTCTCCCTAGTAAGTGCCCCGATGAGTGGTCCCAGTCTGGCCATTTGTTCCTGTTCACCAACTGGAAACAATAGAAAGCTCTGGAAAACTGTTCTGCTAGATTTTTGCATCCAACTGGCTTTAGACGGGACCAGTGTGGCATCTCCCACGGCCAGAATACATAATGTGTGAGATGATAGAATACCGTTTCATGCATTAACCATGTTACTGAAGCCTGCCGCCAAGAGCTTCATTCCCCATGCAGCACACCTGTGCTTTTGTCATGCTTTATTCGTAGGCCATCTGGATTAACACTTTGATTGAACACTGGCAGTTTCTATTGTGTTTGGCTCCAGGGCACGTATTACTTGGTGTGCTGTGTTTTATTTAACATGCTAGCATGTGCGAGATGCTCCCTGTTCTTAGGGCGTTAGCAGATCAGCATGGCTCTCCATGGAATCCTGCTTTATTGGTTGGAAGTTTCCTACTGGGACAGTGTGAGCCACACCTATTGCTGGGCTCAGTCTTCCTTGGAAAGGGCTTAGACAGAAGGATTTGTCTGTTTCAAGCTGCCCAAGCGGTACATTACTCCAAGTGTTATGGGCAACACTTACACTGAATTGTGTGCTGCCAAACCCAGGCCACGAGATGAAAGTCTTGGTATATAGAAGAGAGGTACCATTGTCTTTGGAAAGTATAGCAACCATTGGGGGCAGCTCGGTGGCGCAGTGGATAGAGCACCGGCCCTGGAGTCAGGAGTACCTGAGTTCAAATCTGGCCTCAGACATTTAACACTTACTAGCTGTGTGACCCTGGGCAAGTCACTTAACCCCAATTGCCTCACAAAAAAAAAAAAGCTAATTGTTTACTGGCTGATTGTTCTTATGACACACTTGTCGGGGCTTATGAGTTATAATAGTAGGACTGGCTACTTACAGGTTTTTTTTTTTTACCCCCTAGAACCTGAGACAGAAATGATTCTCTGTGGACCTACCCTGAAGTGTGAGTTGGGGAATAGACTAAAGCAGATATTACACAAGAAAATATTGAAAGTTTCAGAGCAACATCAGAAGAGACAGAACATTATATACACTAACTATAACTATAGAAAAATAAAACAAAGTCAAAGGTAGATAAGAAAAGGGAAATAGAGCAAATATATTGCTGTCTGTTAATTTCATAAGATCATAGGTTTAGGCCTGGACATCATCTGATCATTAGCCCTTGTTTTACATATGAGAAAACAGGTGTAGAAAAGTGAAGGGACTTGCCCAAGTTCACATAGCTAGGAAATAGATTCAAACCCATCACCACTGATTCCAAATTCAGGCTTCTACCTTTTCAAATGTCAATCATGCTCTGTTAGAGATTTTTTGTATGTTTTAGTTCCCTGTTTTGTAAGTTCCTTTGATGAACTTTTTGTTTGTGGTTATTAAGTTCATCATAGAAAATTTGTTTTTAAGATAAAGAACTGACTTTAGCTGACTGAATAAGAACCTGCTTTGGTGCTGTCTTTCCATTTGCCCCACCTCTGAAAAGAGACAACTTGATAAGAGGCAGGAAAAAGGTACTTGACTGAGGCACCTGAAATGTGGCTGTCCAAAAGTGCCACATGGTGCCATGGTACAACTATCATGACCAAAGGGCCAAAATACAGTGATTATTCCATCTAGGCACTGTTGGGTGGCAAGCACAGGTTAGGGGAGGGATACCTTAACTGTAGAGCCAGGATTATCACTGCTGGTGTGCAGGTGTGTGCCTGGCCTGGACCATCTCCATCATATTCTCTCTGGGCCTGTCATGTTGTCAAAAAGAGGTTGCCACCAGCACCTGTTACCCAGTAGTAGCATAACAGAGAGGGGACAGGGAAGCTTTACCTGCCTGGCCAACTCACTTAGCTGCTAGTAGTGCTCCGGGCCTTTGTTTTCTTATTGGCACAACTGGGGAGGGAGGAAAAGGGGAAATGAGCTCTGAGGTCTGTTCCAGCTCTAATATTATATGTTTCAATGAGATAACCAGCCTCTAGCTCTATCCTGAATGCTGACACACCCTATTCTAAATTATATAATCAGAACCAACCCCAATACCATATGGAGACTGAGTAGGTAACTACCTGTGTTGGATTCATGAGGGTCCCTTCAAGTATCCTTTTTTTTTTTTTTTGGTGGGGCAATGAGGGTTAAGTGACTTGCCCAGGGTCTCTCAGATAGTGTCAAGTATCTGAGGCCGGATTTGAATTCAGGTCTTCCTGAATCCAGGGCCGGTGCTTTATCCACTGTGCCACCTAACTGCCCCCTCAAGTATCCTTGAAAATCAGAAGCAACTTCCTCCCTTTTCCAGTTTTATAACAGGATTTGAAATTCTTACCATTAGAAGCCTTCCTTTGGTTTAAGGCATTGAAGGCATTCAGTATATTAACATAGTGAGAGGTATTGTTGTTCAGTCATGTCTGACTCTTTGTGACCCTAAATGGGGGTTTTCTTGTCAAAGATACTGGAGTGGTTTGCCATTTCCTTCTCCAGCTCATTTTACAGATGAGAAAACTGAGGTAAATACATTAAACCTTTGGCACCCATTGGTTTATCAGATTAGCTATCACCTAGCAAATAATAGGCATGACCTACCTTGGGGAAGTTGTAATGGAGGGGGAAAGGTAAAAAAAATACAGGGTAGGATTGATTTCCTGGGGTAGGGTCTTCATAGGGGTGATATCTGGGCCTAGGTACCCGAGGGAAAGAAGGACAACAGAAAAATCAAAGGACAGGAAGATCCAAAAGGGAAGGGGAATGGAGAGGAGAGCCTGATGATAAAACTTGCCAATTCTGCTTTTGCTCAGGACTAGCCCTGTGTGTAAAATCTTCTCTTTTGACAGATTCACAGGGCCCAGGTGTATACAAGTAGCCTTGGTGCTCATGACTCACACAAGAAGGCGGCCCACAGGGCTTTGTTATTTGATAGCTACAGATTGTCTGATATCAGGTCCCAGCCTATCAATAGCATTTGGTTACAAGGAAAGTGCTTTGTACACCCTAAGTTAGTGTATAATTGTGAATTATTTTTATTCATCAAAATCCTTCATCACCATGACCTTAGTGATTTGTCCAATATCTTTGTGGGTCAGAGGGAGACTGGTATAGTGAATATGTGAGTAGAATGTTGTCTTCTTGAGGGCAGGGAACATTTTATTTTATTTTTGTCTTCATATATCCTGAGATTGTTCCTCACTTCTCCACTCCCTGCAGGTTCCTCCCTGAGTATCCCCACTCTGTGATTTCAACCATTCTTGAGAAGCATAGTCTTGGCACAAGGAGATAAAAGTGTCCCCTGGGCTCCTCCCTTCCATATCCCCCTATTTTTCACATTATTCAAGAAACTACCTCTTCTATCACTATATTTGAACAAGCCTGGAGTCCTTGATTAAATTATAAAGGAAGAACATTCTCTCTTTCTCTGTCTGTCTCTTTCATTCTTTTTCTCTCTCAGCTTAATCGGTTTCACTAATTTTTCCTCTTTTTCCTCCTTTTCTTTTTTCTTTTATAAAATAAATTTTTTGTTGTTGTTATACAGAGGAGGGAAAAGAGACACCTGGGAAGAAATGTAAAGGATTCAGAAACAAATTAGGTCAATTAAAATATTTTTAAAAACAAACAAATGTTTGCCCTTTTTTTCATCACTTCATCATATATAAGAGGTGTCCACTAAGTGTCTTCTAAGCTGAGCATTTAGATTATCCTAACATGACACAGTGGAAAGAGGATTGGTTTTAGAGTCAGAAGACCTAGGTTACAATCCTAGCTCTGCTTTACACTTACTACCTGTGTGACCTTAGGCAAGTCACTTAACCTCTGGGCCTCAATTTCCTCATCTGAAAAAGGAGGGGGTTGGACTAGGTCTGAGGTCCCTCACAGCTCTAAACCTATGCTCTTAAGAGCCTTTGATTACATTTTGTGAGCTATAATGGGATAGGTTAGGCAAAGCTGAGTAGGTCTCAGTCTGGCTTTGAATGATCAATGTTCCCCTTGAGACAGAGCAGTAACTAGTAAGGTCAATAAGGGCTTTGCCTCAGGGTAACAACATGCCACAGTGTGCCTTCCCTACAGAAATTGCTGTCCCTGGTAAGGTTAAAGTCTCCAAATCCCTAGACCTTCTAGGGTCCCTCACCTTCTGGGTCCCATAGCTATCCTTTCCCCCACCCTGAAATAAGTGAGGATTGGACACTCTCAGACCGAATATACCCTAAACATAAATATTTCATCATAATTCCATTTTGCTTTTCAGGTCGGTCTTGCTAGGGATAGCATTCACTTTCTCTCTGGCGGCATTTTCCTCACAGTGTTCATGTCTGAGCTGATGTGTAATCAGTAAACTTACCAGGTACTTATTATATACCCAGCACCATGCTGTACATTGTAGAGATGCATTTTAATATAGTTGAGCAAATGAGGCTGATGTGAAGGTGGAAGAGAACAATCTAAGGCAGGATGTCATTGGATGCTAAATCCTATGGTCTTCACATCTCAGTATTTGTGGGTTGTTGTTTTCTTTTCTTTTCTTTTTTTTAACTCCACACATATGAAAAAAAACAAAACCAAGTCTTGAAAGTGAATTATCCTTTCAACCTTCCTCACATGTTTCCTCATGTCTGATTTACTTAAAGGAAGACTTGCTGTTCCCTCCAAACTTTGAGATTAAGCTTGAGTGGCCAGGAGCCAGGATAGGATGGTCAAAGGTATAAATGAGTATTTGCCTGGTGGGAATGAGGGGGTGGCCCAAGGTCTTGGAGGGAGAGAGAAGAGCAGCAGGACCAGCCATCCCTAGAAGTTTAGCCTTTGCCCTGGCTATGGAGAAATTTGCTTTAAGAAAGTTTTTTGTTTTTCCAAGGATCACATGCAGAGAATCAGAACAAACTTGGAATGAATGGGGCTTTACTCCAGGACACCATTTCCTAATATTATATTTCTATAAAGGAATCAGGCTCAGGCTAAATCCTGACATAAAATATTCTAAATCACATAATCAGAACCAAGCCTATGTGGAGGCTAGGTAAGTAACCTCCTGCATGGTATGAATAAGGAACCAATGCCTTCTTCCTTGGGAGAGTGTGCTTCCTCTTTGTGACCATCCCAGCCTCCATGTTTTGTCTCTTGGAGCAGATTCCTCTGTTGGCCTGTGCCAACACAACAGTGTCTTTTCTCTGTAGTATCCTTTTTCTAGGCTTGCCTTCAAATCTGACCCCAGATGCTTACTAGCTGTGTGATCTTGGGCAAGTCACTTAACCTCTATTTGCCTCAGTTTCCCTAACTCTAAAATTATACTTCCCAGGGTTGTTATAAGGATAAAATGAAATAATGTTTACATAGTGCCTGGTGCTATACAAATGCTAACTATTACTACTTAGAGGCATCTTGTGGCACAATTGAGAAAGCTCTGGACCTGGAGTCAGGAAGGCCTAAGTTTAAATCCAACCTCAGATATTTACTAGCTGTGTGACCCTGGGCAAGTCATTTCATCTCTATTTGCCTCAGTTTCCTCAACTGTCAAATGGGGATAACAATAGCACCTATCTCACAGGGTTGTTGTAAGGATCAAATAAAATTATATTTTTGAAAGTGCTTAGCACAGTACCCCTCTTCTCCTTCCATCCCCTCAAATCCCAACAGTGGTAAGGGTCAAACTACCCCTTATCTCATTGTGGCTATACTCATAGATCACTGTCTTCTATGCCACCCTCTCAGTTGAAAAAAAAAAAATGGAAAGGTATCTGTTCTCAACAGGCCTTCAGGGAAATGCTTTTGAGAGTACTGCATTAGCCTTCCTTGTTCTTCTGTATGACTCTTTTCCCCGACCCAATGGAAGACTTCTCCTAAATCAATCAATTATTCAATAATCATTGATTAAGCAACTACTCCATGCAGGGCACCACATTACAAAGACAAAGAATTAATAGTCCCTGCCCTCAAGAAGTTTATATTCTGCCCTAGCCTTCTCAGGAGGTTTTTAAAAAGGGGGGAGGGGGAAAGAGAAGGAAGAGAGGGAAGGGGGGGAGAGGAGAGGAGATATGATGAAGCGTGGTGTGGACAGTCAATACAAAAACATTTATTAAGCACCTACTATATGCCAAGCACTGTGAAAGGTGCGGGGGATACAAAGACAAAACTGAAGTAGTCATATCTCACATTGTCTTTCTAATAACTCTCAAGAATAACTCAAATAATAATAAGCTAGGTATTATTACCCCATCTGACAGCTTCCTCCTATCGTTCATCTGACAGGTTCCTCATCTGAGAACTGGAGGAAGCAAATGACTTGACTAGGTTATATAGTAAATGAGTTATAGAATAGACTGCAGATTTCTCAAAGGCAAATACTTCTTTTTACTTTTGCCTTTGTATTGCCAGCATCTGGCATGGAGCTTTGCACAAACAGGTGCTTAATAAATCTTTGTTTAAATCAAGCTAGAACTAAATCCCAGTTCTTCTTTTTGGGGAATCCATTTGATTGGCTAAAATTGAACTTTTTTCTTTATCAAAACAGGAGCGATTGGATTTCATGAGCCAGAGTCTATTCTGCAACTAGATAGATATTCCTTCAAATCACTGGCCCCTGAGGAAGACAAACAATGGAGGGTGTGACTCCTCTTGGTCATCACCTTCAACTCTCATACAGATGGGAAGATCATCATGCTGCAACATCTGCCACTCCATTAATTACCAGGATTGATTTAGTTTATCTGACTTTCTAGACAGATATGTCCCATTCTTCTGCCACACTTTTTTTTCACTTCTTGAAACTAAGTATTTTGAAGAGGACAGATGTCTTTAGTGGAGAGCTACCTTTCCCTAGCCTAGTTCCCCAGGTAGGTATGATATTCTGGGCCATCACCAGCTATCCTTTCTTTCTTTTTTTTTCTTGCATTTTGAATAGAATTTTATTTTCCAAAATTTATGTAAAAACAAATTTTGACATCAATTTTTAAAAACTTTGTGTTCCAACTTCTCTTCCTCCCTCCCTTCCCACCCCCCACCCACAAGAACTCAAGCAATTCAAAATAAGTCATACATGCATAGTCATGGAAAACATTCCCACATTAGCTAGGTTGCATCACCAGCTGTCTCTTTATCTTGCCACTGGACTCCAGTGACTTCTGGAGGGAAGAGTGAGGCTGATGACTTTGCACATCTCTGCCTCACTGAAACCCATGACATCATTGGTCCTCTTAGAAAAGAAAGGATGAACAACAATAAACCCCCTATTTATTGTGTGGGGGAAAGAGAGGAAGGAGTAGATTCATCCATCAACAATACTCTAATAGGAACTTCACTTAATAAATGGTTTTGGGTTGATGAATGGATTGATTCCCTCTCTATTTCCCACACAATAAGCAGTGGAGGATGATGGCCAGAAGGAGAAATTGAAGTTAAAGTACTCAGTCCTAGTGGCACAAAGTAAAAAATGAAAGGTCCTGCCTTCAAGGAGTTTCCATTCAATGAGGGAGGAAACATGTACAAGAATATACAAAATAAATTCGGTGTAATTTTAAGTGGGAGGCACTAACTTGGAGGAGACCAAGAAAGGCCATACATAGGACAAGACATATAATCTGAGCTTTTAAAGGAAACTAAAGATTTTAAGAGATGAGGAGAGAGTACATTCCAGGCACTAAGAATAGCCTGTATAAACACCCAGAGATGAGACCTGAAATGTCATTTGTGAAGAACAGCAAGATGAATGCAAAACTTACATGGTTCCTTAAGCAAACACAAATTTTGAATCTGATCTTTGAGAATTTCCAAGTTGATAAGTATATGTATAAGCTCAATAGACTGTCAATGCATCCCAAGGATCTAAGAGACCCTGGTCTGAATATGCGCCAAATGAGATGGCCATGTCTTTGTATGTTTCCTCTCAAAACATACGTACACACATACATGTGCTTTTACATATAGGGAATGTTGCTAAATGTTTATTAAATGAATGAAAAATAAGTAGTAGTATTAGTCCTGGCTATGGTGTACAAATCTATAAAATTGAGCAGAGAAAGATTCAACCAGTTGCCTGACTGAGGTTGAGGGTCAGGCCCACTGGAGCCTTGGGCATTTTGGAAATTCCTCATCTAACATGCCCTGACTTCATGCTGTACCATTGTCCCTCCTTCTCCTTCTGGACACCTGTAGCTCCCTAGTTATCAAGAGGATGGCGAGAAAGGAGTGAGCATTTAATTTTTTTTAATTAAAACATTTTATTGATACATTTTTGTTTTTACATTACAGTTTCTCTGGATATAAATCCACCCAACTCTAACACACACACACACACACACACACACACACACACACACAGAAAGTCATAATTTTAAAAATTCTTTTTAAAAATTTGGGGGGGGAGCAGAGCAATGAGGATTAAGTGATTTGCCCAGGGTCACACAGCTAGTGTCAATTGTCTGAGGCTGGATTTGAACTCAGGTCCTCCTGAATCCAGGTCCAGTGCTTTATCCACTGCGCCACCTAGCTTCCCCCTTGTTGTTGTCCAGAGCCATCTGGGTTCAGTGGCAAGATATATCAGGATGACTGGGGATGGTCTTGGATGTTTTTCTTTTTTTCTTTTTACTTTTTTTTGGTTTGGGTTTGGGTTTTTGGGGGGTTTTTTTGGTTTGTTTTTCTTTTTCAGGGCAATGAGGGTTAAGTGACTTGCCTAGGGTCACACAGCTAGTAAGTGTCAAGTGTCTGAGGCCAGATTTGAACCCAGGTCCTCCTGAATCCAGGGCTGGTGCTTTATCCACTGTGCCACCTAGCTGCCCTGTTTTTGTTCTTTCTAAAGGCAATCAGGGTTAAGTGACTTGCCCAGGATCACACAGATATTAAGTGTCTGAGGTGAGATTTGAACTAAGGTCCTCTTAACTCCCAGGCCAGTGCTCCATACACTGTGCCACCTAGCTACCCCAAAAGTCATCATTTTAACAACAAAAATCACTTAGGGAAAACCAACCAACCCATGATTCTCGTCATATATGCCCCATCCTCCCACCTCTCTATGGAAAGGATGGAGGCACCTCCTCATACCTTTTCCAGGACTAAGACCGATCATTATAATTATTCTGCTTACAGGACTTGCATCTTTAATTTGCAAATTCACAGGAGCAAGCACAGAATTACATTGTGAATGTCAAGCATCTCCAAGTTAGTCAGCATGCACTTGAGGTGGATCTGTTACCTAATATGTACCAGGAATTTAAACTCAATGTTTGAGTGTTTCAGTTGCAATTAAAAAGTAGCCACACGGGCCTTCTCACATGGCTGTTCTTGAATGTGGTATTATAAGTATGACTGCCAAAAAGCAGAAAGTAAGGGTGATATTGCATTTCAGGCTAGAAAAGAGGTTGGCAATCTAAGGCACAAATAATAATAATTGGCACTTGACATGAGTCAGTAAGATCTGCAAAGGGTTTTAGTTACAATATATCCCTTTGAACTTTACAGAAACAACTCTATTAGGTTGATACTATAGGAAGTGTTGTCCTCATTTTACGGATGAGGAAACTGAGGCTCAAAGTAGTTAAAAAAAGACTTATCTGAGGTCATACCAGAGGTAGCTTCTTCTGATTCCAAATTAGTCCTTTAAAAAAAAATAAGTGTTGGGGCAGCTAGGTGGCACAGTAGATAAAGTACTGGCCCTGGATTCAGAAGGACCTGAATTCAGATTGATCCTCAGACACTTGACGTTTACTAGCAGTGTGACCCTGGGCAAGTCACTTAACCCTCATTGCCCTGGAAAAAAGAAAAAAAAAGATTTCCCCACTTAATGAACCTGAGTACTTGAGAATGCTTTCTCTGCCTTTTCCTCTCCCTTTCACTTCATTATTCCTCCCCTTTCCCCTTCCCTCCTCATTCCCATTCCTTTCCCTTAAGAAAAAAAAAAGTATAACACATTGGCCCTTGGATGACACAGGTATTCAAAATATCAGGCTGACTGATGTTTACCGCTGTTGGGACCATGATAACACATTCCCCCCAACCTTAGGAAAATGATTATGCACCCACATACCCTTGGCACTTGGAACCTTAGCATGTCTCAAAAAATGTTGCCAATTTTCTCTATGGTGTGTATAGACCCAACCAGAGTGAAATTATGATCTAGACCAGCCTCTTACCCCCTCCTTTCACATCCATCTCTTCCATACTCACTCCCTCAATGACCCCAAATGCCCAGTGTTTTCATTTCTACCTGTGACCCACCATCATTTTGCTGTTGATCTACCCTTCCAGAATAATGCTCCATAGTATAAAACTTTCTCTCTCCTCTCATCCATATGAGGTAGCTATGCAGTGGAGTAGATAGAGTATAGGACTTGGAGTCAGAAAGACTTGAGTTTGAATCCTGATATTTATGAGCTTTGTGACCATGGGCAAGTCACTTAACCTCTGTCTGACTCAGTTTCCTCAACTGTAAAATGGGGATAATAATAGCACCTCCCCTCAGGGTTGTTGTGGGGATCAAATGAGTTAACACTTGTAAAGTGGTTTGCAAACCTTAAAGCACCATTATTGTACTAGCTATTGTGATGATTACTCCTATTATCATCATACATACTTACCTGCCAGATGTCACATTCTCTCAAGGTCCTGATTTCTACTAGGGAGCAACCAGTGCTAATGAATTAGGTAAGGTCACTCCTTGTTCAGAGATTCTTTTTTTTTGTTTTGTTTTTGGTGAGGCAATTGGGGTTAAGTGACTTGCCCAGGGTCACACAGCTAGTAAGTGTCAAGTGTCTGAGGTTGGATTTGAACTCAGGTCATCCTGAATCCAGGGCCAGTGCTCTATCCACTGTGCCACCTAGCTGCCCCTTGTTCAGAGATTCTTAACTTGGGGTCCACAGATGGGGATAGATTTCAGGGAGGACAATGAAAACTTATCTTTATTTTATAATCTTTTATTTCCTTTGTAGTCCTTTGTATTTTATTTTAGGGATTTAAAAACCTTATTCTGAGAAAAGGAGAAGGGGTCTGTAGGCTTCACCAGACTGCCAGGGGTCCAAGGCACAAAAGAAGGAAAGTTAAGAACCTCTGTTTAAAAAAAAAAAAGATTCCTTAATAGGAGTTGTGACAGGATGTATCTCCTAATGATGAGAAACTGGCAAGTAGGTAGAGGTACCTGTGTGTCTGTGAGCCTAAGCGTGCACCTGCACCCACGTAGGAGGGTTAGTGGGAGTTTCTAGAGGTCCTTGAGCTGCCCACACCAGTTGGAATGCCATGTGAATTGGGGTTAGAGAAGAGGTGTTAAGTATGGTTCTGAATTGGCAGAGATAAGAACACCTATTGACACCCATCTGCTCAGGTCCTCTAGATGTTTTGCCAGCTTTCCCCCATGATTTCAGATTTGTATTCACTGTTCCTCCAAGTAATGCCAAAAGCAAGTAATGTGAGCAGCAACCTCATAGCCCCATTCTGTCAGCCCATCATATCTTCCTTTCCTTACCTACCCTCTGGCTTTCTTTCTTATCTGCTGGCTCTGGTTGGGACACCAGAGCGATACTTTTGGTCATGGAAAGCAGGACACAGAAGAAGCATGAGTTATTGTTGGATAACTTCAAAGCGAAGTATATAATTTGGTCCTCTTACTTCATGGATGCAACAGCTGTCCAGATGCAGGCAATTTTGAGTTTGGTGTGGTTGGAATTTCTAAGAGACCTAAAAAGAGCTTGTTATTTTAGACTGAGCCATGCCAGAGCATTTCGGTACCAGTGCTGAGAGTGTATAAAAATAAATTGAGAAGTTTTGAGGTTGTTCTTTAAAAAAAATAGTCTTTGATGCTACACAAATGATTTGGTTGGGCTTTGTGGACTTCAGAGTTTGTGCCTGAAGTTCTCTCATGTAGATCACATTCTATTTGAGAGTAGGCTATAGATATCTTTGGGAGGATGTCACAAGATTCCTTGTACTCTCCTCTGGGGTTTGAGATAGAGTGGTGAGTCTGGATCACTCTCTTCCCAAACCCACAGAACACACACCTCTACAACTTGGGGGTGATTAGAAACAGGGTGAACTTTACAAATTGGCAGGATAGGAATGTTTGTGGTGCGATTTCAGGGACTCTGGGAAAACCTGCCCTAACACTTCTTTCTCCCC
The DNA here is from genome assembly GCF_019393635.1 of Dromiciops gliroides. Lineage (NCBI taxonomy): Eukaryota > Metazoa > Chordata > Mammalia > Microbiotheria > Microbiotheriidae > Dromiciops > Dromiciops gliroides. Next base: position 146,050,889 of record NC_057862.1, read on the forward strand.
AAATCTCCCTTGACTGATTAATTTCCTTTACTAGGAGAGGGAGCCTTTAGTTTCATGGAATTCGGGAAAATCTGTCATTTCCTTTTCCTCTACCCACAATTCATCTAAGATTTGGTAGAGACACTGAGGTTCTGACCTCCCCCAGGACACATTAGCCAGTAAACATAAGTGGGATTGGGATCCAGGTTTTCTTGTCACCAAGCCCAACATTATTGCCTATGTCAGGCTGCCTCCTAATTTCATTACAATATACATTAAAATACAAATATCCCTAAGAAAAGTAACACCAATAATTTCAACTCTTCCACACTATGTTGTAAGGACTGAGGATGGGGTATATAGGAGAGCAGGAGGATACCCCAGTGGAGAAGAATGGGGGATATGACAGGGTTGGGAAGAAGGGCTTGAAATAGAAAAAGATTTAGGGGATGAAGAACTGTGAAAACCCTCCCCAACTCATTAGTGTGTTTGAGTAATTCTACTTAGAAGACAGAAGGGAAGGGAAGGATGGAAGTAAAAGGAGAGGTAGCCATTCAAAACAGGAGAGTGAAATCAAAAGGGCCAGAAGAAGGGGAGTGAGTCTCCCCCTCCTACACTCACTTAACCCCTCCCCCACCTCAAACGCAGCTGTTCAGTCATGGGACCCTTATCCCCACCTCCCCACCTGCAGGTTCAGGCTGAAGCACACCCCCCCTTTTTTTTTTCAACATAGCAACTCAAATTCCTACCAACTGCCCTGGGCCCAGAGTTCCTTTGAAGCCCGACTGCAAGGTGAGGGGCCCTGCCAGGTGCCTTTTGATGTGAGTTCCTGCTTATGGGCTTCAGAGAGTGAAGAGAGGGAGGAGGGGGTGGGGTGGGGAGTAGTGCAAAGGGGAAGCCCAAGACAGACAGAGTCTCTGGGGCATTTTAAAAATCCTCTTGCTTTTTACCTGGGACTTAACTACAATCCACTTGAAGGCCATCAGCTTTTTCGTCACTGTTTTCTGTTTTTCCCTGCTGGCTGGAGGCTGTGGTAAAGGCCGGCTGCTCAAGCCTCAGGACTCCCTTCCCCCACCTCCCTCCAGTCCTCCACCTGTTCTACATTAGAAGAAAGGGACGTTTCAGCTTCCACCTGTTGCTTAAGCAAGGTCTGTGTGCTCTAGGGGGGAAGTCAGGGACAGGCACTCCCTTGATCCCTCCACCCTGAGGAGGGGAATATGTTTCTTATTAAAAAAAATGCCATTTATAAATGTGGCTCGTTTTTCATATAATAGATCCTGAGGATGTATTCTTCCCCTGCCCTCTCCAAGCTGCTGCTTGCCCTCCTCGCTCAAGAGAGGAGGAATAGTGACAGTTTGACAAGTGCCAGGGAGTGGGCCTGGCACCAAAACTGGACAGGGGCCAAGGTTAGTGACGATTTCATCGGGATGCCTTTGTGTTCCCTTAGTGCATGCCCACCCGTGGGCCTCCTGCCATCTGTGAGGCCTTAGTCTGTAAGCACCTGCAAAAGCTTTCATAGAAATAGACTCTACCCAGACCAGGATAAGGATTGCCTGAATTCTGGGCTAAGCTGATTCAGAGCAGCTGGTGAATGGAAGAGTAGATTTCTACACAAATGGAAGAGTAGACCTATACACAAATTCATTTTGGCTGGACACATGCTGCCTGTGCTCGATACAACCATATGTGTGTTCTCTCTTTCTCTGTCTCTCTGTCTCTCTGTCTCTCTGTCTCTCTGTCTCTCTCTGTCTCTCTCTCTCTCTCTCTCTCACACACACACACACACACATACACACTCACTGTGAAAAAACAAGAAAAAATAGACATGAGATCTCAAAAGCACAGCGGCCTGGCCACATGACATCTAGCAGAGGCTCCACTCACTAGCCCCACTCACTTCTATAAGTCCTGAAGATATGACCATTATAACACAGTATGATATTTCATGTTCATACTGATGCACCTGAGTGAAAAAAGAGTCAAGTAATCTCTATTTAAGATGACAGTTAAGTAGGTAATAGTTTAGAAAGATTCACATTAAAAATTCTTAATATTTGGGGGAAGCTAGGTGGCTCAGTGGATAAAGCACCAGCCCTGGATTCAGGAGGACCTGAATTCAAATTCAGCCTCAAACGCTTGACACTTACTATCTGTGTGACCCTAGGCAAGTCACTTAACCCCAATTGCCTCACCAAAAAAAATTCTTAATATTTGTTGGGGTTTGGTTTTTTTTTTTTTTTAAACCTCAGCAGGGGCAGCTAGGTGGCGCAGTAGATAAAGCACCGGCCCTGGATTCAGGAGTACCTGAGTTCAAATCCGGCCTCAGACACTTAACACTTACTAGCTGTATGACCCTGGGCAAGTCACTTAACCCCCATTGCCCCACCAAAAACAAAAAACAAAAAACAAAAAACAAAAAACAAAAAACAAAAAAACAAAACCTCAGCTAGACAGAATGCTTCATTTCTCAAGGCTTCCATTTACTACCTATGCCCCCTTAAGTAAATCACTTAATCCCATAAGGTTTCAGTTTCCCCATCTGTTAGGTGAATATTTGGTGCTAGGTGACCCTAAAGTCCCTTCCAGTTCTTAATCTATGGTCTTGTGTTCCCAAAGTTTGACTGAACCAGCATCCTTGGACGTTGGGAGACTCAGTTCTCCTGAGTTACAGCACCTGGTTTGTTCCAGGTTGGTGAGACAATTGCCCCAAAGGGAGCATTTTAGCCCCTTCCGTCATTCTCTAGGCTTATCTCACTGTGCCACCCAGTCCAATCCTCATGCTTCCAATTCGTTCACAAGTTCAAGAGATAAGGTTATGAGAACAGAGAAGTACTTTTCACCCTTATTCCCCCTTCTCCTGAACATCCCTGCGGGCTGGACTTTTAATTCCCTTTTATAGACAGTACCAATAAAGTTCATATAGCCAGATAGGGCACTTCCCCTCCCATAATAATTCCCAGCTTTGAGGGTCAGCTCCTAGATAGTTCTTTTGTGTGAGAGGAGGAAGAGGGCAATTAGGAGTTGTGCTTTGTTTCCTGTTGCTCTTCAGTCTGTTTAGGCTCAGCAAACCAAGCCAAACACCACCCCTTAGCCCAGTCAGTCTAGACCGAGGCTGTGGCTACAGAGAATCCTTTGAAACTGCTGGTTAAACAAGAAGCTGATTTCTCATATGGAAATGTCCTCTCTCTTGTGGATTTTATGGAGCCTCCTAAATCTGTTTCTCATATGCATACATGAATACATATTTTAATATGTTTCCCCCCAAATATAACATCATAAAGACTTTTACCCAAAATGAACTTGCTAGTGTTCCAGACCATCTTTGTTATGGCTGTTTGCTCTGCTTTAGGGGATGTGACTCGATATCCTAGACTGATTTCTTTTACTCTTCCTGGGGAGGAAAACCGACAGCAACCACCAATGGCTACAGATGACTCAAACTCCCTCCAAATCTGGCTGAAATTTTCCCAGGAGAATAAACAATTCTTTTTCAGTTGTTGTTCAGTTGTTTGTTTTTTGGGGGTTTTTTTGGTGAGGCAATTGGGGTTAAGTGACTTGCCCAGGGTCACACAGCTGGTGTCAAGTGTCTGAGGCTGGATTTGAACTCAGGTCCTCCTGAATCCAGGGCCAGTGCTCTATCCACTGCGCCACCTAGCTGCCCCTGTTCAGTTGTTTTTCAGTTGTGTCTGACTGTTCGTGACCGCATTTGGGGTTTTCTTGGCAAAGATCCTGTAGTGGTTTGCCTTCTCCAGCCCATTTTACACATGAGGGAAGTGAGGCCAACAGGTAAAGTGACTTGCCCAGGATCATACAGCTGGTAAGTGTGAGAGGCCAGATTTGAAACTCTCAGAGATGAGTCTTCCTGATTCCAGGCCTGGTATTCTATCCACTGTGCTGCCATCTGACTCAAACAATTCTTAAATCCCATCAAATCCAAGCATTTTTCTTCCATTTTCCCGGATGTCATAGGAACAAAGATCCAGAGCTAGAAGAGACCTAGAGTCCAACCCCATGATTTTACAGACAAGGAAACTGAGGCCCAGAGAAGGTAACTGACTTGCCCAGGGTCATACAAGTAATAATCAATCAGTAAATATTTATTAAACACTGACTCTCTGCCAGGCACTATGTTAAATGCTGGAGATACAAAAAGAGGCAGAAGACAGTCCCTTCCCTCAAGGAACTTATGATCTAAGGAGGCAGTGGCAGACTTGAACCCAGGTCACACAGCCATAAGTGGCAGTGCCAGGATGAGAACCGATGCCCTCTGATGCTAAATCCAGCAATTTACTATATAATGCTGCAGATGCCTTTGTTATTAAAGAGATTTTAACAGCCATTAACTCACATACTCCACTAAATCCTTGAGCTCTTCAATATGGGTACTCCTTGCATTTGAATGGATTTGTTATTATTCAGTTGTTTCAGTGGGGTCCACCTCTTTCTGTCTCCATTTGGGATTTTCTTGGCAAAAATACTGGAGTGGTCTGCCACTTCCTTCTCCAGCTCATTTCACAGATGAGGAAACTGAAGTAAACAGGGTTAAGTGACTTGCCCAAGGTCACACAGCTAATAAGTGTCTAAGGCCAGATTTGAATTCAGGAAGATGAGGTCAGGCCCAACACTCTACCCACTGTACCATCTAGCTGCCCATAAGCATTTATTAAGTACCCACTATTTTCTAGGCACTGTACTAAGCATTTTAGAAATATTATCTCATTTGATCCTCACAGCTACCATGAGATAGATATTAACAAATAATAAATAAAATTTTATTAAGTACCTACTATGTGCCTGGCACTACACTAAGTGCTAAGGATTAGTCTCTCATGGTATACCACACTTATTGGAAAAAACAAGGGAATTATATTCTTACTATGTTTATCTCCCAACTGGGTGGAGGTGTATCTTCAGTTCTCCTTTGTCTCTTGCCTCCTCTCTGGACATTCAAGAGACTTCCCACTTGTTATATTCAGGAGTATGCTGGGATCTATGAAAACTCATAACACACTTTTAAGTTTAATCTGAATTATTAACATTTTCTCCTCCACTTTCTTACATCTAAACATTCGACAAAATAATAAATTAAGCCTTAATTTGTAGCTTTGCTAATGTCTAAGGAATAAATACTTATATTGAAAGTTTTACTACCAGATCAAGCTGGTTCCAGAAAGGACTCCCCTGGTTATTCATCTCCTCAACAAAACCTGTTGTCATAGAGGAGCTTGCGATCTAGTCCATGAGCTATTAATTTAGAGACCTTGTTAGTTCCAAAAGATTGGGAGGAAAAAAAAAAAGACTGGGAGGGTCCCTCAGAAACCTGGTGCTCCAAAGTCCCTTGATTTTTGGTGCATCAGTGACACAAGGAGCAAAGAGGGACTTTCAGGAGCGATATTCAAGATGCAGTCAGACATTGTTGAGATATGGACTCATTCTGATGTCACATGAACTTGGTGTGACCAAAACTATAGAGGTAGATTTGAGCTAAGATTTGAGCCTATTCTCCCCAGAAACCAAAGTGGTTTAAAACCAAAGACAGTTTGCCCCATAGGTATTAGAAGGAGAGGAGCTTATTCTTTGTTTATTCTTACTTATTTTTATTTATTTTTGCTATATCATTGCTAATTGTTTATTCTCACTATATTTTAAAAGGAAATATCCTTTTATAGTTCTTTCTTTCTTTTTTTTTTTTTTTTTTTAGTGAGGCAATTGGGGTTAAGTGACTTGCCCAGGGTCACACAGCTAGTAAGTGTTAAGTTTCTGAGGCCGGATTTGAACTCAGGTACTCCTGACTCCAGGGCCGGTGCTCTATCCACGGAAATATCCTTTTATAAAAGGTAATTGATGATAAATTATCAAATAGAACTGGGGCTTTAGTTACTAGTATAGAACAGTGAGAGGAACAGGGATGTTGACAGTAGAGAATAGAAACACTTCAACCCCACAAAGTAAATTAGGTGAGGAAGGTGATAAAATCTGCCTGATTCCAGGAAAGTGGACTAGGGCATAATAGATACACATATATTTTAAGTCAAGTCAGCTTAAGTCAAAAAGCACTGACTAAGCACCTACATTGTGCCAGGCACTATAATAAGCACTAGGGAAGGCAAAACAATCTGTATTCTCCAGGAAGTCACAGTCGGAAGGGGAAGAGAACATGCAAACAGGTATGTACTATATCTATGGGTGTGTGTGTGTGTATATATACACATACACACACACACACACACACCCATATATATGCACACTTGTGTACAGAGAGACATACATATATATATAATATGGATATGTAGTTATATTGTATAAATATACAACAGATAACTTGGAGATGGTCTTAGAGGAACTAATTGCCCTTTGCGCATTAAAGAGGAAAGAGAAAGACTTTTTAAGTCATTGGGATTTTAGCAGAGACTTAATGGAAGCTGGGGCAGCTGTGTGGTACAGTGGATAGAGCACTGGGCTTGGAATCAGGAAAACTCATCTTCATGAGTTCAAATCCTGCTTCAAACACTTACTAGCTGTGTCACCCTTGAGCAAGTCTCTCAACCCTGTTTGCCTCAGTTTCCTCATCTGTAAAATGAGCTGGAGAAGGAAATAGCAAACCACTCCTGTATCTTTGCCAAGAAAACCCCCAATGGGGTCATGGAGAGTCAGACACCACTGAACAACAAAACATATATAAAAGAAGCCATGAGGAAGAGAATTCCAGGCAATGGGGGACAGCTAGAGGAAATGCATGGTAAAGCAAGATGGTCCTTTGAGGACAATGTCACAGAATCCTAGAGTATAAAGTATAAGAAGACTGAAAAGGTAGGAAGAAGGTAAGTTATAAAGCCAAACAGAACATTTCATATCTTATCCTGGAGGTAATAGTCACTGCAGTTTATTGAATGGGGGAGGGAAAGTAGTGAGGGGGGAGAGAAAAGAGTGACAATGCCAAAGAGAAGTCAAGAAGACAGAGGATCTCAAAAAGACCATTAGATTGAGCAATTAGGAGATCACCCTCAGTTTTGGAAAGCACGTTTTCAGTTGAACGATGAGGTCAGAAGCCAGACTGCAAAGAGCTGAGAACAGAATGGGAGGAGGAGAAGTAAGAGCACAGACTATAGAGAGCTTTTTCAAGGAGTTTAACCATAAAAGGGAGGAGAGAGAGAGAACAATCACTAGTGGGAAACAGAGGGATCAAGGGGATGGAAGAGATGGAAGAGACCTGAGTGTTTGTAGTATCGCCAAATATGGAGATTGGTGAGAGAATGGCATGATAGAGGGGGTGACATGCTGAGGAGAACGGGATGGAACAAAATCTCGATATTTTGAAAAGTCTATATGCTTTACCTGATTGGCAAAGGATCTATGACACAAAAATGGTTAAGAAGCCCTGACTGAGGGTGATCTGATCATTATCTTCAAATATGAAAGGTTTATCTTGTGTTTGTCTTATTTGACTCCAGATGACAGAGCTAGGGGCACTGGGTAAAATTTGCTAAGAGGCAGGATTTAGCTTGATAGAAACTTGCTAACAATTAAAGTTATGATCTGTAAGTGTAAGAAATAGTCTATTCCCTAGCTTGAGAGGTCTTTAAGCAGAGACTGGATGAAGACTTGTCAGGGATATTGGGAAGAAATTTCTTGTTCAGGAGTGATATCTAATGTCCTGTGTAATTATGTGACTCTGTGTGCTACAGGAACTAAGGAGAGAGAGAGAGAGAGAGAGAGAGAGAGAGAGAGAGAGAGAGAGAGAGAGAGCGCTCACAGAGCGCACAAGATAGCACAGTGTTTGCTGGGAGTAGTCAGGAATAGTTTCATGACAGGGCAGGCCTTGAATACTCCATATCGTTATAAACTGGTCAGTATTATGTGGGTGGGGCTTACTGGATCAGGAAACAGGCACATTCCTTCACTGATAAGGCCAAGGGGTTTGAGTCATTTATTAATTCATTTCCTCAGGCCTGCTAGGAAGGGTGGCAAATGGACACAGCCCAGGGGTCTAAGGGTAGGCTCCTGTCTCTGATTTTGCAACATAACAGCTAAAGACACACAAATCCCTTGCTCCCTTACCCAACCCCAACCCCACCACAGACAACTCACCCATGGAAAAATGCTATGTATCTTATCCTTAAGCTTACTAAGGATAGCCAGGGACTGAGTGGTATGCCATGGAGAACAATCCAAACTGTTCCTGAAACAAGAGCCAGTTCCAAGGTATGCAGACCACTTCTGCCCATTTAACTAGGAGAGCTAATCTATGGATAGACAAAAGCTGTCAGCACTCCTGAAGCACTGAAGACTTGACAGGGGGCTGGGATTGGAAGCACTGGCTTCATGAATTCCCCCTCTCTGTGTAGGGGGAATAATCTCTGCTCAAAAGGTATCAGGCAGAAAGTTTAAAAAGAAAACAACTTTTATACCATCCAGTTCCACCAAACAACAGAGACCTTATTATTATTATCAAGAAGCCGATAGATCCTCCATGCTATCCTCCAATTGGGAATTCATGAAGTACAGAAACTGAGAAACTGAATTTGGCATGTAAATAGTGCTTTTGAATTTGTCAAATTCCTACCTCAAAACAACATTCTGAGGAAAGCATAATTATTTTATAGAACAGGAAACTAAGGCTAAGAAAGGCTTTACACAACAAGGACCAGGTGTATCAATTGTGTCAATTGACACAAGAATTTTTTATCCTTTTTTTGGTCATTTTACTATAATTAGTCCTTTGTACAAATACACTTTAAATATAAATAACTGCAAGGATATTATAAAATGTTACTTCGAAATAAAAATATTAATTTAATAAATGTTTATTGATTATCTCTAGCATGAACAAATGTCCCATGTCAATGGGTACAGTTTGATTCCTTGAGACATTCTTAAATTCCTGTCTTTCATAAGTGGCTTGTCCACCATCAACTTCCAGAAGTGGGGCCAAATCTTTGGGACTCCAAGTCCAGTTGTATTCCTACTATATCACGCCATCTATCTTAGTTTTCTCAGTTAAAAAAAAAGTTTGATGTTTTTTGTTTATTTATCACAATCACTTCTCAGTCAACTAAGTGCCAACTAAGTGCCAGGCACTGTGCTAAGAGCTGAGATGCAAAGAAAAGCAAAAGACAGTCTCTGCTCTTCAGGAGTTCGCAGTTTAAAGGGGGAGACAACATGCAAATAACAATGTACAAAGAAGATACATACAGAATAAACTGGAGAAAACTAACAGAGGTAAACTTCTAGCATTGAGGGGCAGCAGTAAGGGCTTCCTGTAGAAGACAGGATTCTAGATGGAGCTTAAGGAAGCCAGGGGGGTGAGGAAGCAGAGGCAAGGAAGAAAGAGTATTCCAAGCATGGAGACAGTGAAAATTTCCCAAGTCAAGAGATGGAGTGTCTTGTGTGAGGAACAGCCGGGAGGCCATGGTCACTGGATTGGAGAATTTATGTGTTGGGGGAAGAAGTGGAGAAGAGATATAAAACCCTCCTCTCTAATAGCCACTGAGCCCTCCCTTGTAAGAAGGAAGAAGAAAAGAAAAGTAAGCAAAATCAAGTAATACTTCAACCACATCTCACAGTATGTGTAGTAGTATTCCAAACCTGTAATGCCCACCTTCCCAACAAAAAGGACAATGTACTTCCTCCTCTCTTCCCCAAGGCCAGGCTTTGTCTTTATAATTAGACAATGCTCAGCTTCTTTTTGGGGGGGGGGCAGGGCAATGAGGGTTAAGTGACTTGCCCAGGGTCACACAGCTAGTAAGTGTCAAGTATCTGAGGCTGGATTTGAACTCAGGTCCTCCTGAATCCAGGGCCGGTGCTTTATCCACTGCACCACCTAGCTGCCCCCTAAAGGTCTCATTTCTAAAACATAAAAACTAGCAATTTGACTCTGGCTTTCCTCCTCATCCTCTGGACCTTACGCTTCCCATTGCTATGATTCACTTTTTTTTTTTTTACATATAAGGTATTTTATTTTTTCCGTTACATGTAAAGATAGTTCTCAAATTTTGTTTATACAAGCTTTATAATTTCAGATTTTTCTCCCTCCCTCCCTCCCCTCCCTCCCCCCTCCCCTAGACAGCAGGTAATCTGATATAGGTTATATCTATATATCTATATATCCACATATCTATATATACATATACATATACACACACACATATATATATACACATAATAACATTAATCCTATTTCTGCATTAGTCCTGTTATAAGAGAAAAAATCAGAGCAATGATGAAAAACCTCAAAATAGAAAAAAACAACAGCACCAAAAACAAAAGAAATAGTATGGTTCATTCAGCATCTATACTCCCCAGTTCTTTTTTTTTTTCTTGGATTTTTAGATCCTCTTCTATCATGAGTTCCCTGGAACTCTTCTGTACCATTGCATTGGTGAGAAGAATATATATGACTCACTTTCTAATAAATAGATCTTCCCCAAGGTTGTCCTCAGCTTTATCATCCTTTGAATTACAGGGACCTTGCATTGCTAGGTAGCCTGGGACCAGAGAAGATAAATAGGAGTTATAAGCATTTAAATTCTCGGATGTTATTTCATATTGTAAGGTATTTCTGCCTTATATTGTGGTTTAAGCTCTACTTCTCTGCCCCTAGTAAACTCTGAAAGGAAAGAACTGACAGGGTTTCTAGTCTCATTTGCCTTGGGTACAAATGCCGCTTCCCTCTATCTGGTGCTAAACTTCCCTGTAATCCATCTCTCCTCTCCTACCTCATACACCACTCCCCTTCTCACTCATTCACACACACACACACACACACACCTTTCTTTCAGATGGCTGGGCAAAATCTATTTTTTCTGGTTTTTTTTTTAGTGTGTATGGACAGTCAGACCACCAATGCTACAGAGGAAGTGGGCAAAAGCATCTAAACCCAGAGCCTGACACCCAAACCTGTGAGGTTACTTACATTAGCTGTTCTCAGCCAGCAAAATGAGTTGGGAACAGAGAAAGGAAGTGAGAACTTTGGGAACAGAGAAAGGAAGTGAGAACTGTAAGTATTTAACTTCTCTGCTGTAATGCCATGATTTTACTTTATGAAGTATTTTTGTCTTCTTATCTTGAGATTAAGTTCAAATTACTATGCATTTGACTCACATTTCCTTCTTCTAAGTCTTTAAGGTTGGGGAGTTATATGGAAAGCAACTACGCTGCCATCTTGCCAATCACATGATCCTAATTTTCCCATTATTCAAAATAGATAGAATCCTGTTACTGTGTGCTTTCCTGCAGAGGGGCCCCAAAGGAATTAGTGGTAAAGCCAGCCCTAGAAGAATTCTGAAAGGTGAATTCCTCACCACCTCATTCTGTGATTACATAGTCCCTCTTCCTTCTATATCTCCACATTCTCAAGATGCCCAGTGACGAGACCATTGGATGTCCATGGAATTCTTTCATACCCATGCCTGTCTAGCCCGGATCTCATTTTATGTCCTGAGAATTTCCATGCAATGAAGAAAAACCCAGAGCAGTTAAGGAAAGTTAGCTCTGTTGGCTAATCTGATGTTAGGTAAATACTAACTGGTTAATATGCAACACCACACCACACCACACCCCCAACTTCCTCCATTTCCCGGCCAGGTAATATAGTTGCCTTTTAAGGACAGTTCTTTGCCTCACAGTGCCTTCACAAAATGACTCAAATGTAGGAGTTTCAGGTCTGTGGGGGAGAGATATTTAATAGGCATTACGTCTATCCTCCAATCACCCAGCACCCAAGTACTCCAACCTGGAGTAAGGTCAGCACAGTGTTATGGCATTAGGGATTTTTTTTTTCTCTTTTCTTTCTTATTTTAATCACTTTAAATAAAGGTATGTTTTCAGTTTCCCATCATCCCATCTATCAGAAATAGTACTCAGGGGGCAGCTAGGTGGCGCAGTAGATAAAGCACTGGTCCTGGATTCAGGAGGACCTGAGTTCAAATCTGACCTTTGACGCGTACTAGCTGTGTGACCCTGAGCAAGTCACTTAACCCCCATTGCCCCACCAAAAAACACAAAACAAAACAAAACAAAAAAACTCCCAAAAAGCAAAAACAAAAAAAACCCCAAAACACAGAAATAGTACTCAGCCCGAGATGCTGGGATCTTCCATCAGAGCAAAGTACTGCTGACAGTCTCCCCCAAAAGTGGGCAAGTGGTTTAAGAGGCTCAGTTAGAAAGGATTACTTTCCCCTCTTTGATCATCTCTCCAGAGTTAAGACAGTTGACACAAGAAGAGGAGAGAAGGAGACAAGTACAAAGAAAGTCAACTGAAAAATCTTGCTTTATGTAAAAAGTCAAGGCAACTTGCACTTGAGGCATTGATTCTCTTCCTTCCAAATCCTTTCACCATAAGGAAGAAAGCTAAGTATGCCCTCTGTCTCTAATTACAGAGTCCAGAGGTTGGCAAGCAGCTCAGCCCAAGCCCAAGCAGATTTTTAGATGAAGACCTGTATTTTTGAAAATATCAAACAGCTGGAAACAGCCCCACAAGCCTGTCCTCTTCTCCCCATTCCCACATGCTTCCCAGGAAAGCCAGATGATTCATTGCAGTTTGGGAATGAATAATAATTTTAGTGTAACTAGAGATTCTTCTCTTATCCCATCAACATAGGACAGTGGGTTTGGTTTTGGGGAGGAGGGGTGTTTGTTGCATTGGTTTTGTTTTTAATGACTAAGCCCTTTGCCACAATGAACTTTCTATCTGGTTTCAATGTGATCCACAGCAGGGTTTGGTTTCCTGATCCGAAAGAAAGCTTTGCTTTTGCCATATTTCCGTACTTTCCTCTTCCATGACTTGTGAGAAACAGGGACTAATCAGCAAAAGTAGAGGCAAAAGAGGGGAACAGGGAGCAGCCCTAATCAGGAAGCTAAGTAGACCCCCAAAAGAAGCCTTGCAGCTGGATGAGTAAGCAACATCTGAAGGTGATTATATAGAAAAAGACAAGATTCCCACCAAAGGTAAAGGCTAGGTCATTTCTTCACGGTCTGTAACCCCTGCCTTTGTCTCTATACCCAGACACAGTCAAGATCATGTGTGTGGACAGTTCCTTTTCCTTCCCTATCAAAATCTGCTCCCAAGGAAAGCTCTGATAGCAGTGACTTATACCTCAATGTGAAAGATAAGGCAAAAAACATAGCTTATGGTTCCAGCAGTAAAATAAATCCTGTATGAGAACTAACATGATTTAACAGTCAGACAATCAAGGTCCCTAGAAGAGCCTACATGAGCTCCAAAGCTGGGTTGGCCGGCATGGGAGGTGGTGGTATAATTCAACAAGAATTCAGCAAGCATTTATTGAGTCTCTACCGTGCACCAGGCACAATGGTGAGCAATAGAGATACAGAAACAAAAATGAAATACACCTTTCCTTAAGGAAATTTATATTCTCAATGAAGTCTTATAGTAGAGATCAACAGAAGTCACGGTGCCCTTCAGAGGATACCTCCCAACTGTAGCTTTATTCTGGGGCAGGGATTGGGAGGCATGGGGAGGAATCAGTAGAGAGTAGTGGAAAGTGGGGCAGCTAGGTGGCGCAGTGGATAAAGCACTGGCCTTGGATTCAGGAGGACCTGAGTTCAAATACGACCTCAGATACTTGACACTTACTAGCTGTGTGACTCTGGGCAAGTCACTTAATTTGAAGAAAAAAAAAAAAGCAACCTAAGAGAATAATGGAAAGAGCACTAAATTTGGAACCAAAAGACCTAGGTTTGTTCTTAGTTATCATATACTCACTACCTGTATGATGACCTCAGGCATAGGAGACAGCTGCTGTTGCTGTTCATGCTTCATTCTGGAAGAGGACCAATGACATCAGGTGGGTGAATGTAGCTGACACAACCCTCTGTGGAATCAGAAGACCTTGGTTCAAATCCCAGCTCTGATGATTACTGCCTATGTGACCTTGGGCCAGTTGTTTAACTGCCTACTCAGGTTCTTCATTAGTAAAATGAACAGGACAGCAGCAGATGTCCCTTTCAGGTCTAAAGCTACCACAGCGGGGCAGCTAGGGGGCGCAGTGGATAGAGCACCGGCCCTGGAGTCAGGAGGACCTGAGTTCAAATCCGGCCTCAGACACTTAACACTTACTAGCTGTGTGACCCTGGGCAAGTCACTTAACCCCAATTGCCATACCAAAAAACCAAACCAAACCAAACAAAAAAACAAACTAAACCGGGGCAGCTAGGTGGCGCAATGGATAGAGCACCGGCCCTGGAGTCAGGAGGACCTGAGTTCAAATCCGGCCTCAGACACTTGACACTTACTAGCTGTGTGACCCTGGGCAAGTCACTTAACCCCAGTTGCCTCACTAAAAAAAAAAAATCTACCACAGTATGACTTCTGTGCCCCAGTTTCCTTCTCTATAAAAATGAGGAGGTTCAACTAATGACCTGTAAATTGCCTTCCAGTTTTTGATTCTATGGGTCCAGATTTCATGGTGGAAAAGAACCAGAAACTCCAAAAGTGGTTAGGGCATTCTCTAAATAGTGGGAGAATTCAAGGGCATAGTGGTAAAAGCAGTGGTTCCTTTCTGAAAGGGACAGGATTCCCCCCTCCCTTCAGAAATTTGAAAATTAAATTTAAATATGACAGACTTTTTAGAACAAAAATAGAGTATTTTCCACAATCAAGAAAATTTTTTTTTGGAGGAAAGGCAGTAAACTCTCAGAACTCACAGCATGATCATTCCAAAAAACCTCCAAATAATGCCATAGGAAAATATTTTTCTTCAGGAAATGGAAAACTCTTCAGGAGAATGGAGGACTTTGAGCCATATTCCTCCTAATTCATTTTCCCCTCTTCATACCCCGGGTCCATCCAGTCATTCCTCCAACATGTATTTATTGCACACCTACTATGGACCCATTCCTATGCTTCGTACTGCTTAGGATACAGAAGAATAAGAAATTATTCCCTACCATCAAGAAGCATATAGTCTAATTTAGGGAATAAAGACAATACACATGACAAAAGCACATATGACTAAGAGCTAACTGGAATGGGGCAGGTTTAAATACAGTAAATGTAGGGGCAGCTAGGTGGCGCAGTGGATAGAGCACCAGCCCTGGAGTCAGGAGTACCTGAGTTCAAATCCAGCCTCAGACACTTAACACTTACTAGCTGTGTGACCCTGGGCAAGTCACTTAACCCCAATTGCCTCACCAAAACAAACAAACGAATGAATGAATGAATAAATAAATAAATACAGTAAATGTGAACACTGAGGCAGCTACCCGGCAGGACAGGGCAGGTAGTGGCACAATGGATAGAGGACCCAGCCTGGAATTAGGAAGACCTGAATTCAAATCTGGCCTCAGACACTTACTAGCTGTGTAACCTTGGACAAGCCATTTAACCCGGTTTGCCTCTGTTTCCTCATCCCTAAAATGAGCTGGAGAAGGAATGTCAAAGCACTCTAGCATTTTGGCCAAGAAAATCCCAAACGGGTTCACAAAGAGTCAGAAGTGACTGAAACAATAAACAACAATAAAGGAGCACACACCAAAGACTTCAATTTAACAGCATTCTTGGGCAGTTTAGAGTAGGGGCAAAAGGCTCAACATAGTCTCAATACCTTCTACAAACATCTCTTACAGTAGCAGCCAAGAGAATTCACAACTGAAACAGCAAAGCTTGCTTGTGCTTATTCCATTGTGTATGACTCTTTGTGACCCTATTTTGGGGTTTTCTTGGCAAAGATACTAAAGTGTGGTTTGCCATTTACCTCTCCAGTTCATTTTATAGATGAAGAAACTGAGGCAGACAGGGTTAAGTGATTTGCCCAGGGTCACACAGCTTAGTGTCTGAGGCTGGCTTTGACTCCAGGGCCACTGCACTAACCTAGCTGCTCCACTTAAAGAGATAAGCTTCATTTATCTAGAAAGTTATCATCACCCCGGTCTTTCACCCAGATCACCACAGTCTATAATGCTGGATGAAGTATTGCTATACTTTTAATTAACAGGAAGATACCAGAAGGAAAGTGAATGAGGATGTCAGGTAGCATTATAATTGACTTTTTAAACTGGAGATCAGCTCTGAGAAAAATTCTTTGGATGCGTGAGTAAAAATGTGAGGAAATCACTCTTCAGCTTAATCAGTGCCTTCTTCCTTCTTGCTTATCCAGACCCTTTTCCTGCAACTGCTAGCACCTTCCCGCACATGCTCCCTTGCATTTACCTACCATATACTGCTTTTGTATTTATCATGCATACATTTATTCTGTACCTACTTGTATGTGTTCATATCTCCTCTGGTAGAATTGAAATGCCGTAAGAGCAGAGATTATTTCATTTTTTTGCTTTTATATTCTCATCATTCAGGACAGTGCTTGACACATAATGAGCATTTAATAAATACTTGTTGCTTAATTGATAGGTTATAATTAGCAAGTCTTCCATTTGCAGAGACTGGTTTGGGACTATAACTGGCCTTGAGTTCTCTTCTTGGTTTTCCAAGATTCCCTGCCTTATGATAGCATTGAATAGGAATTCAGAAAGCTTGTGACTCTATTCCTTACTCTTCTAAGAAGAGGAATTTCATCTGCCACCCTATATAAATAAATAACACAGCTGGGACTATCTCATTTCCCTCAGCAGAAAAACATTTGTTCTCCATTTTTTCCTGCCCAGCCCTGTCTTTATTCCTTACTATCCAAGTGAAGAATGATAAATCCACTTACATATAATGTGGTTTGAAATGGCCAAGGGAGCATGACTTATTTCCAACTGCCTTTCCAACTCTCTAGATCAGCAGGCATTCTCATGGCCCAGTGGTGGAAATGGGAATACTTAACTTGGGAAATTGGCTATTTTACTCATAAGTCAATTTCATAATAGTTGTATCAGGAAATTTGAGAACTTCCTTCTTCAGTATACTCCCCACCGCCACCATCTTCCACCTCTCCTTCAAATGCAGAGATGAAAATTTATAAACGTTTTTATCCATATGTAGCAGTGTGCTCCATTGGAAAGAGCCCTGAACCAGGAGAGATGTGAACTAGGCAATAATACAATCAGAGAATTCAGAACTGCTTGGATAGGTGGACTCAAAGAATAGTTGTAAATATTATAAAAAGTATTTATAAAAGGAATATGTACTTGGCCCTGTGCTGTTTACCATTTTTATCTGTGACTTGAATAAAGTCACAGTTGGTATGCTCATCACATTTTCATATGGCACAAAGCTGGGTGGGATAGCTAACAGAATGGATGATAGGCAGAATCCAAAGAAGATTTTGAAGGACTATAGCACTGGGCTAACTTAAGGAGATAAAATTCAATAGAGATAAATGTAAAGTCTTGCACTTTGGTACAAAAATCAATTTCATAAGTACAAGATGGCATCAAGAGAATCAATGAAAAAATGTGAAGGAAGGTAGCCTAAATATACCAGATCTCAAACTGTCTTACAAAGCAGTAATCATCAAAACAATCTGGCACTGATTAAGGAATAGTCGGTGGAATAGATTAGATATATAATGCAAGGTAGTAAATGATCATAGTTATCTAGTATTTGATAAACCCAAAGACCCCGGCTTCTGGGACAAGAACTCACTATTTGACAAAAACTACCAGGAAAACTGGAAAGCAATTTAGTAGAAACAAGGTATCACACTCATATGCCAAGATAAAGGCAAAATGGGTATATGATTTAGACATAAAGAGTGATACCCCAGCCTCAAACACTTGACACTTACTAGCTGTGTGACCCTGGGCAAGTCACTTAACCCTCATTGCCCCAGAAAAAACAAACAAACAAAAAAGAGTGATACCACGAACAAATTAGGGGAGCATTGAATAGTTTGCCTATCAGACCCATAAATAAGGAAAGAATTTATGACCATACAAAAAGATAGAGAGCATTATAAGATGTAAGATGGATAATTTTGATTACACTAAATTAAAAAGGTTTTGCACAAATAAAATCAATGCAGCCAAGGCTATAAGGAAAGCGGGGGGGGGGGGGGCAGGAGAATTCACAGCAAGTTTCTTTGATAAAGGCCTCATTTCTCAAATATATAGAGAACTAAGTCAAATAGATAAGAATACAGGTCATTCTCCAGTGGATAAATGGTCAAAGGATATAAACAGGCAGTTTTTAGGTGAAGAGATCAAAGTTATCTGTAGTCATATTAAAAAATGCTCTAAATCAGTATTAATTAGAGAAATACAAATTAAAACAACTCTAAGATACCACCTCATCTATCAGATTGGCTTCTATCACAGAAAAGGAAAATGTCAGTTGTTGGAGGGGATATGGGAAAAGTGGGCCACTAATGCACTATTGGTGGAGTTGTGAACTGGCCTAAACATTCTGGAGAGCAATTTGGAACTATGCCCAAAAGACTACCCTTTGACCCAGCAATAACACTACTAGGTCTGTATCCCAAAGAAATGAAGAAAAAAGGGGAAAGGATCTATATGTACAAAAATATTTATAGCATCTCTTTTTGTGGTGACAAAGAATTGGAAATTATGGGGATGCCCCATTGCCCCATCACTTGGGGAATGGCTTAACAAACTGTGGTAGATGATTCAGATGGAATACTATTGTGCCATTAGAAATGACAAGCAGGATGGTTTCAGAAAAATCTGGAAAGATTTATATGAAATGATGCAAAGTGAAGTGAGCAGAACCAAAACATTGTATAAAGTAACAGCAATATCATACAATAATCAACTTAGATATTCTCAGGAATACAATGATCTAGGACAATTCTGAAGGATTCATGATGAAAAATGCTATCCACCCCTAAAGAAAGAACTGATGGAGTCTGAATGCAGATTCAAAAAGCATACCTTTTTTTTTTTTTAAGTGAGGCAATTGGGGTTAAGTGATTTGCCCAGGGTCACACAGCTAGTAAGTGTTAAGTGTCTGAGGCCGGATTTGAACTCAGGTACTCCTGACTCCAGGGCTGGTGCTCTATCCACTGCGCCACCTAGCTGCCCCCAAAAGCGTACCTTTTTTAAAAAAGTAATAAACATTTTTATTTATAGTTTTGAGTTCCAATTTTTATCCCTCCTTCTCTCCCTTCCCTCCCCCTTCCCTGAGGCGATAAGCAATCAGATATGGATTATACATGTGCGATTGTGTAAAACATTACCATGTTAGTCATTTTGTACAAGAAAACTTGAACAAAAGGGGGAAAAAGAAAGAAAGTGAAAAATAGCATGCTTCAGTCTGTGTTCCATCAATATCAGTTCTTTCTTTGGAGTTGGATAGTATGTTTCGTCAATAGTCCTTTTCTTGGATCATTGTATTGTTGAAAATAGTGAAGTCTTTCACAGTTCTGCATCAAACAATATTACTGTCTTTGTGCACAATGTTCTCTTGGTTCTGCTCACTTCACTATACATCAGTTCATACAAGTCTTTCCAGGTCTTTCTGAAATCATCTCAAAGCATACTTTCTTTTATTTGGAGTGGGGGGGGGGAGAATGAGGGTTAAGTGACTTGCCCAAGGTCACACAGCTAGTAAGTGTCAAGCGTCTGAGGCCAGATTTGAACTCAGGTCCTCCTGAATCCAGGGCCAGTGCTTTATCCACTGCCCTACCTAGCTGCCCCCTCAAAGCATACTTTTAAAAAAACTTTATTTTTCTTGGGATTTTTTTTTTGGTCTGTTTTCTTTCACACCATGACTAATATGGGAATATGTTTTGCATGACTTCACATGTATAACCTATATCAAATTGTTTGCCTTCTCAATGAGGGGGATAGGGAGGAAGGGCAGAGGAGAATTTGGAACTCAAAATTTTTAAAAACAAATGTTCTGGGGGCAGTTAGGTGGCAGGGGGCAGCTAGGTGGCGCAGTGGATAAAGCACCGACCCTGGATTCAGGAGGACCTGAGTTCAAATCCTCCCTCAGACACTTGACACTTACTAGCTGTGTGACTCTGGGCAAGTCACTTAACCCCCATTGCCCCACAAAAAAAAAAAAATTTAAAAACAAAAAACAAATGTTCACTTACTAGCTGTGTGACCCTGGGCAAGTCACTTAACTCCCACTGCCCTGCAAATAAATAAATAAATAAAACAAATGTTAAGAATGTATTACATCTGGGGGCAGCTAGGTGACACAGTGGATAGAGCACCAGCCCTGGATTCAGGAGGACTTGAGTTCAAATCTGACCTCAGACACTTGACACTTACTAGCTGCGTGACCCTGGGCAAGTCACTTAACCCTCATTGCCCTGCCCCCCCAAAAGAATGTGTTACATGTACTTAAAAAAATAAAATATTTGTAAAAAATAATTACAAGATGAAAAATGCACTATTAAACATCGGCTTGAATTTCAAAAGATCTAGGGATTTTAGTGGACCACAAACTCAAAATATTATGCAGTGTGATATAGCAGCCACAAAGGCTAATGTAATCTTGGACTACATTAAAAGAGGCTTAGCTTCCAGGAATAACAACAACAACAATAATAGTGTACATTTATATGGCCAGGCATTGTGCTAACCACCATAGAAATGTTTTCTTGCTTGATCTTCACAACCCTAAAAGGTGTTCATTCATTTTTCAGACTTGTCCTACTCTTTTTGACACCATTTGACACCATTTGACCATTTTTGACACACAGCTAGGAAATAAATGTCTGAGGCCAGATTTGAACTCAGGAAGATGAGTCTTCCTGACTCCAGACCTGGCACTTTGTGCACTATGGCGCCACCTAGCTGCCCTGGGAGGTAGGTGCTATTATTATCTCCATTTTACAGATATGGAAACTGAAGCAAACAGAAGTTAAGTAACTTGCCCAGAGTCATACAGTTAGAAAGTGTCTGAACCTGGACTTGAACTCAAGTGTTCTAGACTCCAAGAGCACACAGTCATGCTGTACTCTGCTTTCAGTAGACTTCTGGAGTGTCATGTTCAGTTTTAACCACCATTCAAGAAGACTATTGATACAGGGAAGAGTGCAGAGGACATCAGCCAGGATACTTGGGACCCTGGAGTCCAGGTCATATGAGGACTGAAGGAATTGGGGATAGTTGGCATGGAGAAGAGAAGCTTCAAGAGAGACAGGTTTGTGTTAAAGCTGTGTTCAAGTATTCGAAGAGAGATTAGACTTCTATTTGGCCCCATGGGGAAAAATTAATAAGAATGTGTGGAAATTGCAAAAGAGGAAAACTAAAGCATGATGTTAGGACATCTTCCTAACAGTCAGAGCTGGGTATTGGGGGGTTTGTGGGGGAGTGGGAGGGTGAAACAATTGGGATTAAGTGACTTGCCGAGGGTCACACAGCTAGTGTCAAGTGTCTGACATCAGATTTGAACTCAGGTCTTCCTGATTCCTGGGCTGGTGCTCTATCCACTGTGCCACCTAGCTGCCCCAGTCAGAGCTGTTTAAAAGTAGAATGCTCCACCTATGATGATGACAATGGGTAGAATGCATAGGACATTTTAGCATTTGCAAAGCATTTTACAAATATCTCATCTGATCTTCACAACGACCCTGGTAGGCTCATAATACAGAAAAGGAAGAAAACTTCAGCCCAGGTAAGGCTACAAGGAGTGGGTTTCTTTCTCCCTAGGTTTTTTACTTCTTTCTCAGAACTTAGTAGGCTCCAGCAGCCATGACTGACAAGAATTGAATTTTCCAATTTGCTTCCTGGTGGCCCTGGGCAGCAAAGGTTGCTTTTTCCCTTCCATTTTCCCATGGTGCTTACATATAGAAACCCCTGCTTTAGATATTTGCAGATAGGATGAAAAGAAGAATTTTTAAAAATATTTTTATTAAAATCCTTTTTTTTGCATCACCTAGATGTATCCCACTGTATCTCCCTCTCTCCCCTCTTCCAAAGAGCCATCCCTTATAACAAATTAAAAGGGGGGTGGCTAGGTGGCGCAGTGGATAAAGCACCGGCCCTGGATTCAGGAGTACCTGAGTTCAAATCCGGCCTCAGACACTTAACACTTACTAGCTGTGTGACCCTGGGCAAGTCACTTAACCCCAATTGCCTCACTAAAAAAAAAAAAAAAAGATGTCTTTATCTTCCTTCAAAATATCTCACTTATTCATTCCTTAGATATTTATTGGGGCAGCTAGATGGCGCAGTGGATGGAGCACCGGCCCTGGAGTCAGGAGTACCTGAGTTCAAGTCCGGCCTCAGACACTTAACACTCGCTAGCTGTGTGACCCTGGGCAAGTCACTTAATCCCAATTGCCTCACTAAGAAAAAAACAAAACAAAACAAACAAACAAATTAAAAGGGAGAGGGAAGAGGAGTAAGAGGAAAAATTTCATCAGAATTAGTCAACACACCAAAAAAAAAAAAATCTGACATGCACTTGACTCCCAACCTCCTCTGCAAGGGAGATGGGGGAAGGTGTCTTCTTAGATCTCCTCTTTGGTCCCAAGCTTGGTAAGAATACATTATTACGGGGCAGCTAGGTGGCTCGGTGGATAGAGCACCGGCCCTGGAGTCAGGAGGACCTGTGTTCAAATCCGGCCTCAGACACTTAACACTTACTAGCTGTGTGACCCTGGGCAAGTCACTTAACTCCAATTGCCTCACACACACACACAAAGAATACATTATTACAAGAAATCCAGTTTTAGAAAATAAATGTTCTTGCTGCAGAGATCCCAACAGCAAGTGAGATTCCAGCATGACTGCAAGTTGGATTCCCACCCTGGGCTTTCCTCCCATCTCAGCCATCCCAGCTCCATGGTGTATATTTGCCACAGCAGGTACCCCTGCCAATCTCTTCTTCTCTGGCTATTCATCTTTAGGGTCTGATCCCCACAAGTTAGCAAGGAGCTTAAATAGATGCCATTGGCAGGAGGGCAGAAATTCTGGCCACCGAAAAAAAAAATTTTGGACTCTCCCTATGATCTGTCAGCACTCACAGCGATCAGGTTCAACAGCAACAGTTCCCCCACCTGCTGTTGTTTTGTTGCAGGTGGTAAATCCCAGAGGAAGTCTCACAATGATCCAGGAATAACTTTTGTCTGGATTGGTAAGGGCCTGCCCCTCACTTGAGATGGCAGGAGGGACAAAGGCACATAGATAACTATTTTCTTCTACATAGGAACATGATGTCCCTGTCAACCCTCCAGTGAGAACCAGTACGCTCTGGGATTTATCTCCTCACATCCATCCCTGAAGGAAAACAAAGGGATGGTCAGGACAGGTTGCACTGAGAATAAATATACTATACTCCTGTATTCAATCTTCTACCCGCAGACTTTAAAATAAACGGTGGGTGTATGATCTAGAAAGCAACTGGCTGATTAACTCAACCCCCATATCCAATCTAGTGTCAGATCTTGTCATTTCTTTATGGTTTTTGTTTGGGAGTTTTTTGCAAAGGGAGGTGGGGGGGGAGGGCTTGGGGTTTTGGAGGGGGATTTTTTTGGTCATTTTTAAGACTGGGTCTTCTTATCTTGCTCAGCCTGGAAGATGACTGGCTACTCATAGGACAATGACAGTCCAGATTGTTACAGCGGCTTTGATCTGCTCTGTTTCCAACCTGGACTGGTTTGTCCCTCCTTAGGCAGCCTGGTGGGTCCCTGGGGGTTCCCCATATTGATGCCGGAATTAATATAGAGACTCAAGAAGTTTTGGTCCTCCTACATTTCAGAACTCCTAAGCTCAAGTGATCCACCAAACCACTGCCTTCCTAGAAGCAGGTAATACAGGTATGTGTGACCATGCCTATTCATCTTATCATTACTCCCCTCACTGCCTCTTTCCTGTCCATCCTTTTCTTACCCCTCACAGCCTCCACTTATCATTACTCCCCATATGGATTATTGTAGTAACCTTCTAACTGGTCTTCCTGCCTCAAGTCTCTGTCCACTCCAATGCATGGTGCTGCCATGGTGATTGTTCTAAAGTAAAGGTCTGACCATGTCACCTCCCCCCCGACCCCGACTCAATAAACCCCAATGGCTCCCTATTATCTCAAAGATCAGATGTAAAGTCCTTCGGAATTTAAAGCCTTTCACAGCCTGGCCCCTTTCTGTCTTTGCAGTCTTTTTATATTTTGCTTCTCTCTGCACACTCTATGATTCAACTACACTGGCTTTCTTATACTTTCTTACACATGCCACTTCATCTCTCAAGTCTAGTGGACTCTCTGTTCCCTGTGCCTGGAATGTTAACCCTCCTCACGTCTGCCTGGCTTTCCTAGCTTCTTTCAAAACTCAGCTCAAATCCCACCTGCTGCATGAGACCTTTCTCTCTGTCTCTGTCTGTGTCTCCATCTCTGTCTGTCTCTGTCTCTGTCTCTCTCTGTCTCTCTGTTTCTGTCTCTGTCTCTCTCTCTCTCACACACACACACACACACACACACACACACACACACACACACACACACACACACACACCCCTGCCATGCTACTACTTTTCTTCTAAAAGCACCTTCTGTATCTACTCTGTCTATATTTGATTTGGACATACTTATTTACATATTACCTCCCTCATTCAAATGTGAGTTCCATGAGGGCAGGAACAATGTTTTTACCTTCCTTTTTATCCCAAATGCTTTGCACTTAATACTTTATCAAGTAAATGGCTTACTGGTTTTTGGGTCTTATTAAAAGTAATTTAATTGTGCTCATCCCTCCCTTTTCCCTATGACTACAGATTCCCCAGTAGAGTTCAGTACATCCTAAGAGATTTTTATGTTACCTAGCTCACTTCTTTACATAATTTATATATAGATGTAGGTATATTTGTGTAGATATATCCATTTATAGAGATAGGAAAAAATAAATGAATAGATAGATGATAGGTAAATTATGATAGAAAAGGAAGGCAGGCAGGAAAGAAGGAAGAAAGGAAGGAAGAATAGATGGAAAGATAAATAGATTAAATAGATGCATAGAAAGATAAGAGAGAGGGGAAGAGATAGAGATGACAAATACTTACATTTATATCGTTTGTATGGCTACACAGTCTGAGATCCTGTGATTCTTCAATTTCTTTTGTATCCTCAGAATCTAGTCATATGAGGATCATGTTATATGAAGATCAGCTAAAGGAGGAAGGAAAGAAGGAAGGAAAAAAGGAAGGAAGAAAAGTAGGAAGGAAGGAAGGAAGGAAGGAAGGACGGAGGGAGGAGAAAGAGAATTTATGGAACTTTTACTTAGCTCTGGTAGGTAGTTGTATTCAGGAGATGGAAGAATGGCTTAAAGACCAAATAGTATGATTAATAATGAATCATATTTGATATGGTGACTGTCACAGCCCCATGCATTTGTAAATTTGATTGGGTTTGTAATCTGTAAATACTCCCATAGGGATATGGCAGGCATATGTTTCTTATAAAATGAAAAGTTCTTGGGGAAATCAATATAAACTGGTTGACTTTAAGCCCTTTAAAATATGAGAATATATTCTTTCCCAAACCCCTTCAGTAAATATTTATCCACACAGTGCCTTCTATGTTTATGAAGCTCCTCTTTCACAAAGGGGCATTCCATTTGTTTGGAAAAAGAAATCAAACTGTCCAAAGTTATTGAGAGGTCATGACTGAAGAGGTCTGGGTAGGGAGAAGGGCATCATTTCAAGCTGCCACAGTTTGTTTTTCCAACCCTGCTTTTGGGTTCAATATATTATCTCTGGGCTGTTCTTTGCAAAAGGAATGACTTTGTGGTCCGCAGAAACAATTAACTCCTTTACTTACTTCACCACAGGAAATACTAGTTCCCTCTAAAGACCTTCTTGATTAGTTCTTCCTTTCCCCTTCCCCTCATCCTCCATTCTTCACTACCCTTCACCCCAACCCACATATTTCATACGGCTAGTACATGTTTGGACATCTTGTCTCACTAGCCAAACTATAAACTCCTGAAAGACAGGGACCATAGCACAAGGAAGTGATTCCAAAGGGGGCAGCTCAGTTTTATCAAGGACAGTTCATGCCAGACTAACCTTATTTCTATTCTTGACTGGGCTACTAGACCAGTAGGTCAGGGGGAATGTTAAGGCTCAAGTGTGATGACACATATAAAATGCTTTACAAACTTTAAGGTGCTACACTCTCAATTTTAGCATTATTGTCACCTCATTCTTCTCATTTTAATTTGAAGTTCAGATAGAAACTATAGTGGGACAAGTCACTATCTTACTATTTACTCATTTGTATTTAATGTTCTGTAGGCTGGTGCACGGGGACATAAAAGGATTGCTTTTGTCAATGACTAGAAGTACTGAGCTTATGAGCTTATGTTCTCTAGGCTTAGTGAGTCTGAGATCCTGTGATTCTTCATATCTTTGGATCCTGCTCAGAATCTCATAATGTGTTATGTATATGTTAGAGACTCCACCAGTACTTACATAGTTTGTAGTGGGCAGTTAGGTGGCGCCATAGTGCATAGAGTGCTGGACCTGGAGTCAGGAAGACTCATCTTCCTGAGTTCAAATTTGACCTCAGACACTTACTAGCTCTGTGACCCTGGGCAAGTCACGTAACTCTGTTTGCCTCAGTTCCTTCATCTGTAAAATTAACTGGAGGAGGAAATGGTAAACCACTTCAGTATCTTTGCCAAGAAAACCCCAGATGAGGTCACAAAGAGTCAGAATCGACAAATAACAAAAATGACTATACAGTACCCTCACATACATATCTGATTTGAACCTTCATAACATACCTATCAGGTAGGAAGGACAGGTATTACTAACTCATTTTACAGATGAGAAAAAGGTTCATGAAAGTCAAATGATTTACTCAAGGTAATAGAACCAAGACTCAGACTCAGTTCTTCTAACAAGTTCTTTCTGTGTACTTTTCCATAAAGAAAATGCTGCCTTCCGTGATGCTACCTGGAAGACGCTCACTGGACTTGGAGTCAGAAGACTCAACTCTGAATTACATGCCACTTTAAACAAACCACTTAACTTCTGTTTCTTCATCAGTAAAATGAGAGGGTTGGGTTGGACAACCTTTAAACTCTCAAAACATATGACTCTCCAAGTAGTATCTCTTTCCCCATATGAAAAATGAGGAGAATACTATTTGAACTACCTCAAAGGGTTGTTGTGAGGGAAAACACATTGTGAACTGTCAAATGCTATCTAACAATAAGAATGGGGGAAAAGAAAGAGCCTTCAACTTGGAATCAAAGGATCTTGTCAAGTATTTCCTGAATTAATTACTAGCCATCTGACTATGATAAAATTATTCAACCTCTGAGCCCGTTTCTTCAACCATAAAATGGGAATAATAATAGTACCTATAGTGCAGCTAAGTGGCACAATGGATAAAGCACCGGCCCTGGATTCAGGAGGACCTGAGTTCAAATCTGGCCTCAGACACTTGACACTTACTAACTGTGTGACTTTGGTCAAGTCACTTAACCCTCACTGCCCCACCAATAATAATATTAATAATAATAACAACAACAATAATAATAGCACTTTGCAGGAATATTGTGAGAATCAAATGAGATATTCATATGGGTCCTTAGCACAGTTCTTGGCACATAATAGGTGCTATATAAATTCTTATTGCCTTTCCCCTCCCATTATTTTGTAACTTGCCCTTGCTTTTATCTTCTATACACATACACACACACACACACACACACACATATTAGTTAGAAAATATCCTGTCCTTTCATGTAACTCTCTTCAGGCAACTCCCATTTTTCCTCCTCATCAAAATTGTTTTCCCATGTCTTCAGAATTTCATTCTTGAGAATTTCCATCCCTCCTGGACTCTCACCCTATAGAAATGACTTATCTGTAAATGTTTCCTCTTAGAATATGAGCTCCTTGAGTTTAGGGATCATCTTTATATCAGCAGGGCCTAGCCCAGTGGCTGACCTACAATAAAAATTTAGTAAGTTGATGAATTGAATTGAGCTTTGGATAGAATTTTAAATTGACTGAGTGGTGGAAGTGTAGGCATTTCAGACATCAACACAAACTCACAGAAAAATCAAGGTTTGTTTTGTGGGGAATATTGAGGCCAGTTTGGCTAGAAGAGAAACTTATTTCATAAAGTCCACTTGGTCCATTTTTAGGTTGAAAGGTAAGATGCGACCAAATTGTAGAAGACTTTTGATACCAGACTCATAACTTTGAGTTTTGTCCTATAGATAATGAAGAGCATTGTCTCTGTGTGTGTACACGTGCGCGTGTGTGTGTATGTATTTACTGGAGGACCTGTAATTTTATTAGCATAGGTAATTCTTGGTAAGGAAATTCCCTCTACCAATGCAGATTGGCATCTGCTCTACAAACTAGAGTCTAAGTGAGTTGCCTGGGTCCTTGAGAGGTTAAGTAATTGATCCAAGGTCATTCAGCCAGTCTGAGGCAAGACAGATCTTCCTTCCTCCAAAATAAGCATTCTAGGGGAAGCTAGGTGGCGCGGTGGATAGAGCAGCAGCCCTGGAGTCAGGAGGACCTGAGTTCAAAGCTGGTGTCAAACACTTGACACTAGCTATGTGACCCTGGGCAAGTCACTTAACCCTCATTGCCCCTCAAAATAAATAAATAAAAATAAACAAAATAAGCATTCTATGTCCTGTGTCATGCTGCCTCTTAAACCAGATCTTGGCAATCTATAATAACCAAAGTGTTTGACCATTTTCACTGTGGTTGTGTAGACTTGAGATATGTCAGGTTCTAACCACATTCAGATTGTGAAATGTTAAGTCAGGGTCATGTCCTCTCCAAACTAGACTGTAAAATGAGCTGTGAGGGAAATCTGTCCATTGACGACATTTTTCTTTAGGGTTTCTGCCAACAGGAGAGTGAAAACTAGGAGCCGACAGAGCTGCAAACAGCTCTTTATTGGGTCCCTAGAAGAACTATAGTCAAAAAGGAGAGCGGAGGCTTCTGAGAATTTCTGCTCTTTTAGCTGAGAGATCATACCTCCCCATAGACACACTCCTGGCAGTCATCCCAGCCTCCCACCTCTCTGAAGGAAGGCATTCTCTCTCAATGACCTCATTAGAAATAGGCCCAGGACTTCTTGCCTCAAATTCCTTATCATGATTCCTGCTGTGGGTACAGGGAACGGAAGCCAAGAATGTGTACTTTCCAGTCTGGCGCACTATGAATGGGCAGCAGTTCTGAGTCAAATTCTGATAACTGGGGACCAGTCAGTCATTCAAAATGGAGGCCATATCTCAGGACATGAAAAGTAATGACGATAATTCATATTTATATGGTACTTTCCCAGGATACAAAGAACTTTGCACAAAACAATCCTGTGAGATACTGCAAATATTATCTTCTGTTTAGAGATTAAGTGAATTGCTCAGGGTCACACAGCAAGCATCTGTAGCCCAATTTGAACTCAGATCTTCCTGATTCCAGGCCTAGCTCTATCTACTACTCTATTAGCTGCCTTATGAGTATAAAAACATGGCATAATACTCTAAGAATACTATCAGTAGTGTTAAAGATCAGAATGATCTGAGGATTGTGAAGAATTCCCAAGACAACAAAAAGATCTGGATATTTTTTTTTGGTGGGGACAGGGGTGGGTAGGGAGGCTATTGAGAAAAAGAGGGGGACCAGAAAGGGGATAGGACCACTGTGTAGAGTAGAAGGGATGATGATAAATGACAGTAGAGAAGAGGTAGAGCTGCTCATTTCTTCTGCTTTC
This sequence comes from Dromiciops gliroides, assembly GCF_019393635.1. NCBI lineage: Eukaryota > Metazoa > Chordata > Mammalia > Microbiotheria > Microbiotheriidae > Dromiciops > Dromiciops gliroides. Next base: position 146,080,428 of record NC_057862.1, read on the forward strand.
TCTGCCAAGAAAATGACCTTTGCACTGGAAGTGAAAGAACAAAAATGGAAAATAGGGAGGTAATGCCAAAGATCAATAAGGAGATAGCAAGAGAGTACACCCTTGATGAATTCAAGTCACCTGACCCAGATGAACTACATTCTCTAGGGCTGAGAGGATTAGTAGATGTGATTAAATTGGTAGATCATCACTGTCAGTGATATGTGAAAAAGTAGAGGATGGGATAGGTACCAACTGGATGTCAAAGGCCAAATGTTGCCATATCCCTCCCACTTAAAAAAAGAAACAAACAAACAAACAACAAGCAAGAGTGGAGAGAAAAGATTTCAATCTATAGGCCAGAATATTTTATTTTGGTTCCTGGAAAAATTCTAAAATGGGTCATTATAAAGGTTAGTCAATACAGAGAAGATGAGGCAATGATTACAGAGTAGGTATGGCTTCATCAAGAACAAGTCAAGAGGGGCACCTAGGTGGTACAGTGGATAGAGGACCAACCCTGGATTCAGGAGGACCTGAATTCAAATCTGGCCTTGACACTTACTAGCTGTGTGACCCTGGGCAAGTCACTTAACCCCAATTGCCTCACACACACACACACACACACACAAATTTTTTAAAAAAAGGACAAGTCAAGCCAGACTGACCTTTTTTCTTTTTCTTTTTTGAAAGTGTTACTTAACTAGTAGATCAGGTAAATTTCATTGATATAGTTGACCTAGATTTTAGCAAAGCATTTGGTAAAGTATTTCATATTACTCTTGTCAGAGGCAGCATGACATAGTGGATAGAAAGCTGGCCTTGAAACCAGGGATACCTGGGTTCAGGTCTCACTTCTGACACGTATTGATTGCGTGACCCTGGGCAAGTCGTTTACTTTCTCAAGATTCAAGGCAATGGTTGCAGAGAAGGTGCCAATCTGCACTGTTAGAGGGAGCTCCCAATACCAATGAAATCACAGGTCCATGCAGTCACTAATTACTATTAACCTTATGGAAAAAATGAAGAAATATGGGGTAGGTTGATCATAAAAGTTAGGTGGATTTGGAACCTGTAAGATAGCCAGATCAAAGGTCTCCAGTGGTGTTCCCCAAGCTGCTGATGATACAAAGTTGGAAGGGATAACTAACCCATCAAATCTTTATGGGCTAGAACACTGAGCTAAATCTAATAAGATAAAGTTCAGTTGGAATAAATGTAAAGTCTTACACTTCAACTTTATTATATTTTATTTTTGTGGGGCAATGAGGGTTAAGTGACTTGCCCAGGGTCATACAGCTTGTGTCAAGTATTTGAGGCTGGATTTGAACTCAGGTCCTCTTAAATCCAGGGCTGGTGCTTTATCCACTGTGCCACCTAGCTGCCCACACTTCAACTTTAAAAACCAAGTTAACAAGTACAAGATGAAGAAGGCATGATTATACAGCACCTCACCTGAAAAAGATTAGGAGTGTTACTGGGCTACAAGTTTAATATGAGTCTGTGATGTGGCAGCCCAGAACGCTGACATGATCTTGTCCTGCACTGAGAAGTCTAAACTTTAAGAAATAAGGAGGTAACAGTCCCATTCCCTTCTATTGAGATCAGATCATGCCTGAAATATCCTATTCTGCTGTGGGAATAGTGCATTTCCATTCATTACTGGTCTCTGTGTAGCGTTTGGATGGCTGCTTTTAAAATATGTTTTAGTAGAAATTCCTTTTGGAGCACAGGTTGGACTAATAGGCTGTTGAGGTAGTTATGGCTCTAAAATTATGTGATTCTGTAAATACATGGTAACTTGACGAAGGAGGTAATACCTGGGGTGACCCTAGGAGAAAAAAAGAAAAGGATTCTGAGATGCAGGGATGAGTGGGGAGGTTATTCATGCAAGCACAGAGGAGAGGAGATGAAATGATGAATTCAGAGAACAACTAACTTCATTTTGGCTTGGACATACTGTAGATGAAGGTGAATAATTATTTAAATTAAGACAAAAAAGACTGGAGTCGGGGCAACTAGGTGGCGCAGTGGATAAAGCACTGGCCCTGGATTCAGGAGTACCTGAGTTCAAATCCGGCCTCAGACATTTAACACTTACTAGCTGTGTGACCCTGGGCAAGTCACTTAATCCCAATTGCCTCACTTAAAAAAAAAAAAAGATTGGAGTCAGACTAAGGAGAGATTTAGATGGCAGCATTTCCATTTTATCAATCTCAAATTCTCTCAGAGGGGGATCAACCTGGCAGAGAGTGACACTTCTGATATATACTGACTGTAAATCCTGGACAATTCATGAAACATCTTGGTATTGTTCAGTTGTGTCTAATTCTTCATGACTCCATTTGGGGTTTTCTTGGCAAAGATACTTGGAGTAGTTTTCCATTAGTTCTCCAGCTCATTTTACTGATGAGGAAACTGAGACAGTTAGTTGACTTGCCCAGAGTTACTACTAAGTGTCTGAGGTCAAATTTGACCTCAGGAAGATGAATCTTCCCCACTTCAGGCCTGGCTCTCTATCCCACGCACCACCATCTTGGTGCCCCCTGTCCAAGTCTCTAAGACTATGAGTTGCCCACCTTCATTGTTCTTAAGGGAGCTTCTTCACCAAGAGCTCCTCTACCACAGAAATCACAGGTCCACATGAAAAGGAAAAGATGGCTATTATAAGTGATGATGTCACTTATTGATTTGGGGGGGCAGGGCAAAGAGGGTTAAGTGACTTGCCCAGGGTCACACAGTTAGTAAGTGTCAAGTGTCTGAGGTCGGATTTGAACTCAGGTCCTCCTGAATTCAGGGCCGGCGCTTTATCCACTGTGCCACCTAGCTGCCCCTCACTTATTGATTTTTAGAAACTGCCTCTCCAACAGAAGACTCATTATCTTGCTGTTTGATTTCCATAAAATCAGTAACATCTGCAAGCACCTTCCAGTTTCTGTGTATTAACAGGTGCTCACGCCTTGTTATTTAGAACTGGAAACACTCCAGGTTTAAGAAGGGGTTGTTTATTACACTCTCTGAAGCCCACCTGAAACAGCTGCAGAGCGGGGAGGGAGTAGTCAGCACAAATCCTACAAAGACAATCTCAGGGCTTGTACTGACTGGAAAGACTTTCTTTAAACCGCCTACCTGGAGTATCTGGCTTTCTCCATAATCTCATGAGCTTTCTTTACTATTTGGCCTTTGAAGATAACCTGCTTATTGTCAAATGACTTAACAGTCATTTCTACTTCTTTTCTTCCAGCTCTTCCTATGAGGGAGCATAATACTGGTTTACTTGTTTTCAATGAGGGGGAAGGAGAAAGGGAACAAGCATTTTATTAAGTGCTATTGTCTACCAGGCACCGTACTAAATGCCTTACAAATATTATTTCATTTGATCCTAGGGGAAAACAAAGGCACTGACAGATCAGATGATTTTCCTTGAATTCACAAGCAAGTCAGCAACAGGTTCACTTAATCATAAAACATATTTATTGAGTACCTACTATGTTCTAGAATAGAAATTCTTAACATACGTGTGTGTGTATGTGTGTGTGTGTGTGTGTGTGTGTGTGTATCTTGGACCCCTCTAGAAATCTGGTGAGGGCTATGAACCCCTTCTGAGAATAAATGTTTTAAAATGCAGAAAACACATAAAATTACAAAGAAAATTGAAGATTTGTAAAAGTAAAGATGGCATTTTTCCCATTCAAGTTCATGGACCCCTTGAAATCTATTCACAAACAAGGGGTCTCCAATGGACAGCAGGTTAAGAACAACTGTTCTAGGTACTATGCAGGAAAATGTGGAAGATGGAAAAAGTACAAAGCAAGGCTCCTACTTTCAATGACTTTACAATCTTAAGTTGGAATGACAGGACATGCCCACGTAGAAATAATAAGAATTATGCCTAAGAAGTGGTACACACAAAAAGATTATGGGAGGTTCAGGACTGGAACCCACAGCCCTTATGTTCCCAGCTTGTTAGTGAGCCACTGCATTTGCCCACTCCACACTTCAGAAAGAAACAGGCCAACTAGCTGCTGTAAATTAAACCGACAACCTAGCCTACATGCCAGCCAGCTGTCCCCAACCCCGCACCTACACACAAAATAATCCTGAATGTCGGATTTCAGGCAACAGCTGAGTGGTCATTGTCCCTCTTCTTTGATACCAAACACTTCTGGGGGTGTGTGTGTGTTCGTTGTTGGATCAGAACTTGGTTCTGAGGCACCCCAGCTTTAGGGGCCCAGACACTGAGACAACCCTCTCCTTCAATTTGGAACTGCAGGTCCTTTCTAAGATCTATCAGGCTCAGAGGATGCTTCCCACCCAGTGCCCCCCAGAGATCAGTGTTGAGCAGAAGAGATTAAGAAATTGCTTTTCCTTTGTCTGAGAGAGATTAGGGGTAGTCATAGCCCTGGAAGGAATGTTAAGGAACCCTGGAGCCCAGAGCAGACAATCTATAGGGTCTTTATAGGAAACACCAGGAACAGCCAGAAACAAAATTATGAAGTAAGCAAAATTTGTGTTCTGGGTACTTCTTTGGAGGTGCTCCTCCTCCACTGAAGACCAGTGCCATCATATTACCCAGAAAACCCACTCCCCATTTCCCCGAGTCTGTCCTCAACAAGGCACAATTTTCAAATCTCTCTTTGCCCACTTAGAATCTTCTGCCTTCTGTCCCATTACCCCAATGTGCCATGCTCAGTTAGCAAAAATCTAGCTAACTTGCTACACCAAGCGCTTATAGGTTTATAGATGCTAATGGCTCACTGGGCTACTCTTAGGAAACAAATTTGCTTTGTTGGGTAGGGGAGCCTTTGGACACATAATACTTTGTCTCAAATGACACGAACTTATAGCAAAAGGTATTATTTGAGGACAAGACAGCCTTTTAAGGTAAGTTAAATGCTACAGTCTAGGCACCCTCTCGGCCTGTCTAGGAGATGAACTGGAACTTGTAAATACAGTCAGGCCGATTCTAGGCCCCAAGAAGGAAAGCTGACCTATGTAAGCCTCATATCTTTAACAGTCAGCAATCTGTAGCTCTCCTTTTACACATGCCATTACATACTTTGACACAGAGTGAGGAGAAGCATGATGTAGTAGAGAGGGCTGGACTCAGAGTCTAGTAAATGGTTTTTGATCCATTTCTCAAACACTTAGTTATGTGATCCTGGGCAAGTCACTTAACATCCGTGGATATCAGTTTCCTCTTTAAATGAAGGTGTTGGCTTCAATGACCTCTAAGGTCTCATCCCACTCAAAATCTGTGACCACAGGTAAATATCTTCCAAAGGTTATGTCTTTTTTTTTTATGTTTTGTTTTGTTTAGTGAGGCAATTGGGATTAAGTGACTTGCCCAGGGTCACACAGCTAGTAAGTGTTAAGTGTTTGAGGCCGAATTTGAACACAGGTCCTCCTGACTTCAGGGCTGGTGCTCTATCCACTGCCCCACCTAGCTGCCCCCCAAAAGTTATGTCTTCAAGTAGAACAAGGCCCAGGAGAGAACCAAGATATCCATTCTACCATTACATTCCCCAGTTCTAGGGTCCAATAGCCAGTAATAATGCCCAGCATTTGTATTGAACTTTACAGTTTTCAAAACCCTTTCCTTACAATAACCATGTGAGATAAGTACGGGTATTATTATCCCCATGTCACAGATAAAGAAAAGTGAGGCACCAAGATGAAATATATGCCAATGATTACCATTTCATCAATATGTGACAGAACTGAGACTTGACCTTGGAGCCTTCTGACACCATGTCTAGTGTTCTTTCTACTATGCAGAATCACAGAATTCCACTTAGCAGAACTATGCCTGGCGCATAGTAGGTGCTTAACACATATTTATTCCCTTCCCTTCCTGTATATGTTCTACTGAATGCCAGCCTTTTGAGAGCAGTATCATGAAAGTTGTGTCTGAGTCCCTAAGATGACATATAAATGTATGTGCTTTTATGACATGTCCAGTGTCCAGGAACCAATACTGTTTGAACCTAACAAGAAGGGACTATGATGAAAAGACGGCTCTAGGGTCAGTGAACTTTCTGTCCCTGAGAAATGTTCCATTTTTGTTGTTCTTCCCCCTTAAAGGTGACCTGTTCCAGGGGTCATGGTTATCCTGGCTAACAAAGGCAATGGGGAACCCTGATGGTCTCTTAGGCAGTCTTTGTAAATTTACTATGACCAGAGAACTTCCTCATCAGATGGTCAATCTTGTAGAGATAAGCCTCTCTGAATTCTGCTAGGCTGGTCTTACAAGAATGCAGTGTATCCTCGAGTCCACACTTGATATCTTTCTAGCACTGTAGGACTTCTGAGGGCTTGTGTTTAGTTGGCATAGACCTTGACAGCCCATTATCCCTTCTTTGCTTCAAAGAAGCACTGGACCAGGACTTCAGTATGGGGCCATCTGCAAGTTGGAAGTTATTACTCATTTCTTAATGAAAAAAGAGACAGGATGGCACAGTGGGTAGAGTACTTGCCTCAGAAACAAAAAGACGTGCATTTGAATCTTTGATACATACTGACTGTGTGACCTTGGGCAGGTCACTTAACCTCTCCATCCTCTAAGCAACTCTTCTTAGAGAGAAGTTATAGTCTTCAGAGAGAGCCATAAATTACAGAACCATTCCAGTATCTTTGCCAAGAAAACCCCAAGTGGGGTCACAAAGAGTCAGACACAATTGAACAACAGCTTCTTTTTTGTTCTTTTGTTGTTAGTATCCTAGAAATTAAATATTTTAATTATGTCAATTATAATTACATTTAATTTTACCAGTGCCCTGAGGCTTAGAGCAATTTGAAAAATTCAGTAAATCAATTCTTTGGATAAATGCAGAGTACTAGATTTTAATAACAATAATAGCATATTTACACTCAACTTCATAGTTTGCAGTGTTTCCCTTAATAGTTCCATGGACTCCATAGTTTTCCTTTTTTTTAAGTGGTCCTATGATTTCATTGGTATGGGGAACTCTTAAACGAGGGAACTTCCTCTCCTAATGGAGGTCCACATCTTCTCTGCAACTTATGGTTAGCCAGGATGACCACGACCCCTGGAACAGGTCACTTTTAGGGGAGGAAGAGCAGCAAAGAGGGAACATTTCTCATGGACAGAGAATTCACAGACCCTAGAGCCATCTTTTCATCATAGCCCCTTCTTGTTAGGTTCAAACAGCATTGGTTCCTGGGCACTGGACATGTCACACAAGCACATACATTTATATGTCATCTTAGGGACTCAGGCACAACTTTCATGATACTGCTCTCAAAAGGTTGGCAATCAGTAGAACACATATGGGAAGGGAAAGGAAGGGAAGGGGGAAGGGAAGGGAAGGGAGGAAGGGAATAAACATGTATTAAGCACCTACAATGTGCCAAGCACAGTGCTGCTAAGCACTTTGCAAATGTTATTTCATTTGATAAACATTTGCATGCTTGGGCACATGCTCTCTCTCTCTCTCTCTCTCTCTCTCTCTCACACACACACACACACACACATATACATAATACACTAGGATCCTAAATGCTAGGTCACAGGACCATAGATTTAGAACTGGAAAGAACCTTAGAGATTACTCAGTCTAACCCCCATATTTTATAGTTAAAGAAACTAAGAACTAGAGTGTCCAGGGCCACATAGCTACCAAGTGGCACAACTGAGATTTGAACTCAGGTCCTTTGACTCCAAGTCCAGCACACTTTCCTTGGAAGCCTGTTACCATCCTAATGCCTAGCCCCACCAGCAACTGTATCAGACTCTTCCTTCATCTCTTCACACAGAACTTCCTGAAATCCACAGAATGCTATGGCTGGTTCCCCAAAGAACACACCAGCATTATTTTTATTATTTACTTACCCTAAGTATCCTAGGGTACTTAGCTGCCCTTGGGCAGCTAGGTGACTCAGTGGATACAACTCTGGGCCTAGAATCAGGAAGACCTGAGTTCAAACCCAACCTCAAACAAACTATATGACCCTGGGCAAGTCACTTAACCCTATGTGCCTTAATCTTCCAGAAAAGGAAATGGCAAACTAGTCCAGTATTTTTAACAAGAAAACCACATGGACAATATTGGCATACTATGGTCCATGGGGTCACGAAACATCATAAATGGCTAAACAATCTCTGTTTCCAAACTCAGAGATTTTCCCATGGCACCATGAAACTATGCATTGCGTGGAGACCTGAAATGTTTTGTAAGTCTAATCCTTTCCACCTTTCATTAGACCTATCACAAGCAAGGAACGGTCCAGCTCATTTGGAAATTTGAAGCCTTTACCTCTAGTTAGGCAATAGGACCCATTATCACATTCCAGGTGATTAGGAAGAAACTGATGGGGTAAGAGCAGAGAGTCCACGGTCCAAGCCATGATTCAAGAAAGAAAGTAGGAAGAACAGACTCTACCATACCATGATCGAGCTTCTGGGGTAGCCAAATGTCAGCAGCAGCCTGCATATAAGCAAGGAAGTCAGCAGATTATTAAGGGGAAGACTGAGAATCAGCAAAGAAACAGTTTGTTTCAGGCAGCTTCTCTGCTTGGAATGGGGTTCTTTTTGACTATCCTTGTCCCTTCTCATGCTGCAGACACTTCCAGAGAGCAGTCAGCAGGACTCCTGGCTAATTGAAGTCAAGAAGATAAAAAGTTTCATGCTACAGACTACATTGCCCAATACTAAATTCCATTTAGGTTTCTCTCTGCCTGAAGCCAAATTTGGCCTTCTCTAAATTCTTTGGGAGAACAAATGAAGGGTGACATCATAACTTTGGAACAATAGTCCTTTGTAGGGGGGCTGAGGTGGGGTAGAGGGTTGGGACCTGTTTCTAGGTTAAGAATCACAGGAGTGTACAGTATTGATTTAGACAAGAAAGAATCAAACAGGTCACTTAGTTTAACTGTCTCATTTTATAGATGAGGAAACTGAGGTTCAGAGAGGTTATGACATGTCCAAGATCACACAGGTAGTGGCAGAATCTAAATTTAAACGCAGGTCATCTTTGTCCACATCTAGTGTTCTTTCACCATACCCTGCTGCCTCATGACTTTGAGGCAGATGCCTTAAGGGATCATCTCTCAGGTAGCCACCTAAGTTAAGTGATATGGTTTGAGAGAGTATGAAAGGCTCTCACATTGGATGCTTAATCACTGTGTGACCTTGGGCAAATCACTTCACCTGGGGCAGCTAGGTGGTGTAGAGGATAGAGCACTGGCCCTGGAGTCAGGAGGACCTGAGTTCAAATCCGACCTCAGACACTTAACACTTACTAGCTGTGTGACCCTGGGCAAGTCACTTAATCCTAATTGCCTTACCAAAAAAAAATTAAATAAAACTTTTAAAACCCACAAAACAAATCACTTCACCACTTGGCCCTCATTTTCCTCATCTCTAAAGTGAGAGGGTCGAGCCAGACAGCCTCACAACTAAAACTGTGATTCTATGATCCATAGCCAGAAATATCTCTTCCACCTAATTATCATGGTACCTGAAGTTCCTGCCCTTAGACTCACCCCTTTAAAATCTTATGGGAATGGCTTTTAAATGGATACAAGCATCACTGGGTAAAATCAACAACTTGTCAGTATTTATTGAACACCTACAAGGTGCCCAGCATAGTTTTAAGCACTACAGCACTCATAAAGCAATATAAAACATTCCCTTAGGTACTGCCCTTGAGGAGACCAGGCCCACACACAAAGAACAATCAGAGAATAAGAGATAAAAGATGATACATAATCAAGAACTAAGAATAATGAATAGAATATTAATTCAGAGAAGGGCATCATATCAGCTAGTTAACACAATAGATGAATTAATTCATCTGATTAATCCACTGTCATCAGGACAGAGAGCTAGTTCCTGAGAGTGAGGCAATTGACATAACACTTTTAATCAAGAGTATGAGATCTAAAAAGCTTTAGAGTGAAGGGAACAGTAGGGAGTTTAGTATAGTTAAGGGCAATATGAGATCTCTCGGGTCAGGGGCAGCTAGGTAGTGCAGTGGATAAAGCACTGACCCTGGATTCAGGAGGACCTGAATTCAAATCTACCCTCAGACACTTGACCCTTACTAGCTGTGTGACCTTGTGCAAGTCACTTAACCCTCCTTGCCTGGAAAAAAAAAGAAAAAAAGAGATCTCTAGGGTCTTAGAAAGGGGGGCACTAAAAGTAAGCATAATTGTTGTGTCATTTCAATCACATCTGACTCTTTATGACCACTTTTTTTTTATTTTTTTTGGCAAAGATACTGGAGTAGTTTGACAGTTCCTTCTCCAGCCCATTTTACAGATGAAGAGCTAAGGCAAACAGGGTTAAGTGACTTGCTCAAGGTCACACAGCCAGTAAGTGTCAGAGGACAGATTTGAATGCAGGCCTTCCTGATTCAAGGCTCCCCAGTACTTTATCCACTGTGACACCTAGCTATCTAGTAAGTAGTGGGACATTAATGATGACTTCAAACCAGTCATGGACTCAAATTCTTCAATGATTTTGTGATTTCATCTGTATAGATACTCCTTAACCTATACAGATCTCAAACCATTCCTTATTTTCTTGTCCTATTCAATTCTTGTCAAGTTCCTCTCCATAAAAGAACAATCCAGTGTGCCTGAAAACTTTCTCTGTTTCTTTGAATGTTTCCTGGCAGGGAGGCAGTCAACAAGTAGCAGGCATCTGTTAAAGTAATCACAAAGTGGCAGGCTTCTTACTAAGTACCAGGACTACAAAAACAAGCAAAAAGAAAGACAGTCCCTGCCCTCAAGCAGCTTTCATTCTAAAGCAGGAAGACTACACATAAAAGGGAATGAAAGGTAGGTGGAGATAAGGTAACCACTTGACCATAGAGTCAGAAGTACAGCTGGGAGGAGAATGAAGCCTGGGGCCATCCCTTAAAGGGTTCCCAATGTAGTAATCAGACTATCCACTCTCCACCACAATCCTTCACTCTCTTTAGTTGACCATCCTATCTACTATTCCAGACAAGCAAACCCTTGATGATGTCTTTTATGACACTTCTCTTGGAGAAATAATCTTTGGTCATATAATGTGCCATTTTTTTTTGTTTGTTTTTTTGTTTTTTGCAGGGCAATGAGGGTTAAGTGACTTGCCCAGGGTCACACAGCTAGTAAGTGTCAAGTGTCTGAGGTCGGATTTGAACTCAGGTACTCCTGAATCCAGGGCCGGTGCTTTACCACAGTGCTATCTAGCTGCCCCTATAATGTGCCATTTTTATGCCTCATAGAGCTTGATGTTTCCGTGACTGGAGAGGCAGCCTAATCTAGCAGATAGACTTAGAGCTGGACTTAGAGTGAGGACAACCTTGGTTCAAATCCTGTCTCAGAGATTCACTAGCTGCATGACTCAGGGCAAGTCACTTAAATGCTCTTAGCCTCAGTTTGCTCCTCCATAAAAAGGGGGCAATAATCATTCACAAGATTGATGTGAGGATCCAATAAGACAATAAAAGTAAAACACTTTGTAGACCTTAAAGCGCTTTAAAAATGTTGATTTATTATTATTGTGTTGCTGCTGCTGCTGCTAATGATGGCAGTAGCTAAGTATTATTGTGGATGTAGGACTGTCGTTAGGAAGACCTTATTTTGCATCTTGCCTCAGACACTACTGACTTTGTGGCCCTGGACAAATTATTTAAATTCTCTGGCCTCAGGTCACTGGAAGGATTGAGCTTGATGGTCTTTAATATACCTTCCTGCTCTAAATCTCTCATCTCTGCTTCTATGATGCTATTTCAATCGGTTTTTTTGGTTCCTGGGGAAATTTTTGGTGTTAAAAAATATGTACTTCTGTAGCAGCAAGAAGCATCAGAACATTGAAAGTACTGCATATATAAATACGGAGGAAGGCATAGGGGGATTGGACATCCATAAACCTCATTTTCATCTGACCTGGACAAAAGGTTGAATACATTCATACAGACACAGGCACACACACATATTTAGTTCAGGATAGGTAAGGGAGTAGTCATGAACAAAATAAACTTCAATTTGATGGGGAGGAGCATAAAGAGGTAACTAAAAAGGAAGAAAAACAAAGAGCAAAAATCTGTGATATGGGAAGGGCAAGAGAAAGAAAAAGGAGAGAATTAACAGACAGAAATAGACATCATTTAGGAATCACAAGTGATAAGCAAACTCCTCTTTCATTACCTTCTGCTTTGTAAGGAATAGGGCAGAGACAAAAAGAGGACATACTATAAGAGTAAATGATGGAGGGAAATACACAATTAATATTGATAGCTTTGAGCACGAATGGTTTGAATTTAAGCATAAAATGGAAGAGGATAACAAAATGTATTATAAAGCAGAATTCAACAATGTGTTATTTTACGAAACACACTTGAAACATAAAGATTCAGTAGAGTTAAAAAAAAGATTCAGTAGAATTAAAATCTGAGGCTGGAGTAGACTCTATTATTCATAATATAAATAAAGCTACCTCAAAAATAGACATGATAAAAAGAGATAAGCTGGGAGTCTATATTATGCTTAAAGGCTCCAATCAATATCAAACACACATACACTAAATAGCATAGTTATTATATTTAAAGAAAATTTTAATCAAATTGCAGGGAGAAACTGGTAGTAAAATTATAATAGTGGAAGATCTCAATGTTTACCTTTCAGACTTAGAAAAATCTAAATTTTTTAAAAAACAAGAAAAAGTTAAGGACTTAAATAGAATAATGCAAAAATTATACCTGTTAGATATCTGGCAAGTGCTGAATGATAATAGGAATTTGCACATTTCTCAGTAATTCAAGGTATCTTAAAAAAAAACTGACCATGTTTTATGGCATGAAAACATTACCAAGAAATATAAAAAAAGAAATAAAGCTACACACACCATTTACTAATGACAATGTAATAAAAATTATATTCAATAAAGAGCCTTTTTAAAAAGAATTAAAAACAATTGGAAACAATTCTAAAGAACTGGTGGGTCAAAAAACAAATCACAAAAAAGACAGAAAATTTCATCAGAGAAAATGACAATGAGACAACATACAAAAATGGTATGCAATATTCTGTAGGGAAAATTTTATATCTCTAGATGTTTTTATCAACAAAAGGGATAAAAGATCAAATCAATGAATTAGCCATGTAACTAGAAACTAATAAATCATAATCTCCCAACTGACCGCCAAATTAAAAATTCTTAAACATATGAGAAGGTAGGCATATGGGGTAATTACTCATTTCTTCTTAATCACCTTTTTATAAGTCCTGATCACAACTTTGTTAAGTTCTGAACCATTAAGGTTCTGGGCATAACTCTGTCTCTTCAAAGACTGAATCAAAAATGAATTTTAGAGTAACAAATTCTTCTGAATTCTTCTCTACATCAAATCCCTTGAAATATTCCTGTCCTTCTTGGTCTTCTCACTCCCTGTCAATGCATTTTGCTTTATCTAAAGAGGAATCATTCTCTCACTTATCTGTGTCATAAAGATGTCTCCTATACATGGCCTATATATGGCTTCTCCAATTACTCTTTATTAAATGCCTATATGCAAGGCACTGTGTTAGGTGCTATGAAAGATACTAAAGGGGGAAAAAAAGCTACAGGATATGGGCCCTATCTTGAGGGAGGTTATAATTTATTTGAGGAGATATTTGAATAGTAATAGATATAAATGGTATAGATTTGTGTACAGATATGAGCATAGGGACCTATAGATATAGATTATAAAGAAAGATAGATATAAAAGTATATGTATACAGATATAGATGATGTAGATATTTATGCTGATGTGGATATGGAGAGATATGGCTATATTACAAAGCCATTCAAAGACATGTTTTCTCATTTGTACAATGAAATGGTTGGATGTCAAAGATCCAATCTAGCTCTGACATTCTATGATCTTAGAAAATTAAATAACTAATAATAGAAAGCACCATGCAATAAAGGCCACATGTATAGACTATCCCCAAAATTTGGGTGCATTTTAAAAGCTTTAAGAGCTTAAAACTGCACTAAGAATTTTAGGCTTCCCTTTGTAATAGCTGACATTATTATAGCCCTTTAAGGTCTACAAAGTATATAATTATCCCATTTGATTTTCACAATAAACTTCCAATATACAAATGCAGGGCATTATTTTACAAATGAAGATATTGAGACTTGGAAAAGCTAAGTAACTTGCTTAGGGTCCCACAACTTATAAGTGTCAGATGTGGCATTCAAACTTAAGCTTTCTACAACATTACACTGTTTCTGCAAACAATTAGTATTCTGTGAATTCTGAGAAGGGGGGAGATCACTTCCTGGTTCAGTGGTCAATGAAGGTTTTAACATATGAGGCAGGATTCAAACTGAGCCTTGAAGAATCATCGGCCCTACTGGATTTCAATGGAGATCAGAACCTGAATAGTGGCCAAAGGTGTCTCTGTGGCTGGCTACCTCTTTGACTCCATCTGGATCTGTTATCCCATTAAGACTATGGCTAATAAGCAATAGCATAGCCCCTGTAAAAGACTGTGCCCCTGAATGGTATTTCAAGAATTTGGTCACATTCTTTCACATCCTCTCCTAGAAAACAAATGTCATCAGTTGGACAAAGACACACTTTTAGCCCCTGAGAGCCTACATCCTTGGGTACTTTTGTCTTTTCACCCTGCATTGATTGATGATTCAGAGATTTCTATCTGAGCTGGAACTCATCCAGAGATAATAGAAGTGGGGATTATCTTATTTATGTAGCACAGAAAAATCTTATTAAAGACTCTTGTAGATTTCTCACAGTCCATAACTTGACCCTCCCTATATTTTAATGCCTGTTTTGCAATTTCCTAAAACTGATGACATCATCTTAATCTCTAAAATTCCTGATAATCACTTTTTGCCTACAGAGTGGGGAGGGGGGGCGGAGAGAGGGAAAGAGGGCAATGGGACAGACTGTAAATTTGAAAGTGTTTGTAGAACAAACTCCAAGGAATTTTCTTTAGAAACAGAGAGTGGCAAGTGCTGTGTTGATATTTTAAAATCAGCTTATTAATGGTACTAGCAGCTAGAGATTTTCCCCATTGCAGTTTTTGATGCAAAACTTCAGGTCGGCATAAAAAATTAAATGGGAATTTGGGAGGGAGTTTTGCAGAAGCCACAGAGGACAGGTAAAGGCCAGCAGACAACACAGAGCCTACAACCAAATACTTAACCCAAATTTTACAATAAGGTTCTATAAACACCCCACAAAAGAAAAAGGAAAAATTCTGACATCTTTTCTGGTATGAAGGTTGGGCAAAAAAATTTTATGTGGATTTTCCAGATTGGGGGGAGGGGGTGCTGTGCCCCTAACCCCCTCAGTGTGGAAGGGATAACTGTAATTCACCTAAATAAAATTTCTAGATCAGAGTAAACTATTAACTCAATGCAGATTAGCAAACTGTTAAAGCTGAACCAAAACTAAGCACAAGGCTTGCATATTTAAGCAGAGAGGTGACTAGTTGACACGGTGGGTAGAAGACTGGGCCTGAAACCAGGAAAACCTGAGTTCAAATCTTTTTGTTTTGTTTTGTTTTGTTTCTTTGTTTCTTTGTTTGTTTTTTAGTGAGGCAATTGGGGTTAAGTGACTTGCCCAGAGTCACACAGCTAGTAAGTGTTAAGTGTCTGAGGCCAGATTTGAACTCAGGTACTCCTGACTCCAGGGCTGGTGCTTTATCCACTGCACCACCTAGCTGCCCCCTGAGTTCAAATCTGGCCTCAGACACTTACTAGCTAAGGGACCCTGAACAAGTCACTTAACTCTGTTCAACCTCAGTTAGGCCAATACTACCACCTACCCAGAGGATTATTATGAGGATCAAACAAGATAACATGTAAAAGCACTTTGCAAACCTTAAAGTTCGTACCAGGTCAATAATAGGTGGCTATGTCATTTTTCAAACCAGATTGTAAACTTCTCAAGACACAGCAGGGACAGTATCTTATACTTCTCTATCCCTAACACCTAGTTCAGTAACAACATAGGGAAGCGGTGTGTCACAGAGGAAGAGGCCCTCAAGCTCAAGAGATCAGGATTATAGTCTCAGTCCTGCCCCTAATCAACCCCAATATCTTGGGCAAATCATCTCATCTTTCTGGAGTTTCATTTTGTTTTCACATCTGTACAGTGAGGGGGCAGCCTGCGGTTGCTGTTGTCAGCATCATTGTTGTTCAGTTGTTTCAGTACTGTCTGGCTCTTTGTGACCTTATTTGAGGTTTTCTTGGTAAAGATAGTGGAGTGGTTTGCTATTTTCTTCTCCAGTTCAATTTACAGAAAAGGAAACCGAGGCAAATGGGTTTAAGTGAGTTGACCAGGGTTACACAGTAAGTGTCAGAGGCTGAATTTGAACTTGTGAAGATGAGTCTTACTGATTCCAGGCTCAGTGCTCTATCCATTGAGCCACCTAGCCACTAACGTGATTAGTACTGCTGTTTTCTACCCCTTGGCACATGATGTAGTACTTGGCACATGGCGGGAGTTCAATAATGACTCACTGAGCCAACAAATGAATGACTCTACATGTGTCAAATAGAATCAAGATGGCAAACCCTTCCCCATCTCTTATATCAAGATAGGTGCACCTGCCACACCCTTACCCTGCTCCAGGGTGAGGAATCTGGCAGTTTTCTAACACCAAATAGTAACTCAGATGAGAGTAACACAAAGGACCCAGACCAGAATGGCAGTATCTGAGAGCAGATGAGGGAAAGAAAGCTGAGTTAAAACATTTCTAGACCTACTTGCAGATCAACTACACTCAAGAATTCCAAAATGTATCCAACAATAATCATCACCGATGCATAGATACATATATACACGTGTGATAGGTACTATTATCACCCCCATTTTATAAATGAGGAAACTGAAGCTAAAAGACATTCAATGACTTCCTCAGGGTCACACAACTAATAAGCATCTGAGGAGACATTCAAACCCAGGTTTCCCTATCCCATGTCTACCACTTTATCCATGACACCATGTAATGGCTATTTTGTGATTCTCAGAACAGCTCTGTGAGATAGACATGACAGTCTTATAATGCCCATCTTGCAGATGAGAAAATTGAATCTCAGAGAAATTAATTGACTTGTACAACTAGTAAATGTCAGTGGTGGGAGCTGAACCCAACTCTCTCCTTACTAGTACCCTGTTCACCACTTTCACAGTGCCCCATATTGTCACTCCAGGACTGGTAAGCAGCCTGGCATCTTCTCTCTACAGCTTTATCTCCTACTACTGCCCAAACTGGTCTGATTATCATTCCTTTTAATGGGCCCTGACTATTTTTCCTTCCTGCCTTTGCTCATGTTGTTCTATCCACCTTGGATGCCATTCCTCATATCTCAATGGGTTCTATTCTTCAAGGCCCAATTCCAATGCTGCTTCCCCTATGATGTCTTGCCTGATCACCACTACTCACAGTGATCTCTCCCTTTATTGAACCAAACTGATATCAGCAAAGACCTTTTGGTACTTACCATATATACTCTAGAGATTATGTATGTATGTATGTGTGGCAATTAAAATTATACGTGATCGCCCTATAATTGTCCCAAGTTTTAGGAAACATAGCTGGGGTTTATTATATATTTGTTACTTGGAAATTAGAGGCTACTGCATCAGTTTTGGGGCATTAAGCATTTATTAAAGCATAGTAAATATTAGTAAAGAGAGTACATGGCTCAGAAAGATAAGAAGGAGAAATAGTGGGGAACCACAGTGGACTGCATCTGCTCCCTCCAAGTTCCAGTGCCAAGAGAATGCATGACTGTGTAAGTTCCCATCTATTGGATTAGAGGGTGGTTTGGTGCAGTGTGTGCTGATGTCAGAGTACTGGGTCCTGGGGGAGGGGGGGGGCGCCTTAAGGTAGGTGTGGTTTTAATCCCTATTCACAGTCCAAGGTCCAGCCACATTTCCTTTGAAATTCTCCTGACTCTGGGCTGGTCTTAAGAAAAGTCTGGCCAGGCTCTCTGGGCCTCATAGAGCCCCATTATTTTCTCATATATGCATGTATGTGTGTACATATGTACATATGTATGTGTGTTCATGCACATGTGTGTTTGTATGTATGTCTATTTCTATATGTATGCACATATGTATATGCATACACATGTATGATATGATGTGATGTGATAGGCACAGGGCATGGGGAAAGAACCATGAATTTAACTCTGAGTCCTGACTGATGATTATAACCTATATGACCTTAAACAAATCATTTCAACTCTCTGAGTCAGCCATTTAACTACTGTTTCCATATTAGAGAGGCAAGATGATTATAATGTAATAGAGAGAGTGCTGGGTCTAGAATCAGGAAGACCTTGGTCCAAATTCTGTCTCTTGTATTTCTAGCCAATAAACATTTAATGTCTCTATGCCTCTCAAGTAGCTTCTTAAGATGTATTTATAAAGTAATCAATGCACAGTAACAGCAGCATTGTGTGATGAACAATGGTGATAGACTTGGCTCTCTCAGCAGTGCAATGATCCAAAACAGTTTCAAAGGACTCATGATAGAAAATGTTCTCAACATCCAGAAGAAAGAACTATGGATTATGAATGCAGATTGAACCATACTGTTTCTATTTTGGGGCTATTTTTTTCCTTCCTTTTTTGAGGTTTTTCCCTTGTGCTCTGATTCTTCTTTCACAAGATGACTAATGCAGAAATATGTTTAATGTGATTGTACATATATAACCTATATCAGACTGCTTTCCATCTTGGGGAGGAGGGAGGGAAGGGAGGGTGGGAGAAAAATTTGGAACTAAAAATCCTATGAAAACAAATGTTGAAAACTATCCTTATATGTAACTGGAAAATAATAAAATTCTTTCAATTAAAAAAATAAAGTAATTGATGGTATAGTAGCATAGTGGATAAAGTACCAACCCTGAATTTAGGAGGACCTGAGTTCAAATCCAGCCTCAGACACTTGACACTTACTAGCTGTGTGACCCTGGGCAAGTCACTTAACCTTCATTGCCCTGCCAAAAATAAAAATAATCGATGGATCATTCTGCCTTGGTGGAGGAAATTTCTACACTAGAAAGTCCCCACACTGACAAGATCACAACTCCTTTCAGTATTTATGTAACCTATATCTCCAAAATTAACTCTTGCCTTACATGTCATAGAGTTGTTGTGAGAAAACACTTCTATAATATTTAAATTGTCATGGAAATGTTATTGTTACCACCTCCTGGACTATGATTTAGAACAGGGAGCATATTGTGTCCATCTTTTTATGCCCCACAGTGCTTAATCCATATAAGATGACACATATGTATGTATGTGTGTGCATGTATGTAAGTGTGTGTATGTATTTAATGAATTGTTGAGACCTCAATCATATCCCAATAGAATATGAGTTCCTTAAAGGCAGGAATTATTTCATTTGTCTTTTGTATCCCCAGCACTGAGCCAAGTGCTTGGCACATAGAAGGCACCCATTAAGTGTTATTTGGTTGATTGATTGGACATTGATCATAAATTTTACTGGAAAGCCATGTTAGAGATCATCCCGCCGAGCTTTTACATCCCTCCCCCCATTTTACTGCCATTTTAGGGGCAGCTAAGTGGCTCAGTGGATAGATCACTGGACTTGGAATCAGGAAGATCTGAGCTCATATCCAGCCTCAGCCACTTACTAGCTGTGAGACTGTGGGCAAGTCACTTAACCCCTATTTGCCTCACTTCCTCATCTGTAAAATGGGGACAAACTGGAAAGAGAAATGACAAACTACTACAGTAACTTTACCCACCTCCCCAAAAAACACATCAATAAGCCCATGGAGGATACCAAAGAGCCTGACTCAAAATTACAACAACCCTATTTTACAGATGAGGGAAGTGAGATCTTAGATTTTCTTTAGTCTGTATCACAAAGCAATACTAATAATATATGTTGATATGTGCACCCATCTTTCCTAGAAACAATAGAAACTCAGCTGTTAGGAATGGTAACATTCGATCCATAGAACCTTTTGCTAATGGTTCTTACCATAGACCAGAACTCATCTCTTAGAAATTTTCTAATAAATAAAACCACCCTAGGAGAGGCAATAATTGGAGAAGAAAGCATGAGTTAGTATGCTGAACAATATTACTGCTACAGCTGTTACAGAAAGAAAGGATAAATCGTGAAGTCCTCTCGCATGGGAACCTATGTTTGCGTAAGTTTCAATGAAAGAATTCCCTGGAACCTCATATCTGCGACTTGTTGGAGACTGGTTTATATTTTTCAGAACATTCCTTGAAACACTTCAAAAAGAGGGAAATGTGATGAAACCACTCGCACATACATAGTAGACTAGCTTTATGCTTAATGGGACTGGATGATCCCACATGGATGTACCCAACAGCATCTTCCCCATAGGTTTATCCCAGTGCTTGGAATCCCACCATCAGAATTACTCCTTTGATTGAAACCATGTGTTTCCTGGAGGCCTGTTAAACCACATTTTTGATACAACAGAAAGGGAATACTATTAACCATTAGCATGGATCAATTTACTAAGCTGGCTAGAAGCCACCTAGCAAAGAGCAGGCTTCTATGAGATTTGAAAATAGGACAAGTAAATATAATGTGGGGCAAAGAGCATAAAATATTTGGAATGCTACTCATGGAGATAGCACAGTAAAGATTTTAATGATTTTGCCTCACTTCATAGATATATTTGCCTCACAGAGTTGTTTTAAGGAATGCAAACTTTAAAGGACTGAATAAATACAAGTTTATATTTTAGTACTATAAAAACTATGGATCCTCCTCCTCCTTCTCCTCCTCCTCCTCCTTGGCTTTGAAACCTGGCTCAACCACTAACTAGCTTTCTGACTAGAGACAAGTCCCTTAATCTCTCAGAAACTCAGTTTTTTCATCCATAAAATGAAGGGTCTGGAATAAATGTC
The DNA here is from genome assembly GCF_019393635.1 of Dromiciops gliroides. Taxonomy (NCBI): domain Eukaryota; kingdom Metazoa; phylum Chordata; class Mammalia; order Microbiotheria; family Microbiotheriidae; genus Dromiciops; species Dromiciops gliroides. Next base: position 146,101,313 of record NC_057862.1, read on the forward strand.
TTCTGAGGGACTGGGGAATCATAGATTTGGAACTGAAAGAAAACCCAAAGATCATATAGTCTAAATGCTTTCATTTTACAGGGGAAATTGAGGGTATTGTTTAACAGCTCTAACCTTCTGTGATTCTAAGAGATCAGACCCATTTGAAGCCCTACAGTAGAAGACTATAGAAAACATAAAGACACTCAGTCATTGGGAAGGAAAAGGAACCACAGCCTGTACACATGTTGGGAAGGCAGATGGTGGGCTGAAGAGAATTCCAGTCTGAAATTCACACTAAGGGTGTGGATGGTGGATCAACCCAAATAACTCAAACTAAGTAAAGGAAAAGGGCACTAGTTTTGGTTTTCCATCTTTTCTTCATTTGTAACCAATTCTGTGTACAATTTAACTGCCTAAAGATGACTCTGGGTAACATTCTCTTTCCCACCTCCTCCCATCTCTAAACTATGTGCTTTTAATTAGCTTCTGCATTTTAAAATGATCTTTCAGCCAGCCATCAACCATGGTGGGGAAATTCCCGCCCCACCCCCCCAGAAGTCTAGTGGTTTTTGCAGACATTCCACAGACACCCAAAGCTCTGACTAGGTCTTCAGCAGAGAGAGAGGGCCTTCAAGTCCAAAGCCCCACAATATAATGGCACTTGCTAAAACCACAGCCAGAAGGGGATACCACCCAGAGAAGAAGGGCTTTGAGCCAGAGCCCCAGGGCTTTAGCAAATTCCTTCACTAAGATGCCCTGGATATTTGGAAAGTTTACATTTTCCACAGAATCCTGTCTTGGAAATCGGTAGTCACCAACTTGGGCGCAATAGTAGAATTGACAATCTCCATATACTAGGTGAGATTTAAATTTAATTCATTTTTTCTACCCTCTTGGCTTTCTTGGGACAGGGCAGACCAAGAAGGACTTAATGTGTTCTAGCTAGTAGGAGGAGGAGGAGGTACTTTATATTCCTCAAAATACTTTTAGGGTCATTATCTCACTTGGTCCCCAGAATAAGAATAACAACTAACATTTATATAGTACCTAAGGTCTTTTACAAGACAGTCACAACTGCCCTGTGAGGTAGCTACTGAAGATTTTATTATCCTCATTTTACAGATGAGGAAACTGAGCCTCAGAAACAGCCAACATCCTACTCATGGTTACACTGCTAGTAGGTGTCAGAGGCAAGATGAAAACCCATGTCTTGATGACTCCAACTCTAGCATCTTATCCACTGTGTTCATGGAGTAGGCAGGATAGGTGGTGTTATCACCACATCTTGATGAGGAAACAGATTTAGGGGAATTCGGATAATTTGCCCAACACCATAAGAATCATCATTGGGCAAATTACTTCAATTCCCCCAAACTCTGTTTCCTCTTCTCCAAATAGGTTCATGGGGGGGCAGCTAGGTGGTACAGTGGATAAAGCACTGGCCGTGGATTCAGGAGGACCTGAGTTCAAATCTTGCCTCAAACAATTGACACTTACTAGCTGTGTGACCCTGGGCAAGTCACTTAACCCTCATTGCCCCACCAAAAAAAAACAAACAAAAATAAAACAACCCCCCCCCCAAAACAATCCAAAAACAAATGGGTTCATGAAGAGTCAGATAGGAATGAAATGACTGAACAACAACAACAGGAATTAGCTGCCAGGAAGTAAATGTAACTCAGACTGGAATCCAGGGCTGGGCTCCTAGACCAGAGATTTTCCTACTATAGAAGCTATCTGATGAGAAAAGCACTAGCTAAGGAATCTGTCGTCCTAAGTTCTATCTCAGTCTAACTCCACAACTTTCAGAGAGCTTCTAACCTCCTGTCATTTTACAGACAATGTCACTTCTTCATCTGTAAAATGACAATAATGGACCCTTCCCTACCTTTCTCACAGCATTGTTATCAGGATCAAATCAGTATTTATTAAGTGCCTGCCACATAGTACCACTAAGTACTAGCAAGTACTGTACCAGGAGTTGGAGATACATAAAACAATCCCTGCCCTTAAGGAACTTACATTCTTTTGGGTTAATTCATGTAATTATTTTATAAGCTGCACAGTACTATCCAAATGAAGGTAGTCACCATCATCATTGTAGCATCCTTTCTTTGGGGTACCTCTTGATAAGTCTGCTATATTCATCAAAAGCTAGTATGTTCTACTTGCTAATGCCATTCCTACCTCCTGATGGTCACTTTACATACAGTTCTCACTAATCCCTAAAGATAGGTAGAGAAATGTTACAGCTGACTAGCATTTTTTGTAAGAACCATAAAGTTAAAATCATTATGCCCTCCTCTCCCCTAAATATGTTCAAGGGACTATCCTTTTTATCTATATATCTTAATGAACCATTTGCCCTATATGAAATGGGTCTTAAAATGCAACTACTGTCCTGGGGATGAGTGTAGCAAGCTGCCTTTTTTTAGAATCATTCCCAGTCACATGAGATCAGTTATTTTACTTGTCATTGTCATTATTGCTAGTATTATTATCTTTGTCATTATTATTTCAACCTAGCAATTAGGTTAATGATATTAAGTTAGAATTTTCAATAAATTGTTGTGGCTATGAAGAAGCATGAATTTATTTAGGGATTACAGCTGTCAATGTTCCTATCTTATTTTAAGGGATATTAACAACCACAAATATTTGCTCCAGGCTGAAACTTGTGGGTTAAGAAGGAAAAATGAGGGAGGTTCTGAGAGCACTATTTCTTTTTCATCTGTACTTGGCCATTGACGAAACTCTGAGCCCAAGTCCATACATGCAGACCACATAAAGCTAACCTGTTCATATCTGCTATTTTAGCAAACTTTATGGGTCATCACTCAGCCTGGGCAATAGAGATTAATGTTAATTATGAAGATGATTGAAATAAATGGGTAACTAAAGTCTAGTCCACTAGATATACAAAGATATAGGATTAAGATTGGGGAAGGACTATGTGGTTTTACCCTCCACGAACCATTATTTGATCTTATAGTTATATTTAGTAACCTGATTTCTGGTATCAAGCTGAAACAGAAAACACACTCAATCTATGTCATCCTAAGACTCTTTTATATACTTTATTTTTTAATACAAGGGGTCCTTTTATGAGAATTTTAAGGGAACATCAAGGCAATGTGATAGATGAAGGGTACAGCCAGGGAGTCAAGAAAACCTACATTCAGAGTCTGGCTTTGATCCATGCTAGCTAGGGTACAATGGGTTAATCACTTAACCTCTCAGTTCTTTACCTCTCCAGCCAATTCTTTAAGACTTTAGAAAAGTTGCTGAACTCTGTTGGAAGTAGTTTTCACACAAGAGTTCTTCACATTGGTAAAATCACAGGTTTGGCCTATCCCCACTCTCCCACAAAGAATACCTTATTTTTACAAAGAAAAACTACTAAGCAAAACCAACCAATACAATGTTGTAAAGATACAAAACTGTATCTAATGGTGTATGCAACATTTGGACTCATAATCCTCCTCTTCTCTACTAAGAGGCAGGTTTGTTTCATAATCTATCTCCTGAGATGATTGCCATTAATCTGAATTCAACTGTCTTTTAATGTTGTTTTTATTTGCATTATTATAGTCATTGTGTACATTGTCCTCCTAGTTCTGCTTTCTTTACTCTGCATCAGTTTATACAAATCTTCTCTTGCTTCTCTGAATCCCTCTTCTTTGTAATTTTCATAGCACAATAATATTTTATTACATTCACCTAGTACAATTCATTCAGTCATGAGAGGTCACTACTTTGTATTAAATTTTTTGCTACTACAAAAAGTCATGCATGGGGCAGCTAGGTGGCGCAGTGGATAGAGCGCCGGCCCTGGAATCAGGAGTACCTGAGTTCAAATCTGGCCTCAAACACTTAACACTTACTGGCTGTGTGGCCCTGGGCAAGTCACTTAACCCCAATTACCTCACTAAAAAAAAGAAAAAGAAAAAGAAAAATCAATGAATTGTATTACTTATTATCTACCTGCCTTTTCTTGTTTTCCCCTTTTGCTCCACAAAAAAGTAATAGCACTCTCTAGTCCCAATATTTTTTTTGTTTTCGTTTTGTTTGGTTTTGGTTTTGGTTTTGCGGGGCAATGGGGGTTAAGTGACTTGCCCAGGGTCACACAGCCAGTAAGTGTCAAGTGTCTGAGGCCGGATTTGAACTCAGGAACCCCTGAATCCAGGGCCGGTGCTTTATCCACTGTGCCGCCTAGCCACCCCTAGTCCCAATATTTTGAAGGAGTTTAGTACATACTGAGTGAGTACACAAACATTTTCTCTTTTTTTGTTTTTATTGATATAGCTTGTTTTTACATCACTTTGATTTCCCAATGTATCCCTCTCCTTTTCCCTACCCAGAGAACCATCACTTTTAGCAAAAAATAAAAAAGGAGGGTAAAAAGCAGGTTAGAAAAGTTAACCAGTGTTTAAAGAGAACCTGACAAGGTAGGCAATGGTCCACACCCCATAGTCTCTGCAAAGAAAGGAAGGGGGGGGGCAGCTAGGTGGTGCAGTGGATAAAGCACCAGCCCTGGATTCAGGAGTACCTGAGTTCAAATCCGGCCTCAGACACTTGATACTTACTGACTGTGTGACCCTGGGCAAGTCACTTAACCCCCATTGCCCCGCAAAAAAAAAAGAAAAGAAAAGAAAGGAAGAGGGGAGGTATATATCCCTTCATCCCTCATGAAGACCTCAAGTTTTCCTTACATCAAACCTAATCTGTTTTACCATAACTTTTGCCTATTGCTCCTATTTCTATTCTCTCAGGCCAAGCAGGTATATCCAGAAGTCCAATGGATAATTGCTCATTATAAAGCTCAAGGAGTAATTACAGTAATGCACTTCATATATCCTTGAAAGGTAATTTCTTCTGATCAACTAGCAGGTGTTAGGTTGCTTGGTTGTGGAAATTGTTAAGTTCTCCACATTATCTAAATCCTACCATTCTTTCAAGGCCCAGTTCAAGTACCACTTTTCCCATGAAAACCATATAAGTTACTCCAGCCTTTACTGACCTCTTCTATCTCTGAATCCCAAGGACACTTAAGAGTGGACAGTTTCACATTTGATGGTTCTCTAATTGTTTCATGTGCATCATTTCTAGATTTCAAGATGCTTGAAGGTAGGAACAGAACTTTATACCTTCTTTTTTTTTTTATCCTGCGTAATACCTAGCACAGTCCTGGGTACATGATAGGAGTTTGTCAACTGAAAAAAATGGGGCTACTGGTGGCCAGATGGGACCTCCTGGATTCATCCAGGAGGAGGCATACAACCCCCAGGGAATCACTCAGCTAGCTCTCCTCTTACCTCTGGCTGTAATCTGAGATGCAATGCTGGCAAATTTCTTAAAGAGCAGTGTGTCTTTAAGGACTCACATGCTCTTCTTTCCACTCTGAGCCTAAAACTGCCCTCTGGTCTATTCCTTGGACTCATATCCATAAATCCGTGTCAATATTTGGCCATCTACTGCAGTTAAACTGAAGTGATACTCCCTTACCCTCACCCTAGTTGACTTCAACCTTTTTGGGGAGGAGAGAGGAAGGGCAGTGAGTAAAATCTCACTTGAAATCTTTGGGTTTTCTAACTGAATCAATCTGAGTCCTTTCTGCTGCACTTTGAAAATCACTTTAAAACATTTTATTTTCAATTAACAAGCATTTCTTTTTCTCTCCCCAGTAAAAAACAAAAACAAAATCTACATAGCAAGTAGATGCTGGTGAATGTTGAATGGATGGATATACAGATGGATATATTCATTCAAAGTAGAATGTGATAAGCAAGAGAAACAAAATGTCAGGACTTCAGAGAAGAGCTTTCTTGTGGCTAACAGTGGGTGAGAATCAGGGAAGGCTTCATTTAAGAGATGAAATTTGAAGAGTTATCTTTTTTTTTTTTTTGGTGGGGCAATGAGGGTTAAGTGACTTGCCCAGATAGTAAGCATCTAGTGTTTGAGGCCGGATTTGAACTCAGGTCCTCCTGAATCCAAGGCGAGTGCTTTATCTACTGCGCCATCCAGCTGCTCCCTAGTCATCATTTTAAGTTAGGTCTGAAAGTAGGATTTCAACAGGTGTGTGGGGATTGGCTAGCAGTCCAATTTGGCTTTAACAGAGGGAACATCAAAGAGAGTAGTGGGAAATAAGGTTCAATAGGTAGATCAGGGTGAGAGCATGAAGGATCCTTAATACCAGACTAAAGAGACTGGATTTTTTATTTGGTAGAGAATGGTAGAGAATTTCATTTGGTAGAATCATTCAAAAATTTTGAGCAATATGTAGAATAGATATAGAATTGGAAAGGACCTTATATGATGTTTAAAAAGTTTGAGAGCTATAAGTTCTGGGTAATTAATCATTTTATTAATAATGCTAGAATATTATCAATAAAAGAAATGGCTATTTGGTCATTTTTCTCAAACCAAAGATGAATCATAGAGGCAGGCTCAAAGCTTATATAGCCTTGGAAGAATGGGTGTTCCTGCTTAATGCCTCAAAACTGGTGCTAAAGCTTCTAATTTATAAGTAACAACAATATTAGAAACCCCAGCTAATTTTCCCTACACTTGGGACAGAAATAAGGCAACCACACATTTAATTTTATATGCCACAGAGGGTTAAGTGACTTGCCCAGGGTCACACAGCTAGTAAGTGCCAGGTATCTGAGGCTGGATTTGAACTGAGGTACTCCTGAATTTAGGGCCGGTGCTTTATCCACTGTGCCACCTAGCTAGCCCCTGTCTATTTTTTTTTTTTGCTTGTATTTATAAAGACTTAAGAACTTTGAACAGAACAATGACCAGCCATGATTCCAGAGGACTATTGCTCCTATTTCTATTCTCTCAGGCCAAGCAGGTATATCCAGAAGTCCAATGGATGATTGCTCATTATAAAGCTCAAGGAGTAATTACAGTAATGCACTTCATATATCCTTGAAAGGTAATTTCTTCTGATCAACTAGCAGGTGTTAGGTTGTCCTGTGAGGGGGACGGGGCATTGGAGAAAAGCCTTCTGGTCTTCTTCCATCTTCCCTTCATAGTTAACTATGTGTGTAGAGGTTGTTATGTAGTGGGAAGAGAACTGGAATAAGAGACAGAAGACCTGAATTCTAATACTAACCATGCTGCTAAATAGCTTATGTGACCTTGGACAAGTAATAACCTCTGTGAGCCTTCAGTTCTTCCAGTGTAAAAAGGAGGTAACAATACCTGTCTCATGGAGCTCTTGTGAGGGAAGTGTTTTGGAAACATTAAAGTATGTAATGCAAGCTATTATTACTAGTCGTAGTATTACATCATCTTCGTTGATAAACCTTAAACCCCTTGATGATATATCACTTTTATTTATTTATGTATTTTTTTGCCCTGTAGGCCTGAATAATTGTTCTTTGAATGAACACATAAATAAATGAAGGGAAGATGGAAGAAGACCAGAAGGCTTTTCTCCAATGCCCCGTCCCCCTCACAGGACAATTGTACGTGATAACATTAGATTCAGGATGTCAGACCTGGGAGGAATCTTAGAGGTCATTCATCTAGTCCAATACTTTCCTTTTGCAGGTTATAATACAAAGGCTACAGGGAGTTGTATAGTGTACACAGCTAATAAGTTGTCAGAGCCTTTGCTTAGCCCCAGTCCCTCGCTGACTGAGCTCTTTTTATTGTCTTAATCTTTCTTTGTCTAACCCAGAGAAATGACTTTAATAATGAGAATGCCAGGCCTTAGTAGCTAGGCAGCATAGTAACTAGAGTGTTAGACTTAAGTCAGAAGACCTGAATTAGAATCCAGACACAGACACAGTCTATGTGACTCTGGGCAAGTCTCTACACTTCAGCCTCGGTTTCCTTATCCATGAAATGGGGATAATAACAGTACCCCTGCCATAGGGCTGTTGTGAGGATCAAATGAGATTTTATATATTGTGCTTTGCAAACCTAGTGATTATAGGAGGGATAGGCAGATAAATGAGAAGAAATATTTGGAGATGAATCTGGAACTGTGACAGTGTAACCCCTGGTTTGTCCTTGGATGTGCCTGGGTACATTGACCACACTGTAAATATGATCTAGTGGGAGGATTTCCATCTTAAAAGAAAGAGGGCACATAAAACAACCCAGAGTAGACTAGGTCAGTCCAGATCCTGCAGAGATGTTGGCATCAAGAGGGGTAGAAACTTTGTCTTTGAAATGCTTGTAGCCTGTGGAGTGACTGGCCAAGCTGCTGGCAGTGCCACAAAGAGACACAGCAAGACTGGAGATGATGTTTTCAACTTTCTTCTTGGCCTCAAGCTGTAGTTGTCAAAGCACATTATTTAGAGATTGTCACAATTGGTAATGGTTACTACTCGATTTGAATAAACATATATTGTTTATCAATACAAATAATTTGTAATAATAATTACACTCATATACTGTTTCACAGTGAGAAGCAGCATTGCATTGTGGGTAGAGAACCATCCCAGAAGACAAGAAGCCCTAGGTTAGAGTCTCACCTCCAACCCATAAGAGCTTTGTGACCCTGGGGAAGTTGGACAACTAAGTTACAGAAAAGGGACTCTCCTACACTGGTAATATTTTCTACACTGGCAATGGAGAAAATGTCTCTTTTTCTGGTAGAGAATTCTTTAAATTAATGAAATCCTTGGTTTGTTCTTTATTCTTTACTGTTACTAAGGGTAAAATGCAAAAGATTGAAGTCAGAGGTCCTAGGTTTCATATCTGTCTCTGATGCTTAATGTCTGTGTGACCAGCTATGTCTTCATTCCTCTCCAGTTTTTGACTCTCTGGACTGTCTCCATCATGCCTCCAGTAGGTACTGTCTCTCCCAAATCCCATTTTTCAATTTCTTTTTATGTGGTATCTCCTACTATTAGAATATAAACACCTTAAGAGCAGGGCCTGTCCTTTCTGCTTTTATTTGTAGTCTTAGCACTTAGCGCTGTGCTTGGTATATAGTAAGTGCTTAATAAACATTCATTGATTTGTTGGCTCACAACTTCTAGGGCCAAATACTTGCTCTGCCACTTAAAGCCTTTGTGAGCTTGGATGCCACTTTTGGGGCCTGTTTTTTGTATTGTAAGAAGGTCCCTGAAAAGCCTAACTTTGGACTTCAGTTGGCTCATCTTTAAAATTGGAATTGCATTACATAACCTGGTGCAGTGGATAGAGAACATTCCTCTTCCTCAGTTCCAATCTGGCCTCAGACACTTCCTAGCTGTGTGACCCTGGATGAGTCACTTTACCCTGTTTGCCTCAGTTTCCTCATCTGTCAAAAGAGCTGAAGAAGGAAATGGCAAAGCACTCCTGTATCTTTGCCAAGAAAACCCCAAATAAGGTCACAAAGAGTTAGACACCACTAACAAGGACCAAACAACAAGAACAAGAACAATCCCTTAGAAAGTCCCTCCCATATCAAAATTTCATGATCCTTTGAACTCTAAGAAATAGATAATGAAAGTGTTTTTTCAATTTGCAGAGGCAATTTGAAACAGTAAGTCTGTGTCAGCACAGCAATGAGGATTGGGAGTCAAGGCACTCCCCTAAGCCATCCATGTGTGCTTGTGGCCACATTGGCTCCACTTTTAAAAGATGATAATAACAAAGACTCCCAGAAGGCAGGGTGGGCAAGACGACCACAAGACAAGTGCACACCTAATTCCAGGGAGCGTCCCTGTCCAATTGCTCCCTTCGTAGCCCTGGCATTACCCTACTCTGTTTTCATTTGCCTCTGCCTCTGTGTAACCAACCTGAGGCTTAGCCAGGAAGTGGATCCCTCACAAGAGACCAAGAGATGACTCCCCAAAGGAAACCCAAGAAGGTGACTAAGGTCTCAGGTCTTAAGGCCAAGAATGTTGAAAGTTCTTTTCTCCCTGGCAGTAATGCTGTGCTGCCCCATGGTGAACCTTTCCCAAAAGACTTTGATGCCTCAAAGGAACATTACCATTGAGGAGATATGTTAAAGGAAAAGGAATAAATGTAAAGTCTTTTCTGTACAACTCTATCATTGACTAAGCAGTAACTAGGGATTTTTGTACCTGGGACAAGTATCATGGAACCGTGCCCATGGTTAGCAGCATAAAGCACATGTCCTCAGTTGAAATGGGGGCTGCTTTGATAGGAAAGGGAGGAGAGAGAGAAACACCAGGAAGCTGGTACAAAATTGATGCGGGGGGGGGGGGGGGGGGAGGGGGCCACAGAACATACTGGAATAGGAAAGAGGAAAGGGGAGGAGCTTGTCTTAGCATTCCATTCAATAGCTTCTTTTTATTTTTTTTAATAAACATTTTAATTTAAAGTTTTGGATTCCAAATTCTATCCCTCCCTCCCTTCTCCCCTCCCTAAGTAGGTAGGAAATCAGATATAGGTTATACATGTACAATTATTTAAAACATTACCATATTAGTCATTTCGTATAAGAAAACTCAAATTAAAAAAAAGGAAAAATAACATGCTTTAATCTGTGTTCAATCGATATTAGTTCTTTCTTTGGGGGTAAAAAATATGCTTCATCATTAGTCCTTTGGGGTTGTCTTGGATCATTGCAACAGCTTCTTTTTAAGACTAATTATTCTTGCTCACCAGGTTCTATATCTTCTTGTTTCTACACTACCACATAGAATTCCTGGGGTATCTCTTAAATTCAGCACCTTGGGGCAAAGCCCTAGTTGCTGTTTGATTTATTGATCTCAATCAAGAAACTAAATTAGACATGTTATTTAGATCAATTCAATAGTTATTTATTAAACCATTAAAATAAATAAAATTTCTATATAAATATATACAAATATATAAATAAAGTTTGTGTGTGTCTCTCTCTCTATATGTGTGTATATATATATACACACACACACACAATTAAAATATATTGACAGAGAGCTGACCTCAGACTCAGAAAGACCTATGTTTAAACTCTGCATTTGACACATCCTAGCCATATGATCCTGGGAAATCACATTAGTGCTCCAGACAATTCTCTAAGACTAGAGATTGCAAAGAAGATACCAACCTGTGATTTCCTCAGCTGAACTTACCTATACCAATGAAGTCAATTCTGGTCCCCAAATAACCACAATAATAATAATAATAATAATAATAATAATAATAATAAACTTTAGCTCATCTTCAGTGTCATGAAGGAGCTACAACAATCAATCAATAAATGTTTATTAAACACCTACTATGTGCCAAAGTAGACAATCAAAGCCACTGGGATTTTGCATGCTGAGATTGTTATAGTCACTTCTGAGGCCTGGAAAGAATTTTTTTCACTAGTGAATTGGGTTCAGATGATTCCAGCAATTTGGTTAGTACCTCAGTCAATATGGCAACAGCTCCCAAGAGTGAGAGGAATAGAGGGGACATTAAAATGTGCCAGTCTAGGGGACAACTAGGTGGCACAGTGGATAGAGCACTAGCCCTGGAGTCAGGAGGACCTAAGTTCAAATGTGACCTCAGATACCTACTAGCTGTGTGGACCCAGGCAAGTCACTTAACCCCAATTGCTACCAAAAGAAAACAGAAAAAGAAAAAGAAAATGTTACAGGCTGGTCCTAGTTGAAGTTATCTTGATGATCGATGAGACGAGGAGAAGAGTAAAGTGAATAGCAAATCCTCCATCATGTTCTTGTTATCACAAGAAGGTAAAAAAACACTGGATCATGTCAAAGGAGGATATCGGAAATTTCTATCACAAACATGGTTGCAAGGAGTCCAGCCCAATAAAATTTTAGGCATGATTAAATGACAAACAAAGTTTATGTACCATTGATATAATGAACATAACAGGTCAAGGCAGATTACTAAAATTCTAGCTTCCCTGAAAAATTGGAAAGCTATGGAGCTAGATGAGACCCTTTATTGATTTGAACATTCCACAGTGGCACATGAAGTAACTTGGCTAAGGTCTCACAGGTAGTAAAGAGTTTAATATATATATGTTTAATAAGAGTTTAAGGTATATGTGTGTGTGTGTGTGTGTGTGTGTGTGTGTGTGTGTGTGTGTTTCAGGGAGACAGTTTAAGTCCCTAATGGCTCTGCCAGACCTTAAATCCATTATCATCTCCAAAACAGAATTTAGAATAGCTTACAAATTAGAGAGAAAGCTGAATCAAGACCTCTGCTTGGCTGAATTGTGGATTTGTTTGTGGTAACAGTGGAGTTTATGAGAGCAATTCAGGGCCAGGTCATTACCACCAGAAATAACAAAAGGTTTATCCTTAAGGAGCCCAGTTATCATTGTAGATTATGCAAGGAAATGGCAGAAACTGTGAAATATATCACTGCAGGCTGTAAAAATGTAGCACCTACTGAATTCCTAGCAAGACAAAATCTAATGGCTAGAATTATACATCAAAAGCCTGCTATCCTTCACAGACTGACAGAAAACAAATGCCCATGCTATAAATGAAGACCTCCCAATATCCTGGATGATGCACCCTATAAACCATGCCATTGTTGCAGATTGAACAATCACAAAACACAATCAGCTCACAATTACCTAAATAAAACATTGACCCCTAAAACTTAAGAGCCATATTTTTATAGTTGTCTCCATACCAAATACTCATAATCTCTAAGCCACCTGGAACAAAACAGGTGGAGCAGAGATTAAAATCATTTGGGAACAAGATGAAGAACATATCATCAAGGTTATCTTGTCTGCCACTGGAATTGTACTGAAGATGTTTTCAGAGATCTATGGAGAATAAAATGACATCCTAATTCATCTACAAAAATCAAGTAATTTATACACTGCTTCAATAGTCTGTAGAATATGAAATATAAAATAATAATATCAGAATAGTGACTATGACTTGTTCCAGCATTTGTCTGAAATTAAACTGTACCTGGCATATAGTGGGAAGGATAGAAATAAATAGATTGTAATAATATCTCACATTGTCATCCCTTCTAAAGCCCTTCTTCAAAAGATTCCATGATGTAGCTGTTCAGTTCCAATTAATAAGCATTTATGTATTGTCTCTAATGCGATGAACACTTTGGAATGTATAGAAACAAGGCACAACAGTCCTGTTCTCAAGGAGTCAGTCAACAGTCAACAAGCATGTACTATGTGCCAGGCAGTGTGCTAAGCAATGTTGTTATTGGTCCCTTCATTTTCAAAGAGGACCAATGACATCACAGGGTGATATCTTGATTTGCTCCTGAATTGGATTTAAGTGAAGCAGTGTTGCACAAAGTTGTCAGCCTCACTCTCTCTTTTAGAGTCATCCACCTGCTCTAGCTGCCTTCATCCACCCAATCAGTCTGGGGAAGTCTCCACATGCTTGGGGTAGACAACCCCCTAACTCAACAATAGGTTTGTGGCCTGTCAGTTACCCTCAACCTGGTTTAGCCCATCTGCTGAGACCATTTTACCAAAGTGTGGTCACTGGACATGCTACAACTTCTTGGAGCCACAGGTGAAAGTTGAGAGGAGGTAGACAACAAAGATGGATGCGCATCCCTTAAAAGGACTGAGCAAGTCTCACACCAGAAGTGCTAGTTTTCCTTGAACACCCCATACATCCCACTAAGAACTGGAGATATAATTCCTGCTCCTTGAGAGCAAGAATTTTTTTTTGGGGGGGGTAGGTTTTATGTCTGTTCTTCGCTTTCTTTATAGCTGAGCACTAGAAGTATAAAGAAAAATTTTTAAATCAAGCAAACCAATTCTTGCTCTCAAGGAGTTCACAGTGTAAGGGATGGAGACAACATCTAAACAATTATGTACAAACAAAATATATATAGGACAAATTAGGAAGCATTAAGGAAGCACCAAGGAAGACAAGGAAAAGCTTCTTGCTAAAGAAAAGTCAAGAAGCAGAGAGGAGAGAGAAAAATGCAGCCATGCCAGTGAAAATGCAGTCAGAAAATGGAGTGTCATGTTCAAGGAGCAGCAAAGGAGGCCAGTGCTACTAGATCTCAGAACATGTGGAGAGGAATAAAGTATAAGAAAACTGAAAAGGTAGGAAGGGACCAGGTTATGAAGGTCTTTAAAGCCAAACATATTTTAAATTTTATTCTGGAAGTTATAGGGAACCACTAGAATTTATTGTTTAGAAGGGTGACATGTTCAAACCTGAGTAGAGGATGGATTGGAGTAATAATAATTTATAGAGATGATTAATAATTTGACAGCTGAGTAGAAGATGGATTGGAATAGGGAGAGACTTGCAGAGAAATAAATAAAAAGGCTATTGCCAAGGAACTAATAGTATTGGGGAGGGGGTGACCTATGGCCCATTTATTTTTATTTTGTAATAGTCTACAAAGACTAAGACACATGAAGTCTTTAGTGAATAACATGAGTCAGTATATGGTCAGATACCAAACTCTGGTTCAGACTCCAAGGCCCCAGGAGGTCAACAAGATGACTGGAAAGCTTAGGAGAGTTATCCTAGAGAAAGGTGGATCTTGGGTTGGGCTTGGAAGGATGAAAAGATTTTGAATAAGACAATTCCAAAAGACTCACTGTAAAAATGCTATCCATCTCCAGAGAAAGAACTGAAGGAATCTGAATGCAGATAGAAGCATACTTTATTTTTTCATGGGGTTTTTTTGCCTATGTTTTCTCATACAACATGACTAATATGGAAATGTTTTGCGGGATTACACGTATAACTGATATAAAATTGCTTACTTATATAAATTTTAATTGTTTAACCTATATGAAATTGTCTCAGAGAGAGGGAAGGAGGAAGTAAGGAGAGAGAGAATTTGGAACTCAAAACTTAAAAAAATAAATATTAAAAATTGTTTTTACATGCAATTGGGTAAAAAAAAAATTTTTTTAAAAAGAAAAGGGAAAAGGTTTGGATAGCTAAGCAGGGGAAGAGAATAGGACTGAGAACATTCCAGATTGAAGTTATGAAAGGCATGAAGCAATGAAAATTGTTATGAATTTAGAGTCAAAGGACCTGAATTCAAATCCTGGCCTTGCCACTTACTAAGTGTTTATCTTTGGGCAAGACACTTAACTTTTTTGACCTTCAGCTTCCTCCTCTATAGAGTGAAGGGGTTGGATTAGACAACCTCAGAAGTCTCTTCCAGTTCTAAATCTATGATTCTATAGAGAAGCTGTTAGGAGCCATTAGAGAAAGTATTTAGTACAAACTGTGAAGATTTGTATAAATTGATGCAGGATGAAGTTAGCAAGTGATACCAACAGAACATTATATAATGGCTACAGTGTGTTAAAGGATGCTAAAAGCTGTCAGAATTCAGATCAATGCAATGACCAACCTTGACTCCAGAAGACTGATGGAACATACCTCTCTCCTCTTGGTAAAGATATGATGTGCTATAGAAACAGAATGTGGACTGTGCTACTCCCTATCTGCTCAATTGATTCTTCTCAAAGAGGAACTGGTCTTGGGAAATAATAGTAATTAAAAAATATATATATCAGTGAGGGGCAGCTAGGTGACGCAGTGGATAGAGCACCAGCCCTGGAGTCAGGAGGACCCGAGTTCAAATCCGGCCTCAGACACTTGACACTTAGTAGCTATGTGAGCCTGGGCAAATCACTTAACCTCAATTGCCTCACACAAAAAAAAAAAAAAGTATCAGTGAAATATTTTTAAAATCAATAAGAAGCTGATTCATAAAAAACAAACAAACAAACCCACTTCACTCTATGTTAGACCTATTTATTGAAGGGCTTCTTCTAGTTGAGAGGGAAGAGGTCATGTGAACAAGTCACCCTAATGTTCTCTAAGGACCCATTATTGTAGTTATTCCATTTCACATGCTGTGAGAGGAAAAGATCATTTATAGGTTAAGGTCCCTTGTGTCAAGTCAATATCTGTGGAGAACATAAGCCGAGATGACACACTACCACTGGGATGCTGTAAATATTCCAGTATGTTTGGGAAGTTGTTTTTTTTTTTTAATTTTCCTTCAGGTACAGTTAAATTAATGGTCAGAGTTAGATTCCTGAGATAGAGAAAAGGAGCCAAATATCAATGACTACATTTTTCTTACTATCAGGAATGAGAATCTGGTAAAACTTAATCTCACTAACTTGTATCTTTTGGAAATCAGGTGTGCAGATTATAGTTGGACACTGAATCTCTTCCTGTGACTTAGTCATTGGACGGTATTTTATGGGAAAGGTCACAGGAGTGATCTTCCCTCCCATAATTTGAGTCTTAGCAGGAAAGCAAAATGTCATTAACCCAAGGGAATAGAATAAGACATTTTTATCTCAACACATTTATGTTTATTAGCTACCTCTTTGTCCTTATCTCAATCACTGCTCTTCAGACTCTACATTTCAGCCAAACTGGAGGACCAGCCTAAGCCCAACATTGTCAGCTGCTTCCTATACATTAGAATAGTCTGTCCTCCTTTAAGTCAGTGTGGTGTAATGGAAAGACTACATGGATTTGGTGTCAGGGTACATAGCTTTGAATCCAAGTTCCATCACTTACTATCTTAGTGACCTGGGGCAAATTGCTTAAACCTCTAATACTACATCTGCAAAAGGAAAAACAAAACAAAACAAAACAAAACAAAAAAAAGGAAGTTGGACTAGCTTATTTCTGAAATCTTGTCCAGCTCTAAATCTATTGTCCCTGTGCCTAGAATACATAACCTCTTTGTTACCACCTCTCAGAATCCTTGTCTTCTTCCTTCAAAGCACAGTTCATGTACCATCTCCTCCATGAAATCTCCCCAGATTCTGCCAGTTGTTAATATTCTCTTTCCCTCTTCAAGGGAGTAATCAGTCTTGACAAATGAGGTGAGTCTTTTTCAAGTAAGTCTTAGGTTATACTTATTGGAGTATATATAATATCCCCTGGGTGACCCAATAGAATAAAAATTCTTTGAGGACAGGAATTGTTGTTTCCCTCCTTTTACCTATAAACTATGGCATTTAAAATTATATGTGGTTGCCTTATTTCTGTTCCAAATTTGGGGAAAATTAGCTGGGGTTTCTAATATATATTGCTACTTATAAATTAGAAGCTTTAGCACCAGCTTGGGGCATTAAGCATTTATTAAAGCATACCAAATATTAATAAAGAGAGAACACTTGTCCCAGAACATTAAGAAAGCTATCTAACCTAGAGCTCAGCCTGGCCTTCTTCCTCTGGGTCTCGAGGAGAGGCGGCCCTTCCACACTGCTCAAAGCTAATTGGCTAACATCATTCAAGTCTATTGGTTTACTTGACTTGAGGGTGGTCCATGAACAGATCATGCTGAGGTCAGAGTTCAGAGAACACACCCCCTGAGGGCCAGGCTCTCAGTTAGGTGTGGTTTCAATCAAGTCAACTTTAAGTGAGTTAATCAGCAAAGTCAATCCAATCAATCTTAATATTATCCTCTCAAACAGGCCTCTGGGCAGCCCAAAACCCATTATTTTCTCATACATCATCCCTAACATCTAACACAATGCCTTGCTTAGAGTATGTAGCTTTTGCTAAAAATATTTATCATCCCCATATACACCAAAATATTTATAGCAGGACTTTTCATGATCTCAAAGAAATGGGGACTGGCTAAACATTTATGTTACATGAATGTAGTAGAATATTATTATACTGTAGGGAATGTCGAAAGTATGATTAGCAAAATGCCTGGCACATGGTAATTGCTTAATTAATGCTTAGGATAAATAGGTGGTGCAATGCATAGAACACTGGGCTTGGAATCAGAAAGACTCATCTTCCTAAGTTCAAATTCAGTCTCAGATACTTACTAGTTGTTCAGCCCTGGGCAAGTCACTTAACCCTCTTTGCCTCAGGTTCTCATCTGGAAAATGATCCAGAGAAGGAAAAGGCAAGGCACTCTAGTATCTTCGCTAAGAAAACCCCAAAATGGGATCTCCAAGAGTTGGACACAGTTTGAACAACAAGAAAATAAATGCATGTTGATGGCTTGACTTATTGACTTGAATATGATGAAGATAGAAAAGCATGGAAAGATTATACATATACACACATGAACTTGACTACAACAATGTAAATGCAAAGAACAACCAGCAAAAAAATCAAAAGTAAATGTTGGGAAATTACAAAGAACTAGCTCTACAAAAGAGCTAAGAGAAGATACTTCTACCCTACCCCTTTGTGGATATAGGAGATCCACAAATGTGGCATATTGCACATACTTTCAGCATTTTTCAATGTATTAATCAGTTACACTGATTTTTTTACTCTTCTTTATTTGTCTTAAAATATTATTTGTGGGCAGCTAGGTGGTGCAGTGGATAAAGCACCAGCCCTGGATTCAGGAGGACCTGAGTTCAAATCCAGCCTCAGACACTTCACACTTACTAGCTGTGGGACCCTGGGCAAGTCACTTAACCCTCATTGTCCTGGGGGGGAAAAAACCTTTTAAGGGGCAGCTAGGTGGTGCAGTGGAAAGAGCACTGGTCTTGGATTCAGGAGGACCTGAGTTCAAATCTGGCCTCAGACACTTAACACTAGCTGTGTGACCCTGGGCAAGTCACTTAACCCCAATTGCCTCACCAAAAAAAAAAAAAATCATTTGTTATATGAGACAAGTCTTTGGAAAGAGTAGGGATGGGGTACTAGAAGAATATATGGTGTAAAAACACAAAAGACATCAATAAAATGTATTTTTAATAAAATAAATAGAAAAGAATTAAATTAAATACAAAATAACTAAGTTGCCTAAGACCCAGTGAACACCATTTGACATACATCCTCTAGATTCTTCAAGAATGAATTGTAAAGCTGTACAAACTAAATTATCCCTCTTTCTTTAATTCTCTTAGTTCCACAATGGGCAATAGATAGGTAGAAACTATGACTTTAAGGAGGACTATCAGAAGTGTCCCAATAAATTATAATAATTCCATATTGTCCTTAGTCTCTAAGATGACTATTTTTTGGTTTGGGGGGGGGTTGTTTGTTGTTTTTTTGCAGGGCAATGAGGGTTAAGTGACTTGCCCAGGGTCACACAGCTTGTGGTGTCAAGCATCTGAGGTCGGATTTGAACTCAGGTCCTCCTGAATCCAGGGCCGGTGCTTTATCCACTATGCCACCTAGCTGCCCCCTCTAAGATGACTATTCAGTAATAATGTCAGTACATTAGTGTGACATACTCTTGAAAGTTTTCTTCAAGTGTATTTCATACTGAATCATCCCTATTCTTCAGTGACATGCTTTATAAACAATAGGAAATAGTTAACACCTGAGGTTGGGGATACAATCTTCAACTCAGGGTCAAACTTTTCTCTGTGTGAAACCTATGCTTCATACAAACTAGCCTGTGCTGAGACCATCTCTGGTACTCCAGTGAAGCTAACAAGACCCACTCAGCTGTGTCTCATGAGGTATAGGAAAACCTATGATTAAAGGGGAAAAAAAACCACAACTATGGAACATTGGGGATAGGAGAAGGGATTGTCCCACCAGGAAGAGGAGTATTTTAGCTATACAACTCTTGGCTTCTGGTTTACACTGAGACTGAATTATTCATTTAAAATAAGGCTCTCACACTGACCAGGCATCTATGTCTGGTAATGATGTCACTGAAAGTCTGTCAAGACCTCCCTGTGTAACCCCGCCCCCCCCCCAACTTGAAGAGCTATTTCTTCCATGTGGACTGGTGCTTACAATCCTGAGCAATCTTTGCACAGCATACCTGTAATCAACAAACTCAAATCATCTAAGATTTGTGCATAGGTTTTCTTCTTGATACCTCTAAGGAAATTCAGTTGGGGTGGGGGAGGAAGGGAGAGGGAGAGAGACAGAGAAAGAGGCAAAGACAGACAGACAAAGACAGAGAATCCTCTGAACTTTCAGACTCCTCTCACTTTGGCTGGGGAAATGCCAAAGAAAGAGCATGATGTCATCCTCCAACTGATCCCATTAATCCTCTTCCTGCTGAATATTGAGCAGTTCTTCTGAAAAGTGATTTTGTTTTAAGAGGTTGGTTAGAAGCCTCAGGAAACAGGGCCAGAAAAATTCCCTGTGGCTTTGATGTGTGAAATGATGTCAGGGCCAGTAAATGGCATCCACAGATGGGTTGAGAAACTCTAAGCATGTTTCAGAAACATCGCAGGGCAGAAAACAAAGCATATGTCAGAAAGACCATTTGGTGTCACCTTTCAGGTCTAGGGCAATCTCTAGTTTCTCGTTAGAGAAAATTCTGAACTAGTGTGCAGAGAAGTGCAACAAATCACACTTGCTTTGAATTACTGCCCCTTCCCTCTAATAATACCCTTTGCCTTCTGGCCTCTGTGACTTTGCTCTCACTATTCCTTCTACCTGGAATGTTCCTCTACCAGAGCTCAGTTCCTCACTATCCTTTAAGAACTAATACAGAGGGGCGGCTAGGTGGCGCAGTGGATAAAGCACCGGCCCTGGAGTCAGGAGTACCTGAGTTCAAATCCGGCCTCAGACACTTAACACTTACTAGCTGTGTGACCCTGGGCAAGTCACTTAACCCCAATTGCCTCACTAAAAAAAAAAAAAAAAAAAAAAAAAAAAAAATAAATAATAAAGTGTGAATTCCTTCTCTGATCTGTTAATGTCAGCCAGAAATGACCTCTCCTTTCTCTAAACTCTCATACCTCTTTTTATCTCTCCTATGGCATTCATCGCACTCTAACTTGTATTGTATTTGTGTGTTTATCTTATCTGCTTCAAGGGTAAAGACATCAAGTTTTTTATCTTCTTTATTCCTGCTGACTTTATACACATAACAGGCTTCAATAGGTATTGAATGAATGGCTGAATGAATGAATGAGTGAATCCTCATCTATAAAAAGAGAAAATCAATCTAGATGAATTCTAACGTATCTTCCAGTCCTAAATTTTAACTATATTCTGACTCACAATGCAGAGATGGATGGATAAGTAAATGACTCCAGACTGCAGGGCCTAGGGGCCTGCTAGGTGGCGCAGTGGATAAAGCACTGGCCCTGGATTCAGGAGAACCTGAGTTCAAATTTGACCTCAGACACTTGACACTTACCAGCTGTTTGACCCTGGGCAAGTCACTTAACCCTTATTGCCCCCCCCCCAAAAAAAATGTCAATTAGACTGTAGGGCCTATATCAAGAGAATCTTGACCAAATAAATAGTTAACCTGTCTCTTAATCCAACTTGTCTTCCCATCCTATTTTAAGGGGGGAGGAGGGAAAGTAATAGTGCCACCAGTGATAACTTACAGGGGGCATTTGGTCTATCAGTGACACTTTAGGTGCTACAGGCTACTGTAATGCATTAAATGCCCTTCTCCCCAACTCTCCTTATATTCAATCACTACTCCTAAATGGGGAGGGAGGCTCCCCAAAAGGGAAATACATTTTCTCAGGCATGACTTTGACTTTGGCTCTATCACATTAGGTAGCTCAGCCTCCTATCAGCAGTCCTTTTCCAGAACTGATCATTCCTTTGATCTTTTAGAGAAGTGGAACCAACTGTGTGGCTAGCTGTTGTCCGAAGTGTCCTTTTGGTCTTCCAAGTAAGGACGATGTATACCAGGGATCTCACCCCATCGTCATAATCCCGACTCTCCCTCTTCGTTACTATTCTTACTCCTTTTATACCATTAAGCAGTCATTCCCCTTGTAGTCTAGGATAACCTAATCAATTCTTGATTTCTCTAGTTTTTAGATAAAGTTCATAGGAACAGATCTGGTTTTACCTGTTAGTTAGCTATCTGGTGATTTAAAAGAACTCAGAGCATAGTGCCACTACTCCTTTACTCCCTCCCAGAATACACTTAAAGCCTCAAAGTGCATTACTAAATTAAGAAGCCTTTCATTACACAATGAAAGCTAAGATTTAAAATGCACATAAAGCTGGAAGAGCCAATAGTGACTCAAACTCACACTAAGGTGTCAGTGAAGTATTTAAACGACTTAGTGAAAGCAGGTTTGGAGAAGAAGAGAGAAGATGAAGACACTGTGTGCCTAACTAAAGGGGCTTGAGAAAGGGACATAGAGAACATGGACTTTGTGTGCCCAAGACAAATCTCATTGGCTCAACAGTTCTGTAACATTGGGGCCCTGAATACAGCCACGAGCCTTGATGCTATTCCTGTCACTGTGCTTCAACCTCTGGGTGGATTTCGAAGTTGCAAGTAAGAATCTTGAGAGACAGTATGGTAGAGTGGGTAGAGAGCCACTCTTGGAGACAAGAAGAGCGTTGTTTGAGTACTACCTCTGGCATATTCTGGCTATGTGACTACTGGGCAGGTCATTTAATCTCTCAGGGTTCCCAGGCAACTTTCTAAGATGATGAATTGCAAAGCAGTTAACATTTGCTATGGAGGGAAGTTCCTTTCTTGGTATTCCCTATACTGATTAAATGGCAAGACCCAATCAAAAAATGTAGAGAATTTAAAGCTGGAAGGAATATTAGAGATCATCCTGTCTAGTCCAATATCACCATCATCCTTAGCTAGATAGCTAGATAATAATGTAGGAGGCAAAAAGGGGTTAATAGAAAAACCTAAGGCCCAAGCTCTAATTCAAATATTAGCTCTAAAAGGGAGTCAGACCCCAGTTAATGGATAACTTATGCTAGGTTCTTATACCCACATAAATCAGTACCCATAATGGGAACAGAGGGACCTAGGCCATGGAGACCTGAAGACAATAAAGGAAATGACAAGGGTATAGAAATGCTAATGAAAATGGAGATATTTTGAAACTAGCCATGGGAATCAGAAAGAGACATGTGCAGAAAAGGCCAAATTTGTCCCCAGATTCACTTTATGACTTGTAAACCCCCAAAACACACCTCCACTGAAAAAGGTACCTGCCTCAGGGGTTGGCTTAGAACCCCAGGAACTCCAAATTAGGATAAGCCCTCCCCTGAAACACTCCAAGGTGGAGAATATTAAAATGAGGACAGGCCCTCCCCTGTACCTTCCCAAGGTGGAGATTATTATAATGGAAACTGATAACCAATTTATCCATACTATAAATATAACTGTCTTTCCTTTCCTTATTTGAGAGATCCCTTTCCACTATTCTGGTTCTCTCCCTGCGGTCACTCACAATATTACAATAAAACTTGGGAAACTGAGTCACTGAGTCTTGTAGTTCTTTTGGGAAGACTCACAGATCAATTTGACCCTAAATTCCGCCCACATCAGCTAGATAGATGCATATATATATATAGGTGTGTGTGTGTGTGTGTGTGTGTGTGTGTGTGTGTGTATTGATAACTACAAATTTACTGTGAATTGACTGATTCTCCACCCTGTCCCCCTACCCAGGCAGATGAATCGCCTGGGGCTGACTGTCTTTGTCATTTCCAGACTTAATGGACTTGATGGACTCCTTCACCTTCCCCCCAAACTACTTATCCCCTCTCAATGCTTCCCCACCTTACTCCCCGGACTTTATGATTATTATGTGAAAGAGTCCATCTACATTAAGTAGTTTCTATTTAGAGTTAGTAGCTTCTATTCTTAATTTAGGAGCAGTTCTATTGTTTCTTTTGTTCCCATCTTTGGGTATTCCTTCCTAGCTTCCGAGCTTTGCGATAACATGAGCTATAGTTCCTCTGCCCCGATTAAAGACCTTATTTTCTCCTGTATTGATTGTTTCCTTAATTTCCAGGTTAACAGTATACATATTTTACAGGTGGGTAAACTGAGCCCTTAAAGAGGTTATTCAGTCAATGATCAGTCATGCCCTACTCTTCGTGACCCCTTAGGGTTTTCTTGGCAAAGATCCTGGGGTGGTTTGCCATTTCCTTCTCCAACTCATTTTATAGATGAGGAAACTGAGGCAAACCAGGTTAAGTGACCAGCCTGTGGTCAAAGAGCTAATAAGTACCTGTTATCTGAGGCTAGATTTGAACTCAGGTCTTCCTGACTTCGGGCCCAACACTCTATCGATTTAATCACCTTAAGAGATAAGGTAACTCAATCAAGAACACTTACCTGGATAATGACAGCTAAGAATTTTGTTGGAATAGCGTAGAACTCAAAAACAAAGGCATTCAGTCCAGTGAGCTCTGGAGATTGACAAAGGATATTCTTTCAATGAGAAAAGATTTTCTATCTCCTCTTTAGCATCTTTACTTAGGGGCCCCAGCTAATCTTCTGGTATTTTTTGTCAATATTTGATGTGATTTTTCCTAGACCTTTGTTATCTATACCTTCCTGAGAGGTTCCTTATCTTGAGATAGAAAAAAAGTCACAACCTCCTACTGGTAGGTGAAGACAAAGTAGCAAAAAAAGAAAAAGAAAAAAAGAACAGTATCTAGTTGAAGGCTATGTTATCTTAACAACACTCTGACAGTTTAAGCAAAGAAGAAAAACAACACTTGAAAGTCTTTGGCTGGACAGAATTCTAGAGTCCAGAGTTTTCCAATAAATAAGAGCAGGTTCTCAGACTGGCTTCTACTTTGACCTGCATTTTGGATGGCTACCTTGTTCTTGGAAACAAAAGTGAGACCTTTGTTGGTGATAATTACAAATGTTCTAGAGGTAATGGTTATGATGAATAATAAAATCCAATTCAATAAGCCAGTGTTAAGCGTCTACTATGTGTCTAACTATTTCTCACTCTCCTTTTGCTTATTACAAATTACACCCCCTAACCTTCTCTCTCGGCAATTTGTTCAAGTCCCATGGGTTTAATAATCATCTCTATGCTGATGACTCGAAGATGTATGAATCTGTCTCTTCCCTGAGCTTCAAATCCATATCACTACTAATGCCTACTGAACATTAGAAAGATGTCCTAGAGACATCTCAAACTCAATATGTCTAAAACTGAATTCATTATTTTTATATAAATTATATCATTATACCCCAAACCCGTTTCCATGCTTTGAAACTATTGGCATAATATGAATATGAATTCCAATCCCAAACTACTTCTATCAAAGGGACCATAATTTGTAGGTTCATAACCTTGGCATTATCCTCATCTTTTCACTCTCACTCCACATATCCAATCACTTGCCAAATATTGCCAAGTATTTCATTCCTTACATCTCTTGCATCTGATCTATTGACTCCACTCAAACAGTTACCACCTTGCTTCAGGCCCTCATCACCTCTTGACTGGATTATTGCAATAATCTTCTAATTGGTTTCCCTGTCTATCCTCATTTCATTCCATCCCTACTGCTCCTAAAGTGTTTTTCCTTAAGATAAGACCATGTCATAACCCTACCCAATAAATTCCCATTCCTATTGCTTCTGTAACCAAATATAGACTCTTTCTTAAGGCTCTTTACATGTCCCCAACCTCATTGAACATTACTCTCCTTCCCAGCCACTGCAATTGAGCCAAACCAGCCTTCTTTCTGTTTCTCATACATGACATGCCATCTCCTACCTCCATATTTTTGCCCCAGCAGTCCCCTATGCCTGTCCTCCCTCCTTATATCTGCCTTTTGCTTCAAGACATAGCTCAAGCACCACCTTCTAAATAAAGCCTTTCTTGATGCCTCCAAATGCAACCTCTCCCTGTTCACCTTGTATTGAACTGCTTCATATTTATTTATGTTTATTCTATTCATATTATTCTATATATACTTGTATGGGTCTTACTGTCTGCCCCTTTAAATGTAAACTCTTTGCAAGTAGGGAATGTTTAATTTAATTTCTTTTTAATTCCAAGCACCTAGGTTGGTACCTGGCACATAGTAGGTGCTTAATAAATCTTGCTAATTGATCAATTAAAGGCACAGTTGATACAGCGATAAAAATGAAAGTCTGGGGCAGCTAGGTGGTGCAGTGGATAGAGCACCGGCCCTGGATTCAGGAGTACCTGAGTTCAAATCCAGCCTCAGACACTTAACACTTACTAGCTGTGTGACCCTGGGCAAGTCACTTAACCCCAATTGCCTCACTAAAAAAAAAAAAATGATAGTCTATGCCCTCAAAGAACTCGCATTCTCCTAGTAGGATTCAATGTGTACAAAACTACAAAACTAAGTAAATACAGAGTATATATAAACTAAATACATCTTTGTTGGTAGGAGTCCACTAACAACAAGGGAATCAGAAAGGTCTCATTTCAGAGGTGGGACCTGAAGGAAGCTAGAGTTTCCCAGTTCTCAGGCTTGCTAGGAGCTTGGGCATCTATCAGGGATGTCATAGAAGAAAATGCAGCATTGACTTGGAGGTTGAAATAAAAGACCCTTTATTCGAGTCTTACAGACCTCTTCTAACACTATGATTCTGTTCAATTGTGACTACTAAGAACTTTGAGTTCACTGGTGTTCAACCTTCAGTACTATACTAGGTGATGGTGGAGCTGAAATTAGGTGCATAAATGCTCAGGAGATACTTAAATTAGGATCTCACTGTGAGCATTTAAAAATAGGAATCAACACAAGTGACTTGGAACTCACAAGTGAAGGCATTCTAGAGTAGTAAATTTCAAACTTTTCCATCTGAGTTCTACTTTGAGGAGGAAGCCTACAAAACCACGTTTTCTGATTTTCCACCTCAATAATAGCCCCACCAGAATTCATGGCAAGAACAGTGATGCTTTTGATTAGACAGATGATAAGTAGGTAGTAGGTAGGTAGATAGGTAGTAGATAGAGTACTTACTATAGGTAGATAAATTAAGCATTTACTATATGCTAGGTGCTATGCTAAGTGCTGGAGAAGCAAATACAAACCAATAGTCACTACCCTCGAGGAGCTTACATTAGAATGGGGAAAACAGCACTTTAAAGGGAAGTTGAAGGGGGCAGCTAGGTGGCACAGTGGATAAAGCACTGGCCCTGGATTCAGGAAGACCTGAGTTCAAATCGGACCTCAGACACTTGACACTTACTAGCTGTGTAACCCTGGGCAAGTCACTTAACCCCTGTTGTCCTGCAAAAAAAAAAAAAAAGGGAAGTTGAAAAAGTCACCAAGAACATGGTGTGAAATGGCATGAAAGCCTGGTTCGAGGCATAGGGTCCCAAGGGCAGAGTGCAAGGTGCCAGTGGGAGATTAGTTTGATGACAGGAGAAGGTGCTGGATAAGGCATCCTATTGTAATAGGAGGGTTGTGGGAGGGAGATAATAAATACCTATTAATTGAAAATAAAATACTTTTTAAAAACCAATTAATTTGCAAGTCTCCCAATCCAGTCTGAAAATTCCAGTTCCATATCATTCTGAGATAAGGCATTTATTTATTGAGGTGTCTCCCATCTGTGGCAATATCATAATTATCAACTGGCCCCTCATTACTTTATAGTTATTTGGAATGGGGGTGGGGCCGCACTTACTTGTTCCCTCCCCAGCATGGTGAAATAGGGCAGGACTGAGGAGGAGGGAGGTTTTCTGTTTTTAACAAGAGTGGATGTTCTTGATTCAAAACAGACTTGGCTCTGAGAGAGAGGGAGATAGACAGCAGCACCCTCCCCCATCTGCCCTCAGACCTGGCATGAATCTAGGATTGCAACGGGTATGATGTTGCTTCCAACCCTTAGGGGGTGCTGAGGAGCAGACCACACAGGCTCTATCTATCAAGAAGGAAGATAATTAGTAGGTGACCTGATGAGACCAGAAATAGTGTGGGAGGTCTTCTGACACATAGGACTTCTGACAGATCCCTTTTCTCTTTGGGCTCTTTTTGGCAAGTGGAACAGCAGCTAGCAGCAAAGTTCCTCTAGTGCACAGATAACCCAAATGCCACTTTCTACCTATTTTAGATCTGGGGTGGAGAAGTGGCAAGGGAGGAAGGGGCGAAGAAATGCACACTGGCATGGCCTCGTGTCAGGGTAGCCCCAACTGGGCCCAGGAGAGGTAACCTAATTCCATCATACTTACAGGAATGTTGGTATGTCTGTATTTTCAGGGATACTGTTAAGAATTATATCCTCAATTTATAGAGAAGTAATTTTTGATGGATTTGAACATCTGTACTGAGCTAAAAAATATTTCCCCATAAATCCATATGCTTGCAAGTCCTCATTAAATATCTCTTTTAAGCAAAACGACCTCTGCTCCTTATTCACTGGGGATCAACAAGCTAAGTATACCATCATCTACTGCCTAAAACAGAGGTTCTTTACTTGGTGTATGAACTCTCTCACTGTGTCTCTGTGTCTCTATGTATCTCTCTCTCTCTGTCTCTCTGTATATCTCTCTGTATCTCTCTCTTTCTCTGTCTCTCCCTCTCCCTCTACATATATGTGTATGTATAATTTTATTTAAATAGAATTGGTTTCTTTCATAATCCCAGGTTTTTTCACTTATGCATTTAAAAACATTACTCTGAAAAGGGATCTACAGTCTTCACCTAACCCCAAAGGGGTCTATAACACAAAAATGGTTAAGGACCTCTGGCCTAAAAGATCCTCAGTTACTGGCTGATATGGGTGTCAGTTATTCCCACTGAAATCCCTTCTAGGAAAAGTGACTTTAACAAACTCTGACCCTAAATTCCAATCCCTATCACCAGATTTATCTAAGCAATCCGATGTTGGTTGGGGGTGGTCTTCAATGGCCATACAGGCAATCTAGTCAAGTGAGAAGGTCTGAGATAGAGTCAAAACCCACTTAAGATCCATTGAACAATTAGATTCTTGGCCCAGCCCATTGACCTCTCCCTTCATTGATATACTCTGGTACTTATTATCCATACCTTCATTACTTACCACCTTGTATTCTTTGCTGTGTTTCCAAATGTTCTTGTTCTGTATCTCTAACTAGACTGACAGACCCTCAAAGACAGGAGCCTAGCAGTGCCTTGCACATAATGGAAGTTAAATAAATGTTTGCTTGATTGATGGGGCTACAGTCCCTGTTCACTTGGGCCTGAAATAGCATACATTGTGGTTAATGGGGAGATGGAAACAAGACAAGTCTCCCGGAGCCTGGAGTCGATTATTAAGAAAGTAACCTAGCAGATAGGAAAATTCCAAACCCCTAGACAGCCTGTGCATTCTTGCAGATCTTTAAGGAGAGAGCCCATGAGTCTACCTGATTGGCATGAGGTAGCCACCCTAGATGTGCAGTCAGACCTGATGGAACTCCCAGTTCTCTAATCTGCAGACTCAAGAATGCTGGGGGCAGACTCTCAACAGAGCTTTCACAGACCCTGGATAGGGATAGATCTCCAATTACAGTCTGCTTGGCAGCTCTGCTGCTACTTCAGGACACCCCACCCTACCACCACTACATTAGTATCAAAAATAGTTGCCGGGGAATGACACAGAAGACAAGAAAGATGGCAGATGCCATTTTCACTTTTGTATTTTTGTTTTTTCTTTCTCATGTTTTTTCCCCCTTTTGTTCTGATTCTTGTTTCACAATACGACTGATGTGGAAATATGGTTAACATGATTGAACATATATCATAAAAAAAAAAAAGTAGGGGCAGCTAGGGGAAGCAGTGGATAGAGTACTGGCCCTGGAGTCAGGAGGACTTGAGTTCAAATTTGACCTCAGACACTTGACACTTACTAGCTGTGTGACCCTGGGCAAGTCACTTAACCCCCATTGCCTCACCAAAAAAAAAAACCAGTAAAAAAAAATAAAAAGATGGCAGAAGTACATAGTATGAAGCTGGAACTATAGATCGACATTTCATTTGTTCCCATTCTCTTTTCACTTAAGCAACTTCTGTCATCCTCTTTCCTTCCCTCTCCCTTAGTTGAATGGGCTGCAAAAATGATGCGTAGCTATTGATATAGAAATCAACCTAATAATCGTTTTGTTTTTGTTTGGTGCTTTAAATTTCTCCAAGGCCTTTTACCCATGTTACTGCCTTTAATCTTAATACTAATAATTTGCATTTGCATAGCTCTTTGAGGTTTGTAAATATATACTTGAATTATCTCATTTTATCCTTATGCTACATGGAGACTCAGGGAAATTTAGTGACTGGCACATAATCAATCACAAAGGCAGAATTCAGAGTTGGGTCCCTCCGAACTCCAAGGCCAACGGTTGTTCTAATTTAAAACCTTGTGAGGTTGGCAGGGTAGGTATTTGCATTTGCATTTGCATTTGCATTTGCATTTGCATTTGCATTTGCATTTGCATTTTATAGATGGAAAAATAGAGACAGAGAAGTTTAAATGATATACCTAAATGAGTGAAGAACTTGGTCCAAGGTTGAATTCTTTCAGGCTTATATTTTGGGGGTGGGTTTATAAATCATGCCCCATACTGAACAGAGAAATTTCCAAATTTCTAAAGAAATTGAGATTAAACATCACCAAGATATTGAAGGTCTTCGTGTCAGTGCCACCTTCTTTGGATCAAAGGGATATAGACTAAGAGCAGAAAGTGATCTTAGAGGTCACTAGTCTCATCTCTTCATTTTACAGATATGAAAACTGAGGATGAAAGAGATCATGATTTGCCCAAGATCACATAGATTGTAAAGTACAAAATGGGGATTCGAATCTAGGACTTTAGATTTCAAATCCAGTGCTTTTTCTAGTAAAGGAAACCGCCTCCCCCATTGGGGCTACCATCATGCCTTTTTCACAGAAAGTTTCTTCCAACCCCCAGCTTCCTATTGCTCTCATCTTGAGGTCTTCCTGAATGAGAGCAATAAAAATCCAAGAATCCAAATGTTTGCGGAACTTCTTATCCCCATGGACCAATGAATGCTAAAATAGACTTCAATGAAACCTTAGCCTTTGGCTGGCTTCTAGCCTGGTATCCATCTGGAGAAGTAATGCCATTTTCCCCAGTCAGTTTTCAATTCTATTTGATTAACAATGCATACAAACCAAACCTGGATTGGTTGAAATGAAAGTTAAGTACATTGACATGAAGAGATTAACTATTTAGTCCTCTTTCATTGCTGAGAAATTTTAGAAGCTGTCAGTATAAGACATCGGCACCATTCTATCCATAACGGCATTTGGAAACTATCTATAGTTTAATTCCCTATATAATATCAAAGTATTCAGGTTTCTCATACAGATGAGAAACCATTGTATTTTGAAAATATGCTGAATCTTAGATGCTCATTGATAGGAGAATGGCTAAACAAATTTGTTACATAAATGTAATGGAACATTACTGTGATATAAGAAAAGCTGAATATCATGAATTAAGACAAGCATGAAAAGACTTAAATTAACTGATGCAAAGTGAAGTAAACAGAACCACGAAAATAACAATGCAAATGGCAAAAACAACCACCATAAAACTTTCAAAAATGAATGCTGAGAAATTACAAAGAACAAGCCTGGCCCCAAAGATACCCAGAGTTATTTGAAAATGCCTTCCCCTTAGGGAGACAGTTAAGTGACTCAGTAGATAGAGTGCTGGGCCTGGAGTCAGAAAAACCTGAGTTCAAATCTGATCTCAGATACTTACTTTATTTATTTATTTATTTATTTATTTATTTAAAGTTATGAGTTCCAAACTCCTTCCCTCTCTCATTCCCTCCCTCCCTACTCTCCCCCCTCCCCAAGGTTGCAAGCAATCAGTATAGATTACACATGTGCAATTATGTAAAATATTACCATTTTATTTATTTATTTGTTTGCTTGTTTATTTATTTATTTAAAGTTTTGCAGTCTCAGATACTTACTAGGTGTTTGACCCCAGGCAAGCCACTTCACTTTTGCCTATCTCAGTGTCCTCAACTATAAAACAAGGATAATAGCATCTGCCCCTCTAGGTTGTTGTGAGAGTCAAATGAGATTATATTTGTAAATCACTTAGCAAGGTGCCTGGTACTTAGCAGATGCTTAATAAATGCTTCTACCCATGGGGGTGGAACACTGAATATATTGTAAGTGGTTTCGATGACTTTTTTCTCTTTTTTTTTAAACTATTTTTTATAAAAAAAGAAGAGGGAAGAAGAGGACAAGGATACAGGGGGAAAGAAAATACTGGATCCTTCTTATAGCCAAAGTGCATTTTTAACTTTCCTGTTCTTTCATATCAAAAGCCAATGTGGGAGGCAGCTAGGTGGCACTGTGGATAAAGCACTGGCCCTGGATTTAGGAGGATCTGAGTTCAAATGTGACCTCAGACACTTGAAACTAGCTGTGTAACCCTGGGCAAGTCACTTAACCTTCATTACCCTGCAAAAAAAAAAAAAAGCTCATGTGCCCATTTATACTTTTTTAAAAAGAACACTACAAATGCTTTGTGATATTTCTTTGTTGTTTTTACATTTTTGCAGGATTGTTTTTATTTTGCAATCAACACATTGCAAACATGAAACCATGAAGTCTCTCCATAATGACTCATCCTCTATGTTGCAAAATATCCTGATCCATAGGTGACCCAGTTTTCCACCCGTAACATTTCTATGCTTTGCAGCTTTACTGTAATTCCACAGAAATAAGGAGGAGAAGGAGGAGTGGGGGAAAAGGAGAAGAAGGAAGAAGAGGAGGAAGAGGAGGAAGGGGAAGGAGAAACGAGGAGGAGGGGGAGGAGAAAAAGAAGGAGGAGGAGGGGAAGGAGAAGGTGGAGAGAAGGAGGAAGAGGAGGAAAAGAAGAAGATTATTCATGATTCTATACTGTTTTAAATTTCACAAAGTACTTTACATATGACCTCCCTGTGAAGTAAGACGGTGCAAGTATTGTTATTCCCACTTTACAGATAAGTAAATTAAGGCTCAGAGATGTGAAGTGACTTGCTCATAATCACACAACTACAAATTGTCAGAGGCAGGATTCAAATTCAGGGATCCTGACTCCAATTCTAGCTCTTTTTCCTTACATGCCAAACACTTAACACCTGCAAAGATCTGCCCATAGTTTTTGTCTGACATAGCCCATCCTGCCAAGTAAAACCTATTTGCTTATTTAATATGACTCAGGGGTAGCTACACCCTGAGAATGTAGTCATTGGCACTGTACTGGGCAGGAAGTCCATAAGAAGCTTCCAGACTAAGATAGAAGTGATTTCAATTTGGAAGTCTATGGTGCTTCATGTCTGTTCTCCTCACTGCTTGCCTGGCCAGTAACTCTTGCTATGATGTGGACGTGGTCCCCTACTTCTCGCTGCTTGCCTGACTTCTTGACTCCCAAACCCTTCTTGGCTTCTGGTTTCCAATTAATTGCTACACCTAGTCTCGACATTTTTTTTCTCCTTGCCTCCCAGTCCTGGTTTCCCACCCTTTATCTGGGACCAACCATTGCCAATGGTCTTCATGTGGAGATATCTATATCTATATATCTATATCTTTGAAATCCACATCTACAATCTACATCATTTCCAGGAATTAAAATTAGTAAAATTGACATTCTTCACTATTCACCAAATGTAAACCATTCTTTTCCAATAGCTCACCTCTCACCAGTGTGTGAGATTCTTCCATCTCCTCCTTGGAAACTTATGTGTCTTCTGGTGTGGTTCCCAAGCGTTCCTGGTAAGGCTAGTTCATTTACCTGTTTTCTCCTGCCTAATTTGAACATTGAATACCAACCTCTATACTCTAATTATACTTCTTTCTGTGCCTCTCTGCCTGGTTTGTCCCTCTGGATACAAATGCCAGCATATCTACCTGGATTCTATAACTACATGTTCTCTACAATTTGATGTCATACCCCAGACTCTGACCTCCATTTTACCCTCTAGATTCCTAGAGCTTACATGTCCCCTTTTCTTATTATTTTCCTGTCTTCAAAAGTATGATCTTTGTCTGGATCACCAAGCAGTCTACCACCTAGTTCTCCTGGTTCTGGCCTTTTTTTCCAAGCCCAGTAATTACTCAATAAGTGGTGAAGACAGGTGGGACCTTGCCACATGCCTCCCATCATACATCACAGACATGCAGGTGGATGCAAGTTCTACCTACACCTAAAACAAAGTCTTGGCCCTCAGACTAGAACTAGAGAAAGGATCATTACCAGGTAGGTTCCAGGAACATTGGATGATTTAATATATTCCATCCTTATAAGATGCTTCTCCCTCCTTCCTTTCCATTTAACTTATTTTAAACTGACATATGTTATCCTGGCAATCCCACTTGCAAAATTCACTATAAAATCTTGAAGAATAACTATTCCAAATAAAAGGAGTCAGGAATTTTAATGCTCGGAATGCAAGGAAAAAAACAACAGAAAAGGTTATTGAATCCATAAACAGAATGGCATAGTAGAAAGCAGGAATGGAGACTAAAGACTCCCACAGTTCCTTTAGTCCAGGAGTCTCTTTCAGACTATATAAATGGAAAATTCTCCCTCTCAAAAAGTAAGAAAAATTACTATTTATCTGGATTAATCCAGACACAAAAGAGCTACTGAAATTAGAGAGGAGGGGGAAGAAGAGAGAAGCAAATATTTATCTTAAACATTTTCTGGATTCTTTTTAATTTTCTTATGAATAAGAGCTCTTAATTGCCTGATTTTGAGAGAGGATATAACATACCCATCAGTCAACTAGGCAACAAATATTTATTAAATGCATACCTACTATGTGTCATGAACCAAATGGAGCAGACACTGGGGAATAAAAAGACAGAAATGAAACATTCTCTGCCCTCAAGGAATTTACATTGTAAAGGAGTAGACAACGTGTACATATATCACACCTCATGAGTACTCTCTTCTCTTAAGACCTCGCTGAATGGAATTTGAGCTCCTCCCCAAACCTCCACTGAAAGAGGGTGCCCAGGTCAGCCATTTGTTCATTTCCTAACCCACTCTGGACTTGTTCCTCATGCCTCTGGTGTCACCTAGCTTCCCTTCTCTTGACTCTTCATTTTTCTTTTGTGTGTTGCCCTCCCCCCAGTCTAAGGGGGCAAGGATTGTCTTTTTTTCCCCCCACATTTGTATCTCCAGCATTTACTACAGTGCCTGGCATATAGTAGGCACTTAATAAGAGTTTATTGACTGACTCACATGGGTATATACAAAATAAACACAAGACAGCTTTTAGGAAGACAGTCCTAGCAGCTAGGGAGATGGGAATGGCTTCCGATAGAAGGTGGCACTTGAGCTGAGCTCCAGATTAAGAAACTAAGAGATTCTAAGAGGTAGCGATAAGGAATGAGGGCATTCTAGGCAAGGGGACAGCCTGTGCAAAGGCATGAAGATAGGAGATAAATTGTCATGTATGAGGAACAGTGTAGAGAACATAGAGCGTATGTCTACCACAAATAATAAGGGATTTCACATGCCATAGGAAGATTTGGACAGGACTGGAATTATTTCACACGAACATCCCCACAATAAATACCACCGCCCCTACCAGCTACCCTTCTGACTCCACAGTTTGAAACCATGACTCAGCTGCTTTGCAGGGATTATTTCTTTTTTCTTATATTTGTATCCTCAACCACTTAATACAGTGCCTGGAATGTAGCAAACATTTATTAAATGCTGGCTGCTTTGCCTTGAATTGCTTAAAAGCACACTAAGTTTTCAAGTAACTAGAAACTTTTGTATCCCAGTAGTGGGGTTAAGGAGGAGACCCTGTGCCTGTCCAGCCCCAATAGAATGGAAGAAATATCCTCCCAGATAATGCAAAGTTTCTAATGTTTTGGCAGCTGCTTAGAAGGAAAATGGAAGGGGGGGGGCGCGGGGGAGGGAGGTGAGGATCTTGGGGTATAACCATAAGATGGGAAAAGCCTGCTAAGAATGATGCTGTCAGCACCCTCTATATTTTGGCAGCCTGGGACAAGGCCTTGATTCCTCCTCCATGGGAATGGCTTAATGTCAGGCAATGATGGTAGGATTTCTTTTTCTCAAACAACTATGATATATTTATTTAATGGATTAATCAGTAAGTTGCAATAGAGTTTTCTGGTTCCAAAGTCTTGAATTCATTTTGGTTTAGTTGAGAAGCCTATATATTCTGTATCACAGTGATTCCCCCATCAAACACATAGCTGTTTGTCTCAGTCAGGCCACCTCTCCTTAGCCACACCAGCATTTTTCCTCTCTTCTAATTTCATGGCATCTCAACTAGTCCCAAGTCAATGAAAAAATGTCAGCCCAGCTGTAGGTGTTTATGATTCACCAGGTGTTGGGATAACTGTGAGTGCCAGAATGTTACTTAAGAACACAGTGGTCTCAGCTAAGATCTCACCTTCTTCAAGAAGCCTTTCCCATCCCCCTTAATGCTAGTGTCTTCCCTCTGAGCTTATCTCTAATTTATCCTGTTTATATCTTGTTTGACTTGAGAACTTGGAAAAATCACATTTGCAAGCAAAGGTCTTTGTCAGATCAGAACATAGAGGCCAGGATGTAGAAAATAAATGGAATTAAAATACAATATGCTTAAGAGAAAACAAACCCATTCATTCATTCCTAGGAGCATTCATTTTTTTCTTCACCAAAGGTGAAGAAATTCAGTCTCTTAAAAGAGAGAGCATAGGATCAGTCAGGCAATCAAAAAGCATTTATTAAGTGGCCCACTATGTGACAGGCACTGCACTAAGCCCTGGGGATACAAAGAATGGGAAAAAACAAAAAACAAAAAAACCATGCCTTACTCTCCAGGAATTCACAGCCTAGTGGGGCAGACCAACATGCAAATAACCACTTAAAAGCAAGAGAAATACATGATAAAGTGGGGATAGTCAACAGGGGAATGGTATAATAAAGAACTGAATTTGGAGTAAAAAGACCTTAGTTTAAATCCTAATTTGGTCTCTTACTAGGATAAATAACATTCTCCTCTCTCTGGACTTCAGTTTCTTCATCTGTAAGATGAGGGAGTTTGACTGGAATGATTCCTAATATCTCTTCCTAAGGTCTAGATTCCTATGGTCTAGCTAGATAATTCTAACTTTAAACCAACAGTTTTATTACAAACTTTGATATGAAGGTTCTCATTCAGTACGTTCCCTGGACTATATCAAATGTTCAAGTATTTCCAGGTATTGATCTCAGGGATAAACTTTTCCAGAGAGCTTAGTACCCAGGAATTAGTTCTGACCTCTCTGACTGGATACTCTGTCCCACTCTTCCCCCATTCGTTGTTCAAACCTTTAAACAGTCTTTGAGAGTTATTTCTTTGCCTATCAGTTAACCAACAAAAATGTATTAAACCCCTACTATATGCCAGGCATTGTATTATAGGCAAAAACAAAATGGTTCCTGTTTCAAGGTGTTTACATTGGGGGAGAGGGGAGGGAGAAGGATAACACACCCACATATAAATACAAAATACCTCTGCAAAGCAAATTCAAAGGGCGCTAGAATTTGGGAGTGGGGATGGGGGTAAAGAATAGAAGATGTCCCATGTAGGAGATAGTACTTAAATTGAGCTTCAAAGGGAGGAAGAGATAAGGATGCTGGGGAAAGCTGAAAAACAAAGATGAGAAATGGAGTGAGGTATAAAGAGGAAAAAGAAGTAGTAAGTTTTCCTGAAATATATTGTGCTTGAAAAGGAAATATCTCCATTATCAAACTCACAGAATGTTTATATCTGAGAATACGAATATGCTATAAGAAAGGATGGACAGGATGCTTCCAGGAAAACCTGGAAAGACTTAAAGGAGCTGATGCAAAGTGAAATGAGCAGAACCAGATTAGTGTATACTGTAGCAATGATCAACTGTGAATGTCTTAGCTATTCTCAGCAATACAAAATGATCCAAGACAATTTTGAAGGACTCAGGATGAAAAATGCTATCCATCTCCAGACAAAGAATTGATGGAGTCTGAATGCAGATTGAAGTATACTATTTTCACTTACTTTATTTTTTATGGGTTTTTTTCCCTATGTTTTCTTTCACAACATGACTCTTATTGAAATGATGTTTTGCGCAATTGCATAATGTATCACATATCAAATTACTTGCTGTCTCAAGGAAAGGGGAGAGGAGGGAGGGAGGGAGAAAATTTGGAGCTCAATATTTTTTTTAAAGAATGTTAAAATTGTTTTAAATATAATTGGAAAAAATATTAGTAAGAATTTTAAAAAACACACAATTAGAGTTTTACAAAAGACTGGGGTGGGGGGAGTTACAGCTGGAAGGGACCTTAGAAATCATTGTGTCCAACCTCTTCATTTTACAACATCAAATAGTGATTAATGAGCTCGATTCAGTACATAAACTACTCTCTCTGAGCAGAAGGTGCTGGGCTTATCAGTGTCAAAAGACTATATTAGGTACTTTAAAAGTCACCTTGACTCATCTAGAAGAACAGTAAGTATGTTATTACATCAGACCATAAAAGCAGGACTTCCAAAGGAGGCTAGTGCTCCCAGGGAATGGATTGTGCTGATTTATTAAACATTCATCCAATCAACAAATGTTTATGTTGAATAAAGTTTTATTCATTCATGTTGCTATAAATAGTGAAGGGTTTTGTTGTTGTTGCTGTTGTTTTTTGGTTTGTTTGTTTTTAAAGTTGAAGATATGACCCCTGCTCCCAAGGAGTTTACAAATCTAGTTGGGGAAAAAAGAAGTAAGCCACCATTTCCATCCCGGATGCTCTCCCAGACCTCATCATGGTTTCCAGAAACTCATGATCCTACAAGATCATGCCAACTCTAAAATTTATACCTCTTTCAGTATCCCATTCACCAGGGCCCCCCTCATTATGCCCATGTCAGCATACCTTCCCTCTGCTAACCACCTTTCAGCTTTTTAAAAAATATGTTATATTACCCCCATTAGATTGTAAACTCCTTGAGGGCCAGAACAATCTTTTGCCTTTCTTTATAGCCTCATCACTTAGCAGAGTGCCTGACAAATGTGTCCAGTTGTTTATCGTATCCTACTCTTCATGACCCTATTTGGGGTTTTCTCAGCAAAAATACTGGAGTGGTTTGCCATTTCCTTCTCCAGCTCATGTTACAGATGAGGGAACTGAGGCCAATGGGATTAAGTGACTTGTCCAGGGTCATACAGCTAATAAGGGTCTGGAGCCAGATTTGAACTCAGGTCTTCCTGATTCCAGGCAGGGCATTCTATCCACTTTGCCACCTACCTGCTGCCTGACATAAAGTAGGTATTTAATAAATGTTTAATGACTGACTAATATAAAAAAGGCAAATAACAGCACAAGTTAACAATGCAAAAGAGATGAAAAAGCAGGCTCTGGTAACATTCCAAACACTACACAAACAATAATTGTAATATGAGATCAGAAGATGGACTGGCTTGGTTGAGGAAGATTTCACCAGGGAGACAGAACTTGAAGGATAGATAGGATTTGGAGATATAAAATGGAAGAAAAAGCCAATGCACCTTGGGGTGTGAGGGGAATGGTATGAGAAGGGAAGAATGAGTTATGAGGCTTGGCTGCTACTCAAATGTATGATCAAACTGAGGAGCCATACCATAGTTCTTGTTCCTCTAGAGCTTAACATGTTAGCACCAAGGAAGATGAATTCATTTTGAACCTAACCCTAAGAATGGATAAAGAAGAGGGGCAGCATGACCTAGCCTAGCAGAGTGAAGTGACCTCTCTTGCCTTATACTGGTTTTGAAGCCCCAGGTCAGGCACTTACCCTGGCCTTACTACAGCTCTCCATCAAAGACCATAAATCACCAAGCAAGTGTAGATCTTCTTTAGCAGAGAGAGTTTCCTCAGTGAATGTTCTTTACATCATTGAAATCCAAGGTCCAGTCTAAACAAACAAATTTTTTAAATGCTTAAAACTGAAGTCTCTTTCAGAACTATACATGCTATAATAAAATGATCA
Organism: Dromiciops gliroides; assembly: GCF_019393635.1. NCBI lineage: Eukaryota > Metazoa > Chordata > Mammalia > Microbiotheria > Microbiotheriidae > Dromiciops > Dromiciops gliroides. Next base: position 146,140,783 of record NC_057862.1, read on the forward strand.
TGGAAAAATAAATTTTAAAATAATAAATGGCACTCTCCAACAATCTCAGATATGCAGACAATTCCACTCTGATGGCAGACAATGAAGAATTAAGAAGCCTTTTGATGAGGGTGAAACTTAATAGTGTAAAAATAAGATCATGGTGTCTGGTCCCAGTACTTTCTGGCAAACAGAGGGAGAAGAAACAGAAGCAGTGTCAGATTTTATATTGTTGGGCTCCAAGATCACCACAGATGGGCAGTCGACTTCAGCCTTAAAAAGAAAAGACATTTGCTCCTTGGAAGGAAAACTATGGCAAATCTGGACAGCATACTAAAAAGCAGGGACATCACCTTGCTGACAGAGATCTGTAGAGTCCAAGCTATGGTTTTTCCAATAGTTATGTATGATTGTGAGAGTTGAATGATAAGCAAAGATGAGCAATGCAGAATCAATGGTTTCGAATTGTGGCACTGGAGAAGACTTTTGAGAGTCCTTTGGACAGCAGAGAGATCAAATCAATCAATACTTAATGCAATTAACTCTGACTATTCATTGGAAGGACAAATACTGAAGCTAAAGCTTAAATACTTTAGCCGTATGATGAGAAGACAGGACTCATTGGAAAAGACCTTGATGTTGGGAAAGATTGAAGGCAAAAGGAGGTGATAGCAGAGGATGAGTTGGATAGATAGAGTCATGGAAGCCGAGAACATGAATTCGGACAGACTTTGGGAGATGATGAAGGACAGGAGGGACTTCTCTGCCTTTTACCTCCTGGTCTCACCTCCTGTGGGTGTTGCTAGACCAGGAGGTAAAAGGCAGAGAAGGAAATTCAGAAATATTCCATTTCATTGCCCCCTCATGAGACACTTCTGATAACTTGACAATTTTAAAATATAACTTGCAAGCAAAATCATCACTTATCTCAACACATCAGCATTTATTAAGTATCTTTTATGTACCAGGTGCTGAGGACACAAGGTAAAAATGAAGTAGTTCCTACCCTCAAGAAGCTTATGTTCAATCAGGTATGATAACATATGTATATGTATACATATAAGTATATACAAAATAAATACATGGTCATTTTAGGGAAGGCACTAACAGCTGGGGGGAAACGGGTCAGGAAAGGCCTCTTACAATAGACTTGTGTTCTATTTTTTTTTCAGGGCAATAAGGGTTAAGTGACTTGCCCAGGGTCACACAACTAGTAAGTGTCAAGTGGCTTTGGCTGGATTTGAACTCAGGTCCTCCTGAATCCAAGTCCAGTGCTTTATCCACTGTGCCACCTAGCTGCCCCTTCTATCTTTTGGCAAGTATTAAACTATTCATCAGAGAAACCACTGTTCATTTGATACCATAAAGATTTGTGTCCTTCTGTCCTTTTTCTAACATTACAAACTCCAAAGAAAAGCCCATAAAGTCTTTTTGCCGAAGGTCCTCCAAAGGGCTTACTCCATTCCACTACTGCTTTTAGCCTTTTCCTCTTAATATCTTGATTCCTATTTTCTCATCTGTAAATTGAGAGGTTTGGACCAGATGACCTATTTATTATTCAACCATTTCAGTCATGTCTGTCTCTTTGTGATGCCATTTGGAGTTTTCTTGGCAAAGATACTGGAGTGGTTTGCCATTTCCTCCTCCAGCTCATTTTACAGATGAGGAAACTGAGGCAGACAGCGTTAAGTGACTTGCCCAGGGTCACACATATAGTTAGAGTCTGAGACCAGATTTGAACTCATGAAAAGTAGTCTTCCTGCCTCTCCAGGCCCAGCATTTTATCCACTGTGCCACCTAGATAGCCAAGGTGACCTATAAAGTCTCTGAAAACTCTAAAATTCTATGATTTGAACTAATGTAAAACTTAACAGACATTAGGTACTTGGTGGCCAAAGGCATTCTGAAAAGAGAAAATCTGCTTAATCAACTGGAATTTTTTGTCTTGAATTCGGGAAGAATGGATGATCCTTGCTACTAGGACCCACATAGATATTTAAGGAAGAGAAACCTGTGGAAAGTACCCATTGAGTTCTCTCCCCCATGAAAACAAGAAGGAATAACTCTGGAGACCTGCTCCCTGTCTTATCTCCTGCTTTTCACTACCTATCTCACTCCGGAGTTATCCTGACCTGCTTGACTCCCTGTGCCCTGGTGTCCCCTTCAAACACACAAACACCATGACTTGACTCTGCCTCAGTATGACATTTCATTTTATAAAGCTCTATAAAAGTTTTACTGTTCCTCATTTTAGAAGGTCTCCTAAGGCTTTCTGGCACTTGTGAAGAATATGGTCTCCAAAACACCCACCCATTAAAACTTTATAGGTCCCTCCTTCTCCTCCCCACCCCAAAGACAAATTATAGTTAGTCCAGCAGGGTAGATGTCTCATTTGGGGTTGCTTTCAGACTAGTAGAAGTTGACAACTATGCTATTTGTCCAAGACCATATTCAAGCATAGTCTCAGGCTATGATAGGATTTGAGAAGCTCAGGAATTCTCTCCCTTCTTGGCTCCACTCCCCCAAACCTTTACTCTCTTTCAAAGCTATGTCTCCCACCACACTTACTGCCAGGGTACCTGAAAATCCACTATTTCGTTACTTGGGGTTAAAACATTTCACTTCCAGGAAGACTCTGACAAATCAATATGTATTAAGAGGGATTACATACTATACCATTATAACCTTGAATTAGTTAACTTTTAGCAAACTCCTGAGGAAATAGAACACAGGACAGATTAGATTAGTTTTGATGAGGGAAGGCAAGTCAACAAGCATTTATTAAGCTGTGGTGCCAGGAACTGTGCTGAACTCTGGGAATACAAATACAAGCAGAAAAACAGCCCCTACTCTCAAGGAGCTTACATTCAAATGGGGAAGACAGTGTATAAAAGTAAGCTGAAAAAGTCAGGGGAGAGGGAAAGTACCCACCCAGGAGCATGGTGGATAAAGTCCAGAGAATCAGGACTGAAGACTGGAAAGGAATGAAGATATGGCAGACCTGAGCCCTTTCCTTAAAAGGGAGGTTCTGGGAAGAAATAACCAATCAGAGGAAGGTGCTACAGAGAAGAGTGTAATTCCAGGTTGAGGAGGCCACAGGGGCAGAGTCAACTTCTATGGAATGGTAGGAAAAGTCCTGAGAATCCACTGTGGAACATGAAAAGGAAGAAAGGGAAGAAATGAGGGCTAGGACTAGGATAGGAAGCAATGAGAGAATAGCACGAAATGGGGGTGAACCTGAGAGATAAGAGAATAAAGAAGAGGTGGAGAGCAGTGTAACCATAGAGAAACATTGCCTACTTCACTACATGGCCTGCACAGGCAGATCTCATTTTATTGCACTTCACTTTATTTGCAGATATGATGGGCTTTTTTACAAATTAAAAGTCTGAAAAAAAAAAGTCTGTGGCAACCCTGCATTAAGCAAGTCTATCAACACCATTTTTTTTCCAACAGCATGTGCTCACATCATGTTTCTGTGTCACATTTTGGTCATTCTCACAATATTTCAAATGTTTTTGTTATTATTATATCTGTTAGGATGATCTATAATCAGTAATCTTCGATGTCACTTTTGTAATAAATTTAATTGATAAATGTTTAATTGATAAATATGTGTTCCAACTGCTCCACCAACTGATCCTGTCTCTCTCCCTCTCCTCAGGCCTCTTTATTCCATGAGACATGACAATATTGAAATTAGGCCAATTAATAACCCTACAATAACCTCCAAGTGTGAAGAGTCAATCAAGGTGGCAAACCTCATTGTTATCTTATTTTAAGAAATTGCCACAGCCACCCCAACCTTCATCAACCACCACCCCGATCAGTCAGAGCTATCAATGTCAAGGCAAAACTATCCACCAGCAAAAAATGTTATGACCCACTCAAGGCTCAGCATGTTTTTTTTAGCAAAAAAAAACAATTTTTAATGGAGGTTTATATACTGTTTTTTTTTTTAAAAAAGACATAATACTATTGCACATTTAATAGACTATGATATAACATAAACATAAGTTTTCTATACACTGGGAAGCCCAAAAATTCATGTGACTCACTTCATTGAGATTTTGCTTTATTTTGGTGGTCTGGAACTGAACCTGTTATATCTCCGGAGGTATGCCTATAGAGGTTATTAAACAAGTCATGAGCCAAAGACTAAGCAACATGCTCTTTGGTTTGATCATGATGTAGTTAAAAGTTCATAATTCTCCATAAACATATAAAATTACATGGGTGCCTTTGGAGAAAGCAACTGGAATTTCATTATTATTCAAAAATAATAATAAACTCTCCACAGAAGTCCTACTGTGATATTTCAGAATAGTGCATTTACCATAAAAGCTATGCAAAAGATTACAAGTTCTGCTTGGTCCGATAAATGTTGAAAAGGCCCACTGACAAAAGGTGGGCCAGCCTGGTTAAGTTCATAGATATTCATTTCCCAAACCATTGGTTGCTTGTTGGTGACTTTTTTTGTTTTTTTAGCCATGGAGACTAATAAAAAGAACAAAACCCCAAAATGGCCACCACTGTAGCCCCCTTCTTCTCTGACAATAATGGAAGTTGAAGAATGGGGAAGGATGCAAAGAATTCTAAGAATCACAGTTCTTACAATCTACAAACCTTGATTTCACTTTTGTTATTCTTAATGAAAAGCTTTGTTCAATGACCAATGGATTAACACACTACTGGAGGAACTGAGTCAAGTCCATGATATTCTCGGTATAAATAAAGCTAGAAGATATTAAGAACTTGAACTTGCATAAAAAGATGATTTGCAAGGTCTCATCAGAGAAGTCACTAAAGACATTGGCTAAGATGGTTTCATCATGTAGACAAAGAAGAAACATCATTTCATAGAACTTGGTCATCTTACATTGCAGTGCTCCAGAGGAATGAAAGTATACAGACAGTGATAAGCAAGAGACCCATTGTTAACTTTACAGTGTGAGCATTTATACCTTGGAAATCAGCAAATACTACACATCAGGGCTTGGTTTATTGTTTTGTGGATTGTCTAGACTTAAGAATGCAATAGAAAAGATGTTAACAATGCCAATTAAACTGAAAAACATGTCCTGGATTTTGGAAAGCCAGTTGTTAAACATTTACCATCAGCACAGTCCTCCACACAGAGCACCTTAAAGGGCATTTTACTTTTATTGTATCCATCATGTAGAATGAAACTAAAAACAAACAAAAAAAAGAAAACAAACTTGACAAGATTCTCCAAACTATCAATATATATATAATCAGCAACTGTAATTCCAAGTGGACAAAGGAAGAAAGCCAAAAACCATGTTGAGAAATGTGGCATTAAAAAAATCATACAGAAGAGAGAAGAAGGAACCTAAGTGAGATATAGACAAACAGGATAGTTGGTGACTGTAATGTTAAATTTAATGTACAATTTAAAAAAATTATTTAAGGGAAGTTTACGGTTTTGTTCATGTGCCACTATATTTTCCCTTCTTCATATATTGAAATATTCATGTTTTTACTGCTTAAATTCATAATAAAAAAAGAAATTTGGTTTAGGATCAAGAAACAAAAGAAGTCAAAAGCTTAGAAGAAATCTGGCAGGGGTGGGGCAGGGGAGAGAAGAATTAGCTAAATCTGGAACCAGAAGACTTGTCTCCATTCCCTGCTCTGCCACTTGCCTTCTGTATAGCCTTGAACAAATCATTTCCCTTCCCTTCTCTGTGGCTCAGTTTCCTAGATGACCTGTAAGGTCCCTTCAAGCCCTAAAAATAAGAAAACACTCATAAAACAAAACAAAACAAAAAAGGGGGGCAGCTAGGTGGTGTAGTGGATAAAGCACTGGCCTTAGATTCAGGAGGACCTGAGTTCAAATCCAGCCTCAGACACTTGACACTTAACTAGCTGTGTGACCCTGGGCAAGTCACTTAACCATCATTGCCCTGCAAAAACAAAAACAAGAAAAAAACAAGAAAACACTCAGGACCATAGATTTAAAGCTAAAAGAGACTTTACAGGTTGTCCGGTACAAGTTTTTCATCCCATATTTTTTTTTAATCCTACAAGTATTTTATTATTTTCCAGTTATATGTAAAGATAGTTTTCAACATTTGTTTTCATAGGATTTTTAGTTCCAAATTTTTCTCCCACCCTCCCTTCCATCCCCCCTCCCCAAGATGGAAAGCAATCTGATATAGGTTATATATGTACAATCACATTAAACATATTTCTGTATTAGTCATATTATGAAAGAATCAGGACAAAAGGGAAAAACCTCAAAAAACAAAACAAAACAAAAAAGTAGAAACAGTATGGTTCAATCTGCATTCAGAATCCACAGTTCTTTTTTCTGGATGTGGAGGACATTTTCTATCATGAATGAGTTCTTTAAAATTGTTTTGGATCATTGCACTGTTCAGAAGAGCCAAGTCTATCACAGTTGATCATCACACAATGTTGCTATTACTGTGTACAATGTTCTCCTGGTTCTTCTTCTTTCAATCAGCATCAGTTCATGTAAATCCTTCCAGGTTTCTCTGAAATCCTCCTGCTCATCGTTTCTTATAGCACAATAGTATTTAATTACATTCATATACTATAACTTGTTTAGCCATTCCCCAATTGATGAGCATTCCCTTGATTTCCAATTCTTTGCCACCACAAAGAGAGTTGTTATAAATATTTTTGCACATGTGAGTCCTTTTACCCTTTCTATGATCTCTTTGGGATACAGACCCAATAGTGGTATTACTGGGTCAAAGGGTATGTACAGTCCCATAGCCCTTTGGGTATAGTTCCAAATTGCTCTCCAGAATGGTTGGATCAGTTCACAGCTCCACCAACAATCCATTAGTGTTCCAATTTTTCCACAGCTTCTCCAACATTTATTATTTTCCTTTTTTGTCATATTAGCCAATCTGATAGGTGTCAGGTGGTACCTCAGAGTTGTTTTAATTTGCATTTCTCTAATCAATAGTGATTTAGAGCATTTTTTTCATATGGCAATGGATAGCTTTGATTTCTTCACCTGAAAACTGCCTGTTCATATCCTTTAACCATTTCTCAATTGGGGAATGACTTGCATTTTTATAAATTTTATTTAGTTCCCTATATATATGTATGTGTATATACATATATATATTGGAAATGAGGCCTTTATCAGAAATACTGACTGTAAAAATTATTTCTCAGCTTTCTGCCTCCCTTCTAATTTTGGCTGCATTGCTTCTGTTTGTACAAAACCTTTTTAATTTAATGCAATAAAAATCATCCATTTCACATTTCATAATATTCTCTATCTCTTGTTTGGATAGAAATTGTTTTCCTCTCCATAGATCTGAGAGGTAAACTATTTTTTCCTCTCCTAATTTACTTATGGTATCATCCTTTATATCTAAATCATGTACCCATTTTGACCTCATTTTGGCATACGGTATAAGATGTTGGTCTATGCCTAGTTTCTGCCATACTATCTTCCAGTTTTCCCAGCAGTTTTTCTCAAATACTGAGTTCCTATCCCAGAAGCTGGAGTCTTTGGGTTTATCAAACACTAGATTACTTATAGTCATTTACTACTGTGTCTCCTGTGCCTAACCTATTCCATTGATCTACCACTTTATTTCTTAGCCAGTACCAAATAGTTCTGATGACTGCCGCTTTATAGTATAGCTTCATATTTGGTATAGCTAGCCTACCTTCCTGCGCATTTTTTCATTAGTTCCCTTGATATTATTGACCTTTTGTTCTTTTAGATGAATTTTGTTATTATTTTTTCTAGCTCTATAAAATACTTTTTAGGTAGTCTTTATTTTTTTTAATTAATTTTTTTTTTAGTGAGGCAATTGGGGTTAAGTGACTTGCCCAGGGTCACACAGCTAGTAAAGTGTCTGAGGCTGGATTTAAACTCAGGTACTCCCGACTCCAGGGCCAGTGCTCTATCCACTGTGCCACCTAGCTGCCCCAGTAGTCTAATTGGTATGGTACTAATAAGTAAATTAATTTAGGTAGAATTGTCATTTTTATCATATTAGCTCAGCCTATCTATGAGCAATTGATATTTTGATATTTTTTATATTCTTCTTTGATTATCAGGATTTGTAATTTAGTATTTAATTGGGGATTTTTAATTTGTTCTTTTTCTAGCTTTTTTAGTTGCATGCCCAATTCACTGATCTCATCTTTCTCTATTTTATTCATGTAAGCATTCAGAGATAGAAAATTTTCCGCTAAGAACTGCTTTGGCTGCATCCTTGTCTCATTATTGTCATTTTCTTGTATGAAGTTATTGATTGTTTCTATGATTTGTTGTTTGACCCACTCATTCTTTAGGATGAGATTATTTCACTTCCAATTAATTTTCAGTCTACCTTTCCATGGCTCTTTAGTACATGTAATTTTTATTACATCATGATCTGAGAAGGATGCATTTACTATTTCTGCCTTTCTGCATTTGAGTATGAGGTTTTTGTGCCCTAATACATGGTCAATTTTTTAATATGTACAATATACCACTGAGAAAAAGGTATATTCCTTTCTATCCCCATTCAATTTTCTCCAGACTTCTATCATATCTAACTTTTCTAACATTCTATTCACCATTTTAACTTCTTCATTATTTATTTTGTGGTTAGATTTATCTAATTCTGAGAGGGGAAGGTTCAGATCCCCCCCTAGTATAATTTTGCTATTTCCTCTTGTAACTCATTTAACTTCTCCTCTAAGAATTTGGATGCTATACCACTTCATGCATATATGTTTAGTATTGATATTACTTCATTATCTAGCATATCTTTGAACAAGATATAGTTTCCTTCCTTATCTCTTTTGAGCATAGATTTTCTTTCTTTCTTTCTTCCTTCCTTCCTTTCTTTCTTTCTTTCTTTCTTTCCTTCTTTCGCTCTTCCAAGAAGGCTTTTTGGTCTTGAGACAAGATCATCTTCCCACTTGATGCTTCACTTATAGGCATTTTAACAAATTCATCTGAGTGTGTGTTTTGGTCTTCTCTTTCACCATAGAAGCTGTCAATGGCAAGGGTCCTTTTTTGTTTCTTACTTATCTTATAGCCTATTTTTAAACTTATAAAGTTGAGGTCTGCTTCTGGGGCACAGGAGTCACTGTTGCAAGCTTCTTGTGCTAGAGGATAGGGGCTAGGTCACTGGCTTTCTGTTCTGAGGCCTCTGTGGCTTTTGGATTCCTCACCACCCTGGGCTTGTTCCCTGTGTTGGGATGGCTTAGTTAAGTCACACTTGTCCTTTAGGTGGTTCTCTAGCTGGCAGTTTGCCCTCCCAGCCAGGGATGGCAGGTCTCACAAATGGCCTGTTGTGCCACCAGCCTTCTGAACCCAGGAGCAAGGGGCCTCAGTGTCTTATTTATGCTGTGTCCAGGAGCCTCCTACTGACCTGCCCAGACCCCTCCACAGCCTGCCACTCTCAGCTGACTGAGTTATGCTGTGCCGAGCTGTGCTATGCCAAGCTGCCCTCCCCTTTTGCCCAAGTGAGACCGATCTTTCCTGAAATCTTCTAAATTGTCTCAAGTAAGAAGATTGTGTATCTGTCTTTTTGTAGGTTCTGTAGTTCCAGAATCCACTTAGAAGCTTGATTTAATGTTGTTTTTGAGGGAATCTCAGGAGAGCTCAGGCTCCTTCCTAGCTTCTCTCCACCATCTTGGCTCCCCATCCTGTATCTTAATAGACAAGAAATAACTGGCTACCAAGGGAGCAGTTATTTCAGAATCAGTTGTCCATGTACTTAACTCAAACAAGAGTCAAGGTTAATATAAAATTAAAAGTGATAAAGATAAAAGAACTATATATGTTATTTTTTAGCAAGTAAATTTGGGGCATACCCACATATATGTTTGGAATATATATAAACATATATAGGTATGTATGTGGGCATATGTATGTATATATGTGTGTGTATACTCCAAACATGTACACACATATATACACATACACTCCAAACATATATGTGGGTATGCTTCAGATTTTCCTGCTTAAATAAGCCATCCATTCTGAGAAAAACAGAAAATGGGTAAAAGAAAAAAAAAACTCAGACTCTATCACCATTGATTAAAATAATTTTTAATTGGCCACCACATTAAAGAAGCCAAAAGAACCCAGAAAATGTTTTAGCCATAAAGCCCTTTAATCTTCTTTCCAAGTCAAAAAATATGGTAGCCAAGGGCCACATTAGCAGAGAATACAAGTTCCCTTTTAAAGCATAGATGAAGATGGAAGATTACAAATAATATCTCCACACAAACATTCAAAAGCAATTGAAGAGAAAACAAGCCAGCGGAGGGCTAGGCATGAATTCAAATTAAGCCATATAATCCTGAGAGAACTTATTAATGAAAATGGGAAGTCAACAAAGAGGCACAAAATAGAACAGATCTGACAGTGCTTTTATAGTAACTGATATTGATCAACAAAAACAGTGGCACTACCAAACATAGAATCTACTAACCTTACTACTAATGTACTACCTAACAAGGAACTTGACTTGCCACTTAAGAGGATGAACTAATTATTGGACAAGATTAGACATCTATACTAGAAATAATATAATTTTAAAAGCACTCAGGGATCAATTTTCAGGATATCACCAAAAAGAAAGGAAAATTTCCCCTGAATGGTACATGCTGCTTTTTCAAAAAAAAAAAATAGTGCAGATTGCCAGTCAAAACATTTCCCCCCCTCATCTTCACAAAATCTTCAAGAGATTTTAGGAGAATTCTCTATGAGTGCATAAACCATATCTTTGACTTATATTTTTAAAATGAGATGGGGATAGCCAGGCTTTCACAAATGATTTTCTGCAGCAGACCACTTCTTTATGGTCACACAACCAAGACATATAAAGAATAATAAGCTCCAAAAAAAAGGGGAGGGGCGCAGCTAGATGGCACAGTGGATAGAGCACCAGCCCTGGAGTCAGGAGGACCTGAGTTCAAATCTGGCCTCAGACACTTAACACTTACTAGCTGTGTGACCCTGGGCAAGTCACTTAACCCCAATTGCCTGACCAAAAAAACAAAAAACAAAACAAAACAAAAAAACCAAGAATAATAAGCTCCTACAGTGACAATTGGAAATTGTTTTAAGCATTTGACTTGATAGAGCAGAATGTAGGAGCTCCTTAAACAATGAGCCTCCCACATATTAAAATTATGTATCAATATGTGGTAGATGCAACTATAGAGATAATAGCTGTTCCATTGAATATTGACATCATATGAGGTATAAAACAGAGACTTGTGTTTGCCTAAGGTGTTTACCAGTGGCATGAGTGATACCATGTGCAAGGACCAAAGGAATTGCCAAAATAAAGGTTTTTCAAATGTTGTTTGCTTTGAGAACCTTGGAGAAAGGAAGATGGTGGTATAGAGAACTACTGCAATATTCCACAACTTTCCCCTTAATTACCCCCACATTGGGCCACTATAAAATCATCAAAGCCTTCTCTTGACACTGGTGATTCAACATTGTTTTGTTAGGTGCTATGTGGTCTGGCACCTGACTGTGTTTGTGTCAGAGCATGGAGCAGTTATCAAAGTAGTGAAATAGAATGAGGGCACAAGGTAAATAGTGTTAACCAATTACTGAGTCCATGCAGAGGAGATAGTGAATATTAGGGAGTCAGTTTGAGGGAAGAAGAGCATGTATTCCTATGTTGATTCTTGAAGCAAAATCTGCATTCAGATTAAGAGTCTGAATCATGAGCTGGAGTTGAATAGGCAGACTGTGTCCTAGATATGGGAATACTTTGTGTGGTTGACCACAGAAGATGTACTCTTGGTGCCAAGTCCCACAGAATAATTTGGGGGAGCTATGTTGAGAGCCCTTTCTCAAATGTTACATATCTGAATGGCACAGATTTGAGTCCTCAGTAGACTTGGCAGGGAAAAACAGGGCATTTCATCACTTGCCACTCCTTGCACTTACACCTGATCTCTGGTCTATTTGCTTCTTCTTGAGCATTCTCTTTTCCTAAAGGTTGAACAATGGCATCAGTGATGACCTATGCATAGGAAGTGGTACCTGAATTGAGCCTTGAAGGATGCTAAGGATTCTAAGAGGCAGAGGTGAGGAAACAGTATATTCTAGACAGGAGGGACAGCCTAAGCAAAGACAGAGAGATGGGGAGTGAAATGTGGGATTCAGGGAATAAGTAGACCAGTTCAGCTGGAACAGAGAGTCTATAAAGGGGAGTAATGGGAAATAAGTCTGGAAAGATGGTCTGGAGCCAGACAATGAAAGTCTTTATATGGCAGGCTGAAGAACTTGTAATTTATCCATAAAGCAATAGGGAGCCACTGAAAACTGTTGAGCAGCAGAATGCCATGGTCACACCTCTGAATTAGGAAAATCATGTTGCCAACTATGTGGAAGGTGGTGCCAACATGTGGTTTATATCTTCCTTCTTTGGTTATGTAGTCATAAATTGTTTTTTATAAGCTATTTCACATGTATGTCTCATCTCTCCAGTGGGTCAGATGATTAACTATTAGAGTTTCTTGTGCTTCTGTGTCTCAGTAATATGCAATAAGCACTCGGGGTTTTGTTGCATTAAAATAGAATAGTAGCACAGAACAGGAATAAGACAATGTTTATATTAGTCCATCCACTTTTTTAAAATAAAATTTTATTTTCCAAGATATATGTAAAAACAAATTTTAATTTATGAAAATTGCAACCCACCTACAGAGAAAGAACTGATAGTATCTGAAAACAGTCCATTGACTTCTCAGGAAAATTTTATGGAAAAAGTCACAATAGACAATGGGATATATCTAATTCATTTTCTTTCTAAGTATTCTTTCTAAGCATCCTAAGTACAGTATTTGGAGGGAAGAGACTAGAAGCAAGGAGACCAATTGTCCAGGTGAAAGGAGATGAGAACTTAATTGTGTAAGTGGAGAGAAAGGGATAGGATGGAAAGATGATGCAGAGGTACAATTGACTAGGTTTGGCAACTGATTATGGTGAAAGAAAAGAGAAGAATTGGGGGTGACTCTGAGATCGTGAAGCAGAATGACTAGAAGGATGGTGTCACCTTTGACAGAAATATGAAAAATTATTGTAAGTTTTACTGTAAATCAAAATTAACATGTCATCAGGGCAGCTAGGTGGCACAGTGGATAGAGCACCGGCCCTGGAGTCAGGAGTACCTGAGTTCAAATCCGGCCTCAGACACTTAACACTTACTAGCTGTGTGACCCTGGGCAAGTCACTTAACCCCAATTGCCTCACTAAAAAACAAAACAAAAAACAAAAACAAAAACAAAAACAAAAAAAAATTAACATGTCATCAAGAAAATGTTGAGGACCTCTACTATACTTCATGGCCTGACTACAAAAACATTTTTCTGAGCTGTCCCAATAATTATTGTTGTTGTTGTTCATCCTTTGTTTTTGAAGAGGACCAATGATATCATGGAGTGATGTCTTGACTTGCCTGTGAATTGGATTTAAGTGAGTTGGAGTTGCACTAAGTCATTAGCCTCACTCCCTCTTCCTGAGTCCGATGGCAAAACAAAAATCAAGACCCACAAGAACCAGAGAATCACCTAAGTCATCAAACAGCTGTCCCAAATACCCCTTTTAGGAATGCATGTGCATACTTCCACCTTAAGACAACTACTTTGGATAGCACTGTTGTATTCTCTTGTATCCCTCACAGTGCACAGCAGGGTGTTTGAACGGGCCATCCCTGGAGGATGTGGAATCTCAAGATAAATTGCACATGTGCATCCCCCTCTTATCAACTAGCATTTTTATTTGGGTGATATCTGGTTAAAGTGAATGTCAGGAGCAGACACGAAGAGGAGAAGAGGTCACAGAAGGGCAGCATGCAAGTAGAAAGAGTTCTGAGGATGGGAAGAACAGGGGCATAATTGGGCCATGTCAGCAGGATGGGAGAGGTTATGTACTAGCAGTATGGATATGAGCACCAGAGGCCATGCTTAGGACCACCGACAATGTACTTTCTTTCACCCCTGCCTCCTGCTTCCATGAGTAACTGCTTCCCATAATCTGGTCCAGGGAGCAACTCAAGACCTTCTAGAGTTGAAGTCCTGGAACAATTATCCCAGTTGCTGTCATCTAAAAGCATAATTGGGGCAGCTAGGTGGTGCAGTAGATAAAGCACTGGCCCTGGATTCAGGAGGACCTGAATTCAAATGTGACCTCAGACACTTAACACTTACTAGCTGTGTGACCCTGGGCAAGTCACTTAACCCCAATTGCCTCACCAAAAAAATAAAATAAAAGCATAATTGATGTTAGACATACATTAATTATTCAATAAATTCTGGTTGGTTGACTGATTTACTTAATGTACTGTTATGGGAGGAAAGGATTTAAACCTGGAAGTAACCTTAGAAATCATCTGGTCCAAAGCATCTCTGTAGCAGAGGACGACTAGAAAAATCATTTATTTTTCTATAAAAATATTCAATGTAAACATGGTTTTATTTTTGTAAATAATGCCTTAAAATTAAGTCACAAAATGTTAGTGAAGCGCACAATTATCTTGTTTATGTGAAGTGTTAAGCTGTGGATAATTCACAAATTTCCCAATTTTCTTTCCCTGGTAGAGACATTAGTAAATATTCTCTATACTGGATAAAGCCCACACTGTCTATAAACATCTATTAAATTAGATGAATAGAGAAGACTATTTACTAATGGACTGAATTAGATATTTTCAGCTTTCTTTCCATCTCCATAACAAATGTGTTTAGACAAATTGCATCACTTCTCAACACCTCTGTTTCTTGACATGTATATGTGGATATCATTATTGTTATTCAGTTGTTTCAGTCATTTCTGACTCTTCGTGACCCTATTTGGATTTTTCTTGACAAAGATACTAGGGTGGCTTGCCATTTCCTTCTCCACCTCATTTTACAGATGAGGAAACTGGGTTAAGTGACTTGCACAGGATCACAAAGCTAGTATCTGAGGCTGGATTTGAACTCAGGTCTTCCTGACTCCAGGGCCAGGCTCTATCCACTTTGCCACCTAGCTGCCCTGAGTATCATTAGTTGCCACTTTATTGGGTTGATATGAGCCTCGATGTTCTCCTAATCTATAGAATGGGAATCTTTTTTTTTTTTTTTGGTGGGGCAATGAGGGTTAAGTTACACAGCTAGTAAGTAAGTGTCAAGTGTCTGAGGCTAGATTTGAACTCAGGACCTCCTGAATCCAGGGCTGGTGCTTTATCCACTGCACCACCTAGCTGCCCCCCTATAGAATGGGAATCTTAATGCCCACCTCAGAGAGTTACTGTGAAAAAAGTGCTTAGTAAATCAATACAGCAGAAATGTCCAATAGGAAAAGATGTCAATAAATTCAAAAGGATTAAGATAAAAGATGCTGTTCACCTCCTGACAGAGAGATACTTATTTTAAAATGCAGAAAGAAACATTCTTGGCTAAAGTGGGAGGTCTGTTTTGCCACACTATGTGGCTTGATACACTATGTGTATCAAGGAATTTCCTTTTTAGGTTCATTTGTTCAATTTGCTATATTGGGGTAGGGGAAGAGTGAGAGGGACTGATTAATTTTTTTAATGTGTTACTTGAAAAATTAAAATAGCAATCTATTTTTAAAAGAAAAGATGGCAAACCCTATTCCTATTCTTTGCTGTTGTTGTTGTTGTTGTTTTTGTGGGGCAATGAGGGTTAAGTGACTTGCCATGGGTCACACAGCTAGTAAGTATAAAGTGTCAAGTGTCTGAGGCTGGATTTGAACTCAGGTCCTCCTGAATCCAGGGCCTGTGCTTTATCCACTGTGCCACCTAGCTGTCCCCCCATCCCACCTGCCCCATTCCTATTCTTATAGCTTTGTAACAAATATGCTTTATGTTCAAATGTTTGAGTAGCCTTGGTTACATGCAAGGGAATACTCTAGAAATAAACTAATTTCAGCTGCTTTCAGAGACACTAATGAGTGGGGGCAAACACAAGCCAACCCAATATTATTATTGAATAGAGTCGACCTGCCAGGAATAGAGGCATGAAAGATCCCCATTTGACCCTTAAGGCCATATATAAACATTGGTTTTTATCAGATCATTGTAATTATAATAATATGGCAAAGGGCCTAATGTTCCTTGAAAGAAACAGGTTTTTGCTATGTCTCTAAAAGAAAGACAGTGAGACTTCCTTCAAGTAAATGTAAGAAATACTCAGGCCTTTACAGGAAACTTATGGGTAAAATGAGAAGTTTCAAGAAAAACTCACCTTCCCCTGGGTGGGAAGGAGGATATGAGTAATGGCCTGCCTGTGCTAACTGCACACCTGAAGAGTGAAGAGGCATTATTCATGGGGATGAGCTCATTCATTTTTCAAATTTTGTTGGCTAAAGGAAAACACGAAGGGGTAGTATGGAAAAAACATATGTAGGGAGGAGGGGTGGTTCTTCCTCCTCTTTTCTTATCTGGAAATAAGTGCCTCCTGGAGTTTCCTATTGCTATTATATGAAATACAATATTTTGGTCAAAATTCAACAAACTTTCATTAAGTACTTAGCATGTGCAAGATACTGTGCTAGGTGCTGAGAATCCAGAGACAAAAAATGAAACGTTTTCTTCCCCCAAAGAGCTTATATACTCTTCATTCCCCTTGCCCCTGAAGAGTTTACATTACATTTGAGGTGTAACATGTACAGCAGTAAATAAATACAGTGTGTCCCAAAAGTCTTCGTGCAGTTTTAAGCTTAAAACTGCACGAAGACTTTTAAGCTTTCATAGCTTATAACTGCATGAAAACTTTTGGGATACTCTGTATGAGACAATTTGAGGAAGGAGAAAAAAAAAAGAGAACAATTAGGCTTCACACAGGAGATTAGCCCCGTTGCCCCACAAATAAAGCAAAGGAGTGAATGGGAATAATTCACCTATAAAATATCAGAGTACAGAAGAAATAATTAGGGAGCAAAATCAAACAATATGTTATTTTGTTTTGTTTGTTTTTAATTTATTTATTTTACTTTTTCTCAATTACATGTAAAGATATTTTTTGAAAATTTTTCTCCCACTCTCCCTCCCTTCCCTACTCCCAAAGCCAGTAAGCAATTTGATATAGGTTATACATTATGTTAAATATATTTCCACAGTAACCAGAACAAAAGGAAAGAAAAATGCAAGAAAAAATAAACAAGAAAAATAACCAAAAAAGCAGCAACAGAAGTAAAAATAATATGCTTCAATCTGCATTCAGACTCCATAGTTCTTTTTCTGAACGTGGAGAGTACCATAAGTCTTTTGGCATTGTCTTGGATCATTGTATTGCTAGGAAGAGCCAAGTCCATCACAGCTGGCCATCACAAAATGTTGTTGATACTGTGTACAATGTTCTCTTGGTTCTACTCATTTCACTCAGCACCAATTCATGTAACTACAGGTTTTTCTGAAATCCACCTGCTTATCATTTCTTATAGCAAAATAGCATTCCATTACATTCATATAACACAACTTGTTCAGTCATTTCCCAATTGATGGGCATCCCCTCAATTTCCAATTCTTTGCTACCACAAAAAAGAGCAGCTATAAATATTTTTGTACATGTGGGTCCTTTTCCCTTTTCTATGATCTCTTTGGGATACAAACCTAGTACTGGTACAATGGGGTTTTTTTGTTTGTTTGTTTTTGGTGAGGCAATTGGGATTAAGTCACTTGTCTAGGGTCCCACAGCTAGTAAGTGTTAAGTGTCTGAGGTCAGATTTGAACTCAGGTCCTCCTGAATCCAGGGTTGGTGCTTTATCCACTGCACCACCTAGCTGCCCCTGGCACAATGTTATTTATAAGAAACACACTTCATACGTAAAAATTTATCCACAGTTAAATAAGAGGCTTACGCAAAACCTATTTTTAAAAGTGGCAATCTCAGATAAGACAAAAGCAAAAATAGACTGGATTAAAAGAGATTAAACAAGAAAATTGCATTATACTGAAAGGTACTATGGTAGACAATGAATTAGCATCTATACTCTGAATGGCATAACATCTAAACACTTAAAGGAAAAGTTAAATGAGTTACGAGAAAAAATAGTAAAGCTTTAACAGTAGAGGAACTCAATGTATCCTTTTCAGACATACATAAATCTAACAAAAACAAGAAATAAATTAAAAACCTGAATAGAATTTTAGAAAAGTTACATATAATAGATTTCTGACAATAACTTAATGGGAATAGGAAGGAGTATACCTATTCCTCAGGAGTATGGCCATATATTAGAGCATAAAAACTTCACATACAAATGCAGAAAAGCAGAAACATTAAACATACTTTATGTACCACAATGTGATGAAAATTATCTTCAATAAAAGGCTACTGGTTAATGATTAGAATTCATTAAAGACTAAATAACTTTACCCCAAAGTAGGTTAAAAACAATTAAAGAAGCAATGGCTAATTTCACTAAAAATAATGACAACAATGAATGACATATGAAAATTTTGGAGATTAAGCCAAAGCAATACTTAGAGGAAATTTTACATCTCTTTCATCAATAAAAATTAGAAAAAGCAAATAAAAAATTGGGCAAACAACTTAAAAAGCTAAAAACCAACAAAATTTAAAATCCCAATTAAATATCAAGTAGGAATCTTATAAAATCAAAAAAGAGATTAATGAAATTAATAAATTAAATGAGGAACTTTAAAAAAAGAATAAAATAAATCATTAGTTAATTGAATGGTAGTGTCTTCAGCAGAAATTAGAAAGTTTGGAGGAGAATCATAATTAATGAGAAAGATAATGAGTTCTGTTTCAGAAAGGTTGAATTTGAGATGCTAGTAGAACATCCAAGTTCAAAGGTTAAGAAATCAATTAGTGATATAGAAGTGGAACTCTGAAAAGAAATATGGATAGATATGTAGATTTGGGAGTGTTGAAGAAAAATGTTAATATTATACTACCCTCCATAATTTAGGCTCAACTCTGCCAGAAACAATTTTATTTAATTTATCATTAATCTATATCCAATCCACTTCTAACCTGGAGAGAGCTGTCCAAACTCTGGACATTACTCTTTGCCCCAAGACAATTTCAAGTAACATTTATAGAAATCTTGAATAAGGAAAAGAAACATTCTAGGCTAACATTCCAGAATTATTCAGTAACCACATCCTCTACTGCATTCTTTCCTGGACCACTCTGCTTACTCCAGGAGTTAAAGAAATGCACCTCCCCTCTTCCATCAATACATTAATCCTTTCTTAATGGAAAAGTGTAGGTCCTAGCACACCAATCACTTCAAAAGAATAGATGGCGGGGCGGCTAGGTGGCGCAGTGGATAAAGCACCGGCCCTGGATTCAGGAGTACCTGAGTTCAAATCCAGCCTCAGACACCACACTTACTAGCTGTGTGACCCTGGGCAAGTCACTTAACCCCCAATGCCCCGCAAAAAAAAAATTAATTAAAAAAAATTAATTAATTAAAAAAAAAAAAAGAATAGATGGCCCTTACATAGGTCCATAATCATATCACTTCAGGATTAGGGAAGGCAATGCTGTAAACAAGACAAAAATTGCTCTTTGCTAATCCATTTTTCTTTTTAAAAAAGGCCTTTATGTCATCAACGTATCACCGAAAGCAATTTCCCTGGAAGTCTAGAAAAGGCTTTAAGGGAAAATATACAGGAAATAGCTAGAGGACCTGAAGCTCCTAGCATGCAGCTTCCTGGGCTTGCTATCTTTTAAGATGTTTTCGATATCTATTAGTGTAGGGAAATAATCAGGCTCTCTCCTTGTCTCCGTCTCTCTCCCTCTCTATCTGTCTCAGTCTCTCTCTCACCCTCTTTCCTTCCCTCCCTTTCATATGCTCTGGGTCTCCTCTTTATTTTTTTAATAAATGTTTTAATTTAAAGATTTGAGTTCTAAATTCTCTCTTTCCCATCTTCTCTCTCTGAGGCAGGAGGGGGTCAATGTAGGTGTACATGTCCAATTATGCAAAACAATGCTATATTAATATTTTGTATAAGGAAACTTGAATTAAAGAAAAAAAAATGAGAAAGAAGCAGCAAAACCAAAAAACCCAAGTTGGGGGAAAAGCAGTAGAAAGCAGTTCATCTCCCAAAGATCTCCAGATTTCAGTAGCCTACCAGTTCAATTTGTCACATTATAATATGGCAGTGAAAAATGTTAATGGTGTATCCTAGGCAGCTTTGAGAATTATAATGTTTGGGCCTAGGAGGTAAATTGATTGGTCTTGTCAGACCACATCTGTTAAACTGTATTCAATTCTAAGTGCCACATGTTAGAAAGGACACGATGGCCTGGAGGACAGCTAGAAAATGGCAACTAGGGCATTAAGGGCTTGAGATAATGCCAAAGAAGATCAGTTGAGGCATAGTGAAAAAAAAAATGATGGATTTGGAGTAAAGGGAACTAGGTTCAAATCCAGCTGTGACATTACACGTGTGACTTCGGGGAATGACTTAACACTCCTGGGTCACCATTTCCTAGTCTACAAAATGTGGGGGTTGGACAAATTGTACTCTAAAGTTTCCTTCCAGCTCTAAATCTATAATCTTTGAACTGGAGATCCTTAGCCTGGAGAGGGGTTGGGCCTGTTAACTTTATTCAAACATTTAAAGCCTATCATGTAGAAAAGTAATTAGACTAATGATGTTTGGTCCTAGAGGGAAGTAATAGGAGCAGCGAGTTGAAGTTGCCAATACACCAATTTAGCCTTGATATAAGCAAAAGTTTCCTAATAATCACAGCTATCCAAAAGCATAATGGGCTGCCTCAATAGACAGTGTGTTCTCAAACAAAAACAAACAAAACCAGGGGGCAGCTAGGGTGGCACAGTGAATAGAGCACCAGCCCTGGATTCAGGAGGGACCTGAGTTCAAATCCAGCTCAGACCCTTGACACTTACTAGCTGTGTGGACTCTGGGGCAAGTCACTTAACCCCAATTGCCTCACCAAAAACAAAACAAAACAAGACAAGACAGTGTATTCTCTCTCACCAGGTTTTGATATACAGACTGAATAGCCCCTTTTCGGATATGTTGTAGAAGTAATTCTTCTGCAGGTATGACTAGATGAGGTGGCCCACAAGATCTGTTCCAACTCTGAGAGTCAGTGCTTTCATTATCATGTGATATGTACAAAAAATGTTTATAGCAGCATTTTTTGGTAATTACCAAAAAAAAGGGACACTGTGAGAAACAGCTGAATAAATCATATGTAGCATATGGATCTAATGGAATATTACTGGTACTCAATTAGCAACAAATTTAAAGATTTCAGAAAATCACAGGAAGATGTAAGTGAACTGAAATAGAAAAAGAAAGCAGAGCTCACAGGATAATGTCCACCATGATGACAGTGATGCTAATAAGGACAAATGGCAATGAGACTCAGGCCAAAAGCATCAAGCAACATTGGTACTAAGTGATTTAAGTGAAAGCCCCCACTTTTCCTTTGTATTATCAATCAGTAAATTACAAAAGTGGAAAATGACCTGTGCCATTAGTCATAATCATTCTATTAGTTGTTTTTACCTGTTTTGAGGAATGTGCTTTGTGGGTTTGTTTGGGATTGGATGGGGTTTGAAAGTCTGTTTAACAGCATTTGCTCTGACTGATTATTTGTTCTTCAAGGCCTAGAAATGGAGAATTTAAGAGCTGGAAGAGATTTCGGTGACCCTCAAATTCAACACATTCTTGAATGGAATCCATACTGTGATGGACCTGAGAAGCGATCATACAGCCTCTGATTGCAGGGCTTCCATTAATTAGGAACTCACCACCACCTGAGGAAGTCCATTCCACATTTCTACATTTCTAAGAGATTTTTCTTGACATCAAGCCTAAATTCTCATCTTTCCAGCTTCCAACTGTTACTCCAAAGGGTGGTGTAGGCTAAAAAATATAGTTAAAGAGGTTCAAAAAGTGTTTAGATAGATTCATGGTGGGCATATCCAAAATGAGACATAGCATATTAGAAAGAACATGGGCTTTGGAGTAAAAAAAACCTTGGGTTTGAATCTCAATTCAGATACCTGCCAGCTTGGACAAGTTACTTCCTCTCCCTAGGACTCAGTTTCCTCATATGTAAAATTAAAGGTGCAACTCAATGACCTCTGAGATCCCTTCTACTCTAACATTCTATGGTTCTTAGCTACTGATAATAAATACATGGAAGAAAAGCCCTGGCCAAAAGTGGGAGGAGGAAACATTGGTAAATGTGGATAGGACCAGCACAATATCACAGGCAGTAAAACCCGACACAAGTCTAATGATTCTCCTAAACTTTTCCACTTCTCCCCAAAGCTGATGTCACATCTCAGACCAGAAGATACTGTCAGACGCCCAGGGCAGGGAAGAACAAGATGAGCTGGAGCATTAGAATGAAATGGTTGTCCTAAGGAAAGCTACCCTTGGTTGATATTTTGGGACATTAGCTCAAGTCATCTTGTCCTCAAGTATTTAGTTGGCATCTTGGGTTACATATTGGGGCAGGTGCCGTGTCGTGAAGAAAGCTGTGCTATAAATACCCTCACTCCTCTGGAACTCAGTGGACAGCTGCCCCTTGAATGGCAACTCTTCAAATGTCTTTTCTCAGCTCTGACGTGCTATACTTTAGAAAAGGCTGATTACCTCCAGCCTCCAATATCTCATGTGTAAAAATGTTCTCCAGATAAACTACCATACTGATTGATGAAATATTCCAAGTGGGCACCCCTTAAGTTGAAAATAAAGGTCTCTATGGAACAGAGAGAAGTCACTTCTCTTGAGAATCTTAAGGGGGTCCCAGCAAACAGTGATTGGAGAGCATTGTGTCCACGACCCAAGAAAAAGACATTTAATTAGAATTTAGGAAACAAAGCTTTGTCC
This sequence comes from Dromiciops gliroides, assembly GCF_019393635.1. Taxonomy (NCBI): domain Eukaryota; kingdom Metazoa; phylum Chordata; class Mammalia; order Microbiotheria; family Microbiotheriidae; genus Dromiciops; species Dromiciops gliroides. The sequence goes on from NC_057862.1 coordinate 146,163,600, forward strand.
AATAATTATCTTATTTTTTATTTTATTTTTTAATTTGGTGAGGCAATTGGGGTTAAGTGACTTGCCCAGGGTCACACAGCTAGTAAGTGTCTGAGGCCGGATTTGAACTCAGGTACTCCTGAATCCAGGGCTGGTGCTTATCCACTGCATCATCTAGCTGCCCTGAGTCCAATAATTAATTTAAAACATGTATGCGGGACAGAGAAAAAAGCACTGGCCATGGAGTCAGAAAATGGATTCAGATCCCATCTCTGACACTTACTACCTATGTGAGTTTGGACAAGTCATTTAAACTCCCTGGTTCTTGATTTCCTCACATATAAGAAAGTTGGACTGGTTAGGACTTCTGAGGTCCCCTGCATCTCTCAACTGATAATCTTATGATCCAATAACCAAACTAATTACTTTAAGTGGGAAATGAATTTGCTAGGAAGAGAATTCTGCCTAAGTACAAAGGTGAGACCTTAGAAAACCTAAGCTTGAGACTTGACTCAAATGGCAGTCCTTCCCTGGGGTCTTGGTCCAGTTGTTATTTGGCATCCCCTCTTGTCAGTTTTCAGCATTTATAAAATGGGAAGAATAGCACCAAAGTTGCTATTAAGAAGATTCAAAGAGTCATTGTATCTATGCTCCTATTCTGGATTATAGTGGAAACATGAGAGCTGTCTCTAACAATATAAAAATAAACAGATGAAATTCTATATGAAAAGAGCTTTGAGATTGAGGGGAAGTGACTGTTGAAACCATTTTTGTGCTCCTGATGTCATATCTGGAGCAGATTGGAGTTTTGTCATGATAAAGAAGTAGATACAACCAGGTACCACTTTTCTGTGACCATGAATTGATTAGAGTTCAGTGCCATATTGATATTATATTGTTCCTATCCCTTGACCCAAAAATAACACGTTGACCTTTCTTGATTTTGTTGCTTATTCCTTTGTCAAAGAGAGCGTTTTAAGAAACATTTCTGTAGAACCTCAAGGATCACATCCTCTATCCTTCTTGACATCAGATGGCAAGACAGAAGAGCCCAGAAATTCCAAAACATGGCCATTCTATTCTCCTGAAGAAAATGTCTGCTGCAGAAAAGTTCCACTGGGATAGAAAAGCCATGTGGAGAGGAGGAGTGAGACAATATCTGCTCACCCACCTACTGTGTGGTAAACTGAGGCTGCGCCACCTAGCTACCCCAGAAGCTAGAAATTTTGAAGGGCAGAGAGTATATTCCAAACATCTGGAATATCATGCAGAGACCGGATAGTAAATGGAATTTCATGTATGGAGAATAAGAAGTAGACTAGTTTAGGGGCAGCTAGGTGGCACAGTGGATAGAGCACCAGCCCTGAATTCAGGAGGACCTGAGTTCAAATCCGGCCTCAGACATTTAACACTTACTAGCTGCATGACCCTGGGCAAGTCACTTAACCCCAATTGCCTCACACACACACACACACGCCCAAAAAAGGGAAGAAGTAGACTATTTTAGTTGTAAAACATTACATGAAAGACAATGATGGGCAATGAGTTTGGAAAGATAAGTGAGAGCCAGATTTTGAAAGACTTTAAAAGCTAAAGGACTTTGTATTTTATTCTAGAGTTAAGAGGGAGCTAAGCGAAGCTTCTTGAGCAGGGGAGTGACATAGAAATATCAGTTTGATAACTATGGGGAGAATGGCTTGGAGGGAACAGAGATTTTTAATCTGCTTTTAAAATTTTTTAAATTATTATTTTGGGCATCCTTTTTTTTTAGAATTTTGAGTTCTGAATTCTTTCCCTTCCTCCAGTTCCTCCCCCACCTATTGAGAAGACAAGCAACATGATATAAATTATGTATGTGAAATAATGAAGAACATACTTCCATATTAGCCATGTTGCAAAAAATGCAAGAAAAATAAAGAAAGATGAAAAAATATACTTTAATCTGCATTCAGAGTTCATCAGTTCTCTCTCTTGAAGTGGATATCATTTTCATCATGAGTCCTTCATTGTCTTAGACAATTATATTGATCAGAGTAGCTAAGTATTTCACAATTGATCATCATTACAATATTGCTGTTCCTATGTACAATGTTCTCCTGGTTCTGCTCACTTCACTTTTTATCAGTTCATATATGTATTCCCAGGTTTTTCTGAAACCATCCTGCTCATCATTTCTTATAGCAAAATAGTATTCCATCACAATCATATACCACAACTTATGCAACCATTCCCCAGTGGATGGGCAACTCCTCAATTTCCAATTCCTTGCTACTACAAAAGAACTGCTACAAATATTTTTGTACATATAGGTCCTTTTCCTTTTTCTTTTATCTCTTTGGGATACAGACCTAGTGGTGGTTGCTGAGTCAAAGGGTAGGTACAGTTTTATGCTATTTTGAGCATAGTTCCAAATTGTTGTCCAGAATGGTTGGAACAGTTCACAACTCCACCAATGGTGTGTGTTCCTATTTTTCCATGACTGAGAGGGGAAAGACTTTAATCAAGGAGACCACTTATGAGATTATTGCAAAGAACAAGGCAAGAGCTGAGGAGAGCCTAGCTTGGTGGGGTAATATGTATGTGGGTAGAAAAAATAAGAATAGAATGAATATTGTAAAGGTAAAATTGGCCTTACTTGTCAGCTGATAGGATATGGAGGAGGGGGTACTAAGGGAAGCAAGGGAGAGTGAAGAGTTGAGGATGACTCTGAAGTTGTAAACCTGATTAACTCTAAGCATGGTGGTGTCCTTAACAGAAATGGAGATGGATGGGAGGAAGACAATGAATTTTGTTTTGAATATGATAAGTTTATAAAGTCTATTAGAAATAGGCATTACAAATTTGCCATATAGTGCTAGGTTGAAATGTCCAATTATAACCAACTGAGCTGACTAGCTTCTTAATATGAAGATAGTATGGAAAAGGCAATTGGTCACCCACTGGTCTTTGAACCTCACCTGTTACTGTGGATAATTTTTTTTTCTAGTGAGGCAATTGGGGTTAAGTGACTTGCCCAGGGTCACACAGCTACTAAGTGTTAAGTGTCTGAGGCCAGATTTGAACTCAGGTACTCCTGATTCCAGGGCCGCTGCTTTATCCACTGTGCCACCTAGCTGCCCCTACTGTGGATAACTTTATAGTCAGTAATGTCACTTTTACATGTGCAGGAAAATGTGACTTAATTATGTGCATATTTGCTGCCACTTGACCTCTCGATCAACAAGTATGTATTAATTGCCTACTGTGTGCCAGGCATTGTTCAAGGACCTGAGGATACAAAGAAAGGCAGAAAATGGTTCCTGCTCTCAAGGAGTTCACAATCTAATGGGAGAGACAATATTCAAACAACTGTGTACAGATAAAATATACGCAGGACAAATTGGAGATAATCCACAAAGGGAAGGTACCTGAATTTAAGGGGAATCAGGAAAGGCTCTTGTAGAAGGTAGGATTTACACAAGAATTGAAATGCTTTTTTTGACTCAGAGAAACAATTTGAGATTCATATCATAAGGACAGTCATAAATGGTATTGTGAAAATGTCTGAATGGCTTTGACAAGCTTTAGAGACAATCATAAAGTTCAAAACAACTATATATATTTCTCCCACTATCCTGGAGTCTAAAGTTCATTCTCCAGATCCCCCTTCAGAGACAGAAACTAATTTCCATCAGCTCCAGTTCACAGATTTGTAAAGCACAGGAGAAAGAAGACTCCATTGTTGTTGCCAGATCGTGTTTTAGCTTGTCCTGAGAAACAATGAACCATAAGTATTGTTTTATTTCACATTCCAAAGAAACAGTGGACGATCAACTGTGTCTCAGTTTAATTATATATCCATCCCTGTTCCTTATTTACTTAAATCTCAGGACTGTTTACTCCAAAGGGTCATTCACTACAGGGCTACTGAGACGTTTCAGATCCTAATTTAAATGAACTCAAGAAAAGGCAGTTTTGGAGAGCACACACTGATACACTCATATCTACTCTTCCAGAGTAGTTACTTATCAGGGTAAAAACTTCCACATATTGGAATCAAAACAAGATCTCTTGGACCCTTTTTCACTCACCAGCTCTCCCTTACCTGGCTGTACCTCTTCCCACCTATTTACATTACCAAAGAAATCGTGGAGACATTCCTAGAAAGTTAGTGGTTTTCACACAGAAAATCCAAACCGTCTACAGAGCCAAGGAAGGGCACCAGAGCATTTGGGATTGTACCTTGTAGTTTGAGCTCCTTGACTAATGGTTTTTTATCGACAGAGAATTCGTTGTTTGATTCCACAGATCTTTGTCGCTCTCCTTATAGCCTAGGATGTAAATGAGAGAGAACCTCACCGGTGTTAAGAAAGAAAATGACTGACTCTGGGAACCCTGCTCGGGGTACTGTTAACTCATCTGTCTGATGATCAATGATTTATGACTATGTGATCCTGAGACTGTATTCCCTTCCCCCTCCCCATTACCTCCATTTCCAGCTTTGGATATAACAGACCTCAGATCCTAAATGTGCTGTATGCAAGACATTCCAAAAGTTCCAATAGCTTAAAACCAAGACTTTGAGAATACTTTGTATAAATCCTTCATTTGTTTGGAGGGAGCAAGGGGATAGGCTAGAAAGAAAAGTATGCCTGCCAACTTCAAGATAAAATCCAAACTCCTTAATATGGCTTTCAAAGTCATCATAAATTGAGCTAATTCTATCTTTCCAGCCTCATCTCCCATCACCCCCTCAAAGAACCCCCTCTGCAGAAGGCAAGGCAAGTCCACAGGCATTTATTAAGCACCTACTATGTGCCAGGAGCAGGTAGGTGGTGCAGTAGAGTGCCAGTCTGAAGTCATCTTCCTGAGTTCAAATCTAGCTTCAGGTGCTAGTTGTGTGACTCTGGGCAAGTCATTTAACCCAGTTTGCCTCAATTTCCTCATCTGTAAAATGAGCTGGAGAAGGAAATAGCAAACCATTCCAGTATCTCTGCCAAGAAAACCCCAAATGGGGTCACAAAGAGTAAAGCACAACTGAAAAAAGACTTTAGAACAACAATAATATGCCAGGGACTCTGCCAAGTGCTGGAAATACAAAGAGGACAAACCCAGTCCCTGCTCTTAAAGATCTCACAGTCTAAAGGGAAACATGCAAAAATATTTTCTTTATATATAGGATAAATTGAAAGTAATCTCAGAGGAAAGGTACTAGAATTAAGGCTGAAAGAAAAAAGCTTCTTTGAGAATGGGGACTTTTATCTGAGACTTGAAGGAAGCTGGGAGGCAGACATAAGGGAGAGAATTCCAGGCTGGTGAAAATGTGCAGAGATGGAAGATAGGGTGTCCTGTGTAAAAAAAATTAAAAGACCTATTCATTGTTTTTTCAATGTTTCTTGTTCGTTTCCACTTCTGGCATTTGTTTTTCCCATTCCCCCTGCTCAGAATTCTCCTCACCCATCATCTCCACCTAATTTTTCCTTTTCCTTCAAGGCAAGTTCAAACATATCACCTCTGGGAAGTTTTTTTCTTCTTTTTTGTTTGCTCCCCAGGCCATAACGATAACAGCTAGCATTGATAGATCTCTTTGGCATAGAGGTTTTTTTTTTTTATTTTACATTGATATATCTCATTAAAAAATTGCAAGCAGTTCTATATGAAACTCTACTACTGTCTACTTATTCAGTCATTGTTTTATTCACCAAACATGTGTTGGTTTGTCTGTGTATTTACTGTATACAACGATTATGTGCAAAGTGTAGAAAAAAATAGAAAACTGTTTCCCTGCCTTCAAGAAGGTTATAGTCTGGTAGGGAGGAACTTATACTTTGTATTGTTAAATATTTTTCAGATATGCACTTTTTACATGAAATTCTGTAACATCAAGCATTCCTCATCTTGTACATGTGCACTGATTTTTAAAAATTTTGAATGTAGGGCTTTGCATTTGTGTCTGTTATGTTTTGTTTTATTAATTTTGTTCTGTTTTATGCACTTATGATCTATTCTTATTATAATTTTTATGTAAATGGTATATCTTCCTATAAGGTTATAAATCTTACAAAAGTAGGATGAGGGGAGGGTGTCTTATTTTTTATATCCCCCAGATCTTAGAAAAGTGCTCTGCACAAAGTAAGCATTCATTGCAAGTTTGTTTGAATAAATTAGATTGAACCAAATTTTCCAAATAAACTGTAAATTCTTTCAGGACAGGAACCATATTTTTATTTCTTTGTATCTCTAACAGGTCAGAGTTTCTTGTACATAGTAGATACTCAAAAAAGAGTTTATTGGTTGACTGATGGCAGTAAGAAGGCATTCCTAGATTCAGTGTTAGAAGGGGTCTTAGGGATCATTTAATTCAACCCTCTAATTTTATAAGTAAGAAAATTAAGATCCAGAGATTTGTTCAAGGTCCCCTTGATCACACATTTCAAAATTAATTTGAGATCATCTAAGTCCAACAGAGCCAGCTAGGTGGCTAAGTGGATAGTACACTGGGCCTGGAGTCAGAAAGACCTGAGTTCAAATCCTGCCTCAAGCACTTTTAGCTCTGTGACCTTGGGCAAGTCACTTAACCTTTGTTTGACTCAATCCACTGTGGAAAAAAATGGCAGACCACTCCAGTATCTTTGCCAAGATA